>NC_064669.1:8090888-8390893 GCF_943734685.1 Anopheles coluzzii | reverse complement strand
GTTGAAGCCTATTGGACGTCCAAGACCTAAACCTGAAGCAGTGAAATTGATTTCGGCATGCCTAAAGGGAACTACAACTTCTACAGAATGCAAGGGACCTACAAGAATGGACTTCTAGTACCCACATAAACCCAAACAAAAAGACGTCACTCAACAGAGCCCAAGTGTTGCTCCCAGATTGGACCGAGGGTTGGTCGCCATAAAATGCGCTACAGAATTGAAACGTCAAGTCAACAAATACCCCCCATCCTTCCCAACGTCTCAACCGATTATCGAAACTGGGATCAATAGAGGCACCCTAAAAACCTAACAACCAACAGAAACCAATGCCCGTTAGGAAGGGCTCTACCTCGGCCGCGCAACACGTTGCGGGTGTACCGTTTAGTGCCCAAATGCAAATGATTCTTTCGGCAGGTACTTGAAAAAACAACAGCGACCACGGTGTGTTGCCAGGCTTGCCATAAATAAACCGAACGACACCCGGTGCCGGCAGCAATCGGTAAACAATAAACGGTATCAACCAAACTTGCGTCACAGAACCAGATTGGACGAAAAGGGGAGAGAGAGAGAGAGCCCTTTGCAGCTGACACTGACAGCTCCTGGGCTGAGGGCTCCGTCCTCAATCGTGCTGCACCGCACTGGTGGCACAGTTTTGTCGCGATCGATCCTGGGCCTGCGGTGACTTGTTTCTTCCAGCCGGCGGCAACTTGTTGACACGACACTGGGAACGGGTGTCGGGCTTGTCGGCTGGTTGGGTGTTGTCAATTCCGATGGAGCTGCCATTGGGTTTGGCAATGCCCTGCACCGCACGCGTACGTGCGAAAAGGGTCGCGAAGCGAATTGAATGCGGTACCACAATTGGGAGGTTGGGAGCGTCGCATGGAATAGTTTGCAGTTTCATCACACTGTCATTGCTCTAAATGTGAGGTAAAGGTTTCTTAAATTCGTAGAACAGTCTTTGCGATTTGCGTCCGACAGCTATCTGCCAATCCCAGGCGCATTGAGCCTTTACTAAAGCGGAGAAGATTGTTAGGTCCGATATAAGATTTCTGTTGTTGTAAAATTCCAATAACTTCCATGCTGGAATAATTAACTCTTCTCCGGGGCATTTCTGGATTGGTTTTGAGGTTTCTCGACGTTTCTGACTATTTTTGAAGAATTTTGGAATATTTCCGAATATTTTTTTGAACTCTCCTTACATTGGTTTGACCCATTCCCTTATTGTCTGTTTTTGCGTTCCTTGTCATCCTTGGGAAACCCTGTTCCCTTCAGTCAAACTGGATTCGTCATCTAATAAGCCTTTAGGGCTTGTTTAATGATGCATGTAATACTTTAAAGCAGAGATGTCAAACTGATGGTCCACGAGGTCTTTCGGTGTGGCCCACAACCGCTTGAGCCAACATTTATTTGTATAATCATTTTTCCTTCTACAGTATATGTCACTCTATTCCAAACATCTCAAATTTGAAGAGATGCTCAACTTCACAGGGTTCTTTACCAATTGTCATAACGTCATAACACCTTGTCGGTGTTTTATTGCACATTTTTTCTATGTAAATGCATGCACAAAAAAGATAACAACTCCAAAAACTACTACGAAAAATACTTTGAAATTTATAAAATCACTCAACCAACAGGACTTTAAAACGCAAGCTTTTACATTTTTGTGGCATATTGTTTTGGGAAAGGTCGAAACTCTTTTTAGGTATAGTAGCAGCTTAGAACATTTTACTTTTGCAAAACGTTTAGAAAAGAGATGAAATCAGATGTCAGCACAAATGCATATTACTTTGATAGGATATTACTAATGATCTCATGTTTTCCATGAAGCAGCATACCAAGACTAATGCGACAGGATAAACCATAGTTGTGCTTTGTAATCTGATTTTGGTCTCCATAATAAAGAGGATTTCTATGGTAGGAAGATAGGAAGGGAGTAACGGTTACTAAGGACTTGTATGACACCTTGCGCTCCCCGACTTTCAAATGAAGATTTGTTCAAGTCTGGACGAGACTGGACAAACCGACCTGTAGTAATTTATGGAGCATGGGGAGCATCAAAAGTAAGAATTCACCAGCTTAACGATATTGATAATCAAAATGACATCAATATTAAGATAAAATGTACTATTTTGTATTGGATAAACCAAAGTAGTTAGCCATTACCAGTATTTGTCAATACATGTTTTTTTACTTTATTTTACATCAAAGTTTAACTATTGCAACGTAATTGTTATCCCAAAATGGAAATAACTGCTAAACATCTGTTTTTTTTGTATCATATATCACACAAAAACTAGGCTGCGGTCCGTGCTACTATGTTCAGTAGCATTTTGGCCTGCGGGGTTAAATGAGTTTGATATTGCTGCTTTAAAGATTTATGAAATCTGAACGTTTCCTTGGGTATAGGATACGCATACACAGTGCCAGTAGCCAGAAGTAGTTTGCTGGTCAGCGAATCGATTCGAAGTAGCAGAATTAATCGTAAATGTAGAACAGGTACAGCGTACCGCTTGAGCCTAGGGACCTGTTTTGATTGTCTGCGACCTGTGACCCGCTCCAGTTGTGCCGACGTTTCCCTGCTCACTGTGGGAGAGAAGGTGGCAACCGGTACTATACGGTCCAAACTTTTCAAACTCCCCGTGCCATCTGTGTGCGGCAGAGGAATGAAGGGAAACAAATGCAACTTTTGACCCTTTTCATTAGTCGGGCGCGAAAGGGCGCTGGAAAGCTCGGGTGCTGGACGATTGCCAGCGCAACCAGCAACCATCATCGATCCGATATGGTGTGCTTGCGGTGGTTTGGAAGGTAAAATGATTTACCCTTCATCGTTTACCCCCTCTACCTGTGCCGGCGTTACTCCCGGCTGTCAACTTCCCGCGGAGTACAAATTGCATCACAAGTTGCGCTTTTCTTCCAATCGGGCCTCTTTTTTTGCTTTTTTTCCCTCTCGCACGCTCTCTCTCTCTCTCTCCATCATGGACAGGTTTTTGGGTTACGCTGGGCGGCTATTTGTACGGCGACGGGATAAAATCACTGATGTCAAAGTCGCATCCAATTTGGTCCTAATTCGCCTCGGGACGGAGCGGTAAATGTATTCCCGGTGCCCGTTCTAGTGCACCCATTTCTCTCTATCTCTCTTTTTTTGCGCTTCTTTTTCGCAGCCGCTCGCCCCATTTGTGCGCGGGTAGGGTATAGGGGTAGGGAGCGAGCCTGCGGGCTGAAGCAGCCGAATAGATTTGCATTTTCGCTCAGCCGTAGCTTTATTAGTGTGGACAGCGCAGCTTGGCGGCCTTTTTTGTGCCTCCGCTATCGGGAAACCGGGTGCAGGCCCCCGGGGCAGGCTGTCGACGCGCTTCACCCCCGGTCTTCGTTATGGATGCCTGTTTTGTAGCAGCAAAAGCGCACGAGAGAGAGAGAGAGAGATGTACAAAGTCAGAGTGAAAGCGAGAAACGCCTCGGTACCGAAAATAGAGGCGTACGATAGGTACTGCCGGTCTGATAAATGGCCGAGGTAATGGCTGTAATTCAATATTTCACTTTTCTCGCGATCACCGTGGAAAGGTCGGAATGGGGGTGTCGGGTGGGGCAGACTTTCGGCAGCAGTTGGCCGGCGGCTGAGAAAGTATGAACGATTAGCTACCCCGTACTCCCGGCTTGCAGGTCGGTCACAAACCGCTGCTCAAACGTTTTCCGGGCCGTTTTTGGGGCGGCGAAGGGACGACGGTGGCGTACGGTGGGAACACGGTGTGAGTGGCGATACCTGAACGCCAGGCTCAGCTCCCGGGCATCAGGGAGCCAAGCGCCACCACCAGCAAAGGTGAAGAAAATATGCTAATCTACATTTCGGCAACGCCCGCAAGGTATGTGACCTGCACAGCGCGTACAATGTACGACCCATCGGAAGCGAAGTTTGACCAATGACCTTGTGCTTTCCCTTTGTGTGTGTGTGTGTGTGTGTGTGTGATTCGGACCGAGACTCACCCACCCCCGGGGATCCGTTTCGGCGAAGGTCGGCGCCCAAAATCTAAACCATATTCGGGAACGAGCGAAACTCACGCGCTTCCGGCACCGTTCCCTGACCGTGCGTGTTTTGCAGTTTGCCTACCTTGCAGGCGGCTCCGCCGGTACGGTTTTGCTACGGTGCAGAAATTAATGGTTGTTAATAAATTTCTTTTAATTTGACGGACGCTTCACCGCGATGATGCTTCAGGGGAAGTGTGTGGGGGTGGGCTTTGTTTTGCGGTGGGGTTAAGCGTTCCGTTACGGTTGCCGTTGTAACCCGGGTTCTTCTAGCAGTAGCTAGTGCAAAATTCCATGTGCTTTTGTGCCTTTTGTTAGCGAAAAGGAGAGTGAGTGCGAAAAACAAAAACTGTTGCGTGTTTTGAGGCATTTTAATTGAAACGGCTATGTATTTCGACGGCCCGCCGCATCCCTTTCACCCCGCGAAATGGATTAGATCAAACAAATTCCATCCCTACCGGCAGTCGGCTGTGTTAGCGCGTCGGTTAGCCAAGGTAAACCGGAGAGAAAATCGTTAATTATTTCGTAAACACCGTTCACCCCAATGTGGCAGAGAAGAGGGGGTGCAAAGCATGCCGGGCCGGAGTGGCTGGTCGTGCTGTGGTATGTAGCTCAAAATAGCGATGGATCAAATGTTCAAACCCCCTCCCACCCGGTAAAGCGGGAATGCACATCGTAGCGGTTCGTCTTGCATCTGCTTGGAAGCGTTTGTCGAGTCACGTTGGCAAACGTTGCACCATCGATTGACTGGTTCTCCGTTGCCCCCGCTTTACCGCCAAGCGGCGGGTTTTGAGGTTCGAAACAGAGGTAGAAGGTGGGTTCGTTCAAGCTTGTTGTAGTTAGTACAGCGGCGTGGCATGGCGATCCTGCCAGGCCACAATCCAGCACAAAGCCACAATCCGAGTACGCTCGTTCACGTGCTGCATTGTTCGGCGAGCCTGGCTGCAGTGTATTTGTGGGACTGCGTTCCTGCTTGTGCAGTATTTGCTGCCTCCCGCCTCGGCAGGTAACATTGGAAAGGAATGTCTTGAGCATGACGCTGCATGTCTGGTCTCAGGGCAGATGTTTGTGGTCTTGCATTTAGCTCGACTCATTGCGTGGGTAAGCTAGCCCATTATCGTGTTGCACCGGCGGAGTGTGCGTACAGTAAACATGCTGCTGTTGCTATTTGAATCTCGTTGAAGCATAATAATTAATTAGAGAAGCACTTTGTTGTGGGGGGAAAAAAATACACGATTGCAGGGGCTTTTAGGTTTGGTCCGGGAGCTCGCATTGTTTATCTCATTTGTAGTTTTGAAGGTCTGTTATAAAACAAAAACCATTTTATTAGTGTTTAAATTCATTTTAAACAAGTAAAAATAATCAATAAGGCGTCATATTGCATACATGTAGGCGGTTCCTCACAACCGTCTTTAAATGCGCCTAAAGGTATGCAAATATTAGGTTCTGACAAGTATTTCAGTTTTTTGTTGTTCAGTAAATTTTCAGTACTTTTCTTTATTTGTTTTACTTCAATTTCAACTTTACGACGAAATATGCACCAGTAGAAATTACAATTAAAATTGATCGTTTACAGATAAGAGTGAAAGACTGACAAGCGTAAAGTCTGTCCTCTCTCCAGTATATAGCAAACGTGCGGTGTACTTGCGCCATAACGTATGCAACCCGCCGGTCCCGGAATGAGCTTGTTACGAGCTTCTTACAACTAATTCCAGCGCCTGCAATTCCGCTGCAACGCTGCATTCCGACCGCTACTAAACGCATCCAATCGTACGTCCATTTGCGTTCCCCGGCACCAATCCATTGGAGGTGAACTAGCTGGATACAGTTCATTTCCGACAAAGAGAAATGACGAATGGGGGGGAAAAAATACGAAGCAAAACACAACTTGCACAATGGCTGCACAAAATGCATAAAACTGCACCCCAAGGGCACACACAAAGGCAAATGGCAATTCCATTACGCTTGCCGTTTTGCACCGACACTTTCTGTCGCATCATTAATCAGTAATTGCATTGCCGGGCCGCGCCCTTCCGCCCTTTACGCATCGATCGTCCCTGCCCGCCGGTGGAGCTAATAATGCACCCGGAGCGTGGAGCGAATGGCAAAGAAAGCAACGTTCGGAACAGAAATCAATTATTGGGAAACTAGTTACGCATCCCACCACCATCGCGCAACCTTTGAGTCCTTTCATTCTTTTTTTTTTTTTTTTGACACGCCACCTCCATCAGCTCCATGCACCAGCAGGCATGGTATGCGCATTACAATAATTGCTGCAAAACGGTTGATAATTGTTGCCAGCCCCTGACCCGCGGAGGTTCTTTGTCCCGCGAGCGCAAAGAAGCGCTGCGTCAGTCAGCGAGCGAAGGAACCGCCTTTGCCGTGCTCGAGACTCTGCAGCGGCGTGTTCATTTCGCTCTCCACTGTCAGCTGTCAGGCAGTAATCGTTTCGCCACTGTTATTGCTGTTGCGGTGCGTCGTGCCAGTGTGCCCTTCCGCAGCGGTAAGCTTTAAAGCAGCTTTGGGCGCAGCATGGACGCTGGTTCGCACGATGACGCTTTGCAACGGTTGTGATGGCGCTGTATTTTCAATCAAACTGTCTGATAATTACTAAATAAAAGGATGAGTACATTACGCACACACGCACACAAAACAGTGCCAGTAAGTGAGGTTAAAAGCTGCGCGCGTGTGTGTGTGTGTGTGGAAAGAGAATGTAGGCAATAAATAATCGACTACAATGTAGCAGGATCGGCGTTCGGTTCAAGCCTATATCAGCGATGGTTCGATGCGGCTGTAAATGCGGCGTAAACAGCGGCACAAACAGCGGACGAGGAATGGGCTAATGCTATGGCGGTGACCAATATTTAGGGCGGGCATCCGCGACAGTCCACTCATACACCGGGACCAATAGCTTGGGTCTGTCGATACGTAGCCGCCCGAACTGTAAGGCCGTTTAATTTATAACCCTCTGTCAGCTGATTAAATTAATTACTTTCGATTACCCCTGAGCCTGACCGGACCAGTGTTGATGGTGTGTGTGTGTGTGTGTGTATGTGAGTATGTATGTGTGTGTGTGTTCGATGGGTGTGGAATGCCTTTCGGAGACTGTGTTCGTGCATGGGACCGGGGCGTTGGTAATTGAGATGGTGCACAAAAGTTTCGTTGCTGGTGGCGTGAAGCGAACGAAATCTGTTCCAGACACACACATGCATTCCTTACTGTGCGTTCAGTGGAGCAAGGACGTGGTTTTGTCGGTCAGTTCACACACACACATGCACACATGCACACGACCTGCATCTGGTCGTGACGGTTCCAGCCAACCGTAGGCTAAAAAGCACATGCAGCAATGCACCGAACTTTGCCGAAACTGCGCACCCCAGAACCAGCAGTGCGTCCCGAACCAGGTCCGAACCAGCCTCGAAGCGCTGGCAGACTACGCTACGAAAAAGTTACGCTCGGCGGGTGGAAAGGTGATATAAATCATCTACATAAAAGCGTATATTAGAGCTGGCCTGGAAGCGGCACATGCAGCTTGGCGGTGACGTTGAGCAGGCAGCGTAGACACTTAGTAATCCTGTAATTAGTATCCTCCAGCCGTAATCAGTGAGCAGCTAAGCACGGAACTAATTGGCAGGAAGGCTACTTTTGTCACCCCATCCTCTCTTTTTCTCTTCGTTGGTTCCTTTTTTTCTTGCTACGTTTCGTGCATGGATGTGAGCGGAATCATCAGCAGCGCTGCTCTGGCCGCTCGTGCTGAACGGCTCTGACGACCGCCTCGGCAGCGGTGACGACCACACTACCAACCTCCCCTCACATATCAACCGCTGGTGAAAAGTGAGATTAATTGCAAATCTGACCGGATCCAACACGCCCGTTCGGGCATGTAATAGTTCACTTCTTCCGTGCTAGAAACAAAGCAAAAAAAAAAAAATACGAAAATCCTCCCACCCGAGAACTTTTCATTCCGGGGTCAGTGTAATTAATAAAGAGCACGCCGACATGATGATGCAGCGCGGTGGCCAGCGGCAGCAGCTTCAATGTCCGGTGTTATGGAATTGCGACAGACGAACTTTCGTTTCAAGCACCGATTGCATTACACTGCGTTGGAGTGTGTGTGTGTGTGTGTTTGACTTTCTGACATCGTTTCCGGTGTCGACAAGTTCATTTGGCTCGATTGCAGTGCTAATGGGGTACAGTTCTGACTCTGAACCTTGTTTTGGACACTACAGACGAGTTTTCTGGTGTTGATGAATGACTTGGTTCCTGCAAGGAGGTATGCGTAATAGGTCCTATTTTTCGATTCCGTAATAAACCTGATACCTTTATCAGTGCCTGTTCCTACTACTCTGAGGTCTCTGCAACTTATCTGGCTACTATCCTGTACTCCTGTTACGATGTTGAAGTGTATCTCTCATTGGTTCAGGTCCTCAGGTCAGATCTCGTCTTGGAGTTTTGACGAACCAGGATAAACCCAGTATCAGACTTAGTTCTCGAAAACCGGATCCCAGTCTTTCAAGATCCCAGACATCATGGTAATAGATCTGGTTTGCAACAAAGATTTGGTCCTGAGCCTGGATCTGGAAGCTGTTGAGGAACTAAACCTGGAGTCGAAATGTACTGTTATGAATCTGATGTGGTTTAGACCTTGTTCAAGGTACATTCTGGTTCTGGATGAGTTTGCAACATCTGACAGCACAAGGTAACAACACAGCATCTGAATCAAGCCCTGTTCTGGATGTGAGAATTGGTTCCAGTGCTGACTTTACACTCCTTCGGTTACTTAGGAGTCGCAAATGTACTGATATGAATCTGATGTAGTTTAGACCTTGTCCAAGGTACATTCTGGATCTGGATGAGTTTGCAACATTTGACAGCACAAGGTAACAACAAAGCATCTGAATCAAGCTCTGTTCTGGATGTGAGAATTGGTTCCAGTGCTGACTTTACACTCCTTCGGTTACTTAGGAGTCGCAAATGTACTGATATGAATCTGATGTAGTTTAGACCTTGTCCAAGGTACATTCTGGATCTGGATGAGTTTGCAACATTTGACAGCACAAGGTAACAACAAAGCATCTGAATCAAGCTCTGTTCTGGATGTGAGAATTGGTTCCAGTGCTGACTTTAGACTCCTTCGGTTACTTCGGTTAGGAGTCGCAAATGTACTGATTTGAATCTGATGTAGTTTAGACCTTGTCCAAGGTACATTCTGGATCTGGATAAGTTTGCAACATTTGACAGCCCAAGGTAACAACAAAGCATCTGAATCAAGCTCTGTTCTGGATGTGAGAATTGGTTCCAGTGCTGACTTCAGACTCCTTCGATTACTAAATGTTCTTTCCAGCTTCGATGAGAGCCTGAATCTGAATCTGATGTCAGACCTATCTTGGAATTAAACCTTGGTCAATACTATGTTCTTTACAGTTGATGTTGACCATATCCTAGATTTGTCTTTGACTAGTACCTGATACAAGACGTTGTCCAAGACATTTCAGGGTAGTAGAGTTGAAGTTGGATATGATTTTGAAGCTAAACCAAAAACAGAACCAGGAGTCAGTCCTGAACTTCTTATCAATTCCTTGGTATCTCAATAAATATCAAATGACCGTAATAGTCACCCTGTTGCTTCCGCCATCGTCAAGGATCTGTTACAAGAGGGTTTTCCCCCATTCCGTACGCACCGAGGCTACCAACTGACACAGCATCAAAAGAGCTTCCAAAATAAAATCCCCTTCCCCTCCCCACACATATGCGAGTCTGGAGAAGTGTTTCGTTTCTTTCCCTCTCTTTCTTTTCCATTTCCACTTCTCCCCGTTAAGCCGCTCTCCGGCACGGTCGAAGTCAATCGGCAGCAACATTCCGCAGTTTCGGCGAACCGTTCTGCTATTTTACGACCGGTTGCATTCCACCCACTTTCGGAATCTTTGCATCTGCCTCATCCACACAAAGAAACCTCCTCCTGACCCAGCCCCATCACCGCGCTCACCTCTTCCGGCTAAATGGCTCGTCCGTTCCTTTGTTCCTTTGGAATGAAGGGGGATTGGGGGAGACACGCCCGACAAGCAGTGCGCTCATCTGTGCGGCTGAATGCCGTGGGTAATTAGGGCTTGCGTTTTGGTGCGTCAGCTAACCGCTCTCAGCAGTACCTTTCCACACTCCCTCTCTACCAGTGTACATTGCTTGCCGTCCTAGACAAAGCCTTCAAGTCGTCCACCGCCTGAATGCACATGCGTGTACAATCTGCGGGCGACCACGGGCACGTATCTTGCCCGGGACCCACTCCCAGCTGCAATCAGATTGTAATAGCGGAGCTAACCTGCCTGGCCTACCCGCTTTGTGTCCGTGTAATTAGTTTCGCCGTGTAATGGAATCGCCAAGATGCGTTTGCATCATTAGCGCAGGCATTCGACGCTTGGAATTAATAGGCCGCCCATACCAGGGGCCAACATTCCAGCAGCAGCAGCAGCAGTAGCAACAGGACGGGCCACAAGCACGGTTCGAGCTTCATTAAATTGCCTCTCATTACCGGATAATGTTGCCGGTGGTTTTCCGTTTTGCCGATTACGAACGCATCGCCATCGTTAGGCGCCGGCACGGGGAAAGCTGAAATAACAGACCACGCGGAAACATACGAAAAGCAACCGACCAAAAATAAAAACCGTTTCCGTTGCGTCCAGGTAGCTGCAGGCTGCTGGGTAAAGCCGTACTTGGGAAGTGGCTGACATGAAATTGGGCCTGGGCCGACGCTACAGAGCAACAGGCCGAACGCCGGGAAGATTTGGGGCGACGGCACTCGAGCTAGAATAATACGGTGGCTGTGAGTTTTAAAACGGAGCGGAATTAATTACACGTCTCGAACGAGCTGTTTCGATGAGAAAGCGTTGGCGCACCTGTTTCGCTGTTTCGCCGCCGTATCGCGATGTTTGATTGGGCCAATGTTGAATGTTGCTTCTCATTAGTGCTCCCGGTTTCGGTTGCCGGAAAGTGTAGTTTTGTCTAGCGGGTTGCCTAGTTTCGGGCGCAATTGTGGTGTGCCATGCCTTGGCTATTGATGCACATTGTTCGTCGGAATCTTAAGCTCCAGCCGGGTCGGTAAACCACGGCCGAAGATAATTATAGCATCTATCCCGGGGAAGTTATTGCGCAAGGTCTCTTTTTTCCGCGACAGCGATAGCTCTTCTCGGGGCACAATGGGGGGCCTTGAGCTGGTGATTAAAACGCGCGACAACACCTGCCGCTTTTGTTGCAGCTGAATGGAGCAAACATCACACGGCACCTTCATGGCCTTCGTTGCACCGGTAGCAGTATCTACAGACGATGTGGCTAAAATGGCTTTGTGCCTTCAAAGAGCTTCGCAGCAGGCAAGGCAGCCAGTAGGCTGGCAGAGGTGTACCAGCAGCTCATTAAAAAAGGTCCCCCCCCCCCTGCCTAACAAAGACATACTGCAGCAGGTGCTTGCGGGCAGCTGCGACTCTTGACAGCGAGCCCTAGAGCAGTTGGGTAAAAGATGAAAAGCAGTGCAGTGAAGAAGTTTGCATAAAGTTAGGCGTTTCTTTACTTTTTTTTTTTGGGTGATAGCGGTACTGAAGCAGTAAGTATGCAATGAGCCTACATTTATGCAATCTGTGCAGCAAAATTACCCTACCAAGGCACTGGATGTGGAATTTCTACGCTGCATTGGTAAATAAAAACGTGTGCGAGTGCTCAAGAAAGCAATTTTGAAAAAAAAAATATATATATATATTGCCTCCACTCGTTCCGTGAAGTGGTCCTTCCCCCCCTTCTACCTTCTTGCAGTATAAACACGTGCTGCATAATGGTGTCGGCTGATTATCTGAGCGTAGGAAATAAAAGAAACAGCACAATGGGAAAGCTCCCGCGGCTCGGTTGGTTTTATTTTTTTATTGCTGTGCTTCCAAGAAAATAAAAAAAAATCATTGGAGAAGCATAGGATTTCGTTTAATGTTTTTTTTTTGTGTACTTTTTGCTTTGCTTTGCTTTGCTTTGTTGTTGTAAGGCACCAGCGAGACATCTATTTCGATTCCAGTGCTACGCTACCCGGCTTCAAAGCGTTCAAAGCGTGCAGGTGGTGCCACAGCGCGCCACGAGCAGTGCCAGCCGCCTTCTTTCCTTCCTTCCCCACCCCCCCTCCCACCCCCGAAGAAGGCATCGGTTGCAATTGCGCTTCGCGATTTCGATGGGCATGACGTAAAGCGGCGCTTATTACGATTCGAAGGAAAAACCCCGCCCCGGGAGAGATGAGCTCGGGGACAGAAAGACAAAGGCGCCCGGCGCGCCTTTAAATATTCAGCGCTTTCGTTGAATTCCCAAGCCACCGGAGTCATCGGACAGGGGGTATGTGGGGATTGTTTGTGCTTTGCCGTCTGGGCGGAAGGAACTGTGAGGCGGACCCTGTGCGCAAGCGTTCGCTGATTTGCGCCTGCGACGGTATGCAAAATGGTCGATTTACCCGCAGCAGCAAACGGAGGGGGGGGGGCTGTAGGGCTGTGGCAAGCTTTGCTTTCCTCTCCCTTCAATTAATTTCCGTCCCCATCCGGGAGCTAGCACAACAGCGTGGCAAAGCGCAAATAAAGGGAAATGTTTCATAAAGCACGGGCGAAGAACCAACAAATGGAATGGAATGCAAAGCAAAACAAAAAAAAACAGTCCCCCGAATCGTTGTAAGGAGAATGCGGAATGAATCGGAGCACATGTGCCTGTCCTTGACACGCACGTATATGGGTTGTCTGTGTGGGTGTGTGTGTGGTGCGAGCGCAGTCAAGTTATGGAAGCTCGCTGAAGCTCATGTTTCTTCCAACATTGCTGAAGTTTTTCTTTGCTCGTCGCAGGTCTAACGAACCTGCCTTTTGGTCCGTGCGCTCTTCTGTCAGCTCTGCGATTCAATTTCATACTGTACGTGTGTGTGTGTGTGTGTGTCCATGTGAGTGGCGAAAGGAGAGGTGCACAGCGAGAGATTTCGAATTTACTTCCGCACAATTACGAATTGATATTGCTGGAAAGCATTGCGGGAAAGCATTGATGACATTTCGAGGACGGTTGGAGTTATTCTTGCTGTTGCTACTTCGCTACATTACAGGAATGGTGGTTCGGGTGCATGACAAGGGGGTTATGAATTCCTTTTGCTTCAGTTTCGCTACGACGGAAGACAACTGCACAATGGGGTAAAAGCTGCAGCGTGCAATAAGCGTCCTCGCCCATGCTCCGGTGCTGTCAGTTCATTAGCATGTCCTTTTTGGTGAGCTCTAGCCTGCCCTGGATAGACGGGGAGACGCCTGCACTGAGACAGACCTGTCCGTGCCGCCGGGGCTGGATTTGGTCTGGCAGTCGGATGTGCGATTGGAATTACAGTCGGATGCACGATGGGTGAGTGAATATTGGTCGAGTTCGTTCGGTTTGTTTGTTTTCCGTTCGACTGTCTACATGGGCAGGTAGTGCTGCTGGATTTCCAACTTATTGTGTCCTTTGCCAGTAATCCTTGTGTCAATTCAACTGAGCGTCACCATGTTCTGAATTCCAATCGTAATCTCTGCGAATGCTAATCCTGTTCAGATTGTGTAAAATACTCCTACAAATAAAATGCTATTTGATGATGCTTTTTGGGGGAAAAAAACATGCCATACAAGTGTTTAGTTGGAAAAAAGGCATGCATTTCCCATTGCGATTAAATCATTATCGACGATTAGAGTGCAAACAATGGGTCCCTTTTCCTTTTAAGATTGTATAGCAGTTTTCGAGCAGTTATCAAAGTGGGTATAATTATCAGGTGGGCTTATCCCAAGGTTTATGTATTAAGAAGGTTGATATTTATCACTTCTACTTCTTACCAGAAATACTCATCAAGCTAAAAGAAAACCCGCCCTGTCTAAAATGAATGCCCCGGGATGCATGAACACACGATCTTGTTTTGAATGTTTTCGAGCTGGTACTCGAATCTTATTCTAGCCTTGAGGCTGAAATAATCTAAGCTGAAAAAGGGAGGATAGTATTGTATGTGGTTTTGTATGGATTGTCGACATGATTTTAGCCGCCAACTGCCAAATTCCTTGTAAAAAAGCTGACTAGAATCGTGAAAGGCCCTAATAAAGGGGCTCTAGGCAGCAGCTGTCGTGTGCTTGATACATCAATGGTTGTTTGTGTTTTTTTCCCGTTCCTATTTGCCCCTGTCTAAAGCCCGGACTACAGTTCCAGTGAAATTGAACATGAACATGTTCTGATAAATATTCAATGACATATAGCAAAAAAAAACAATCAAAAAAGTTCACGTTCATTTCCACGAAAGGTTTCTCCCGCCTTTTTGATTCAGCGAACAGTATGAGCCCCTTGCTGCAGTGCTTCTTCGCATTCCGTCCTCCGGTTTTGGGTCTCTTGCTCCAGGGTCTAATAACTAATTATACCCTGCAGCTGCGGCGTAGGTTCGAACTGGTTATTATCTGTCCTTGTCCTCGGCTCTGAACTCCTGAACTGCTCTGTCACGACACCACAAATGTCCTGCTCAAGCGCAAGCGTTCCATACATTTTTAATCGTTTAAATATGATGATTGGTATTTTTTTTTTTTTTTTTTTGAGAATGTTTTTATCATACATTGCGCAATGATCCTGCTGTTACATGTTCGAAAGTCTCATTTATTTCAAGGCTTATCAAGTTTCCACTGTAGGAAGAGTATAATTTGGTGAAATGTTGTTTTCTATTTTTGGTATTGAAAGTTTTACCTATCAATCAGACAGAAAACAAAAATTGGAATCATTTCAACCATATTTTCACGAGGTTCAATGTCAAATTTAACTGGTGATATCTATGAATGTAACAGACGAGAACAAACGTTGTGTGATTTAGCTCATTTTTCGCATGGTGGCTAACTTATCCGGCCTTACTAACTCTTCATCATCCGAATCCATACCTCCGTTTCGATATTTCTCATTTCAGAGTATCCTAGTACACTTCAGGGTAGATGCCAGTGGCCTGTCCGATCCGTTCATTTTCCGTTCCCTGACGACACTGTGCAAAATGAAACAGTTTAAGCTACGATGGAGCAGATTTCCCAAAACGACTCAACATCAAGAAAAACCATTAAAAAGAAGCTCCTCACTTTGCTGAAGACAAACAACAATCCACCCCGTAGCGGCGAGAGCTTATTTGCTTTAGCTGTTGGACGGAACCCTACTTCCTCAATCAAGCCGGTGATCGGGACGACCCGCAACAGTGATTCCCCGGTGTGCAGCCCGTTGCTGTCGCAGCACGGGCTGTGAACAAGGTAAACAATCCCGCCCCAACGGTCAACGGTCATCCACTGCGGTTCTAGCATGGGCACCCTTCCCACGATCCCCATCTTCGACATGGTACAGATAGCGTCCGGCGAGCGAAAGGTGCGTTTTTAATCAGCGAAAGCCGATCAAACTGGCCAGAACTTTGTTTGTTGTTATTACACCCAGGCTCCGGATCCTTTGGACGGCGGGTTAAACCAACACGATACGGGGAATGTGTGTGAGTGTCTGGCTGTGTGCCTGTGTTTGGTGCAGGGAAGATAAGCAAACACAAATAAACCTGCTGACCCGAAATCTATACGATCGGGCGGTTAGGCAAGCCACACTGGGTTGCTGGGTCTGGCAACGTCTGACGAGATTGAATTGGAGCAGGTCGAGATTTTGTTTGGCCAGTACCAAACCCTCACAAACACCGACAGACAGACAGTGCATTGGAGAGTTTGGGCGAGGGACACAGTGTTGTTACTGGCCGCAATGTTCCAAACGGCAATGTTCTTGAACCAGCGTGATGATAGTCGTTCATCCTGCCGCCAAGTCGCCCGGAATGCGTCCGAAAATTCCCTCCCAATCGCATCGGCTGTGTCGGTGTTTGTGGTGCCCACGACGAGGGGAGGTAATCTTTGATTAGTGCATTAGGGGCCAGGACTGGCCAGGTTTGTTTGCGCTGTGTCTGTGTGTAGCTCTCTAATTGCAAGCGCTCAGCAAACTTCCCAGCAGCAAGGCACGCTATCATGCTGGAATTAAAGCATTAGTCGCTGGATTGATTGATCCGTGACCTGGGAGGGGGGGGGGGGGGCGGGGCGCAAGCTGGCACTCACAGCTTCACCTTGGGCTGACCTTTTTCGAGCCCCATGCACTGCCTGCCGTGCACGATTAGCCCGCTGATTGAGCGTGCCGTGCGCCAATTTGTATCGTTCGGTTCGTTGCTTGCATTCCGTTTAGCGTTAGCCATTGTGAAACCATTTGATTGCAGCAGAACTACTTATTTTCTAGATAACTGAACGGTTTACTTTACCGATGATGCATTATTTTTTGTACATTTTTTAGCTGCTTTACTGAGTAACAGCGTACATCATAAATGTATCGGAAAGAATATCTAGGAACGTGAACCATTTAGCAACTCTTTGCATGAAACTTAGCATAACATAATTTTGCTGAATCACTGTGTTAAATTTTGCAAGCTCATAAAGTTATGTTTTGATAACAGTTGTGTGAAAAAGTGTAATGCAAAAAAAAAAAAATACAAATAATTTTCCCGCAGCTCAACAAACGGATCGATCGGTTGTAATTGCAAATGGAATTAAATCGCTCATGCAATGCTGTTGCCTCAGGTGAGCAACAGCTTTCCCCTTGCACCTCCTCCTCCACCTTACTACCTCTCGCCCTTCTTTCCCACCCACCTACCCTGCCATTGCAATAAAGCCGGTGCCGGTTGAACGGTTACGCATTACGCATTTGATTAAACCATTGCATACATGCGGGCGCCACCGGTTGCATACATGGCGGGCGGCCGCCGAGCGTGAAATCGGAGTTGTGCGATTGCACTGTGCAGCGGGGTGGAATAAGTTTCCACTAAACTTTGCAATCACTTGTCGAGACATTCACCTCGTTCCTCCCTCACCCACACCTCACCCCTTCCCGTTGAAAAGCGCTAGAAAAAGGCTGCACCGTTACGATTCGACCGTATACCGCCCATCCGGTGGCATTGGGGCGATGGGAATCATCATGAAAATCAATTTAAAAGATGATCAAAGGTACCGTGGTTTCTGTCCGGATCGGGCTTGACTTTCCCACCGGTGTGGTGGCACTGTGTACACAGATGGCCAGACAGCATCCGGCAGCTGATTTTCGCACAAGCTCGCACTGCTCACCAGTGGAGCTCGGATGCTGCCGGGGAGTACGGGGCACCATAGCATAGCCCATCGCAAACCGAAATGGCCAACGTACAAAAAAAAAAACGAGCCAACTACAATCGCACAAGCAAAAACTTTGCAACAGAGCCGTCGGACAGGTAGCTCGGACGGTATCACTGATTGCTGCCTGGGACCGTACCTGCCACACGTACCCGGTTGTTTGAAACCGATGCACCCCACCATTTGGTTTGCGTATTGGTTTCTGGTTTCAATTAACAGCACCCTTCGGGACAGTGGAGTTTGCGTGCCCCATTGTTGTACGTTGTTTTTTTTTTTTGTTTCGTTATACAAACCCGTCAAAACTCCTCGACTACAAACCAGCCAACCAGCAACGTAGCTGCGCGGTGTGCATACCATGCAGGCGCAACTTTGTGTCGGGCAGGCAGGCGTGTGCACGGGTCAACTCACCGCCGCACAACAGCGCAACAGCGACCAGAACAGTTGATATGCGAAAGTGCAATCAATACGCCCCCGCCCGGACGGCAATGGATTGCGAACAGCGGTGCAGTCCACGACGGGGGCAATGCTGTTGCTGTACGGTGCTGCGAGCGTAATGCGCGATGTACACGCAAAAGCCTTGCAGAAAGAAAAGAACAACAACAACAAAAAAACAGCAAAATGAAAACAAACCTTCCACAAACCACCTAAAAAAAAAAATCGCGCCAAGGCAGACCCCAAGCGGCGCCTGCATGGTAGGCACGCCGCATCGCATGAAACTTTTCTGCCTTCCGCCGCAATACTTACCGTTACCCGGGGTTGTCTAACGGCGCCATAAATAGCGTGCTTGTTTGTGTTGAAAGCTCATCCGCTGTATCTTAGCCGCTGTTGTTGTTGTTGTTGTGTGTTTTCATTACTCTTCTTTATTTCACAGCAGTTTTCACAAGACTAACATACATGTAGCTAGCTCGAGGATCTTTTTTTTCGTGTTCTTTTTTCTTCCTCCCACGTTATGTGTGTTCTTTACGGTTAATTAAATGCGCTCCGTGTGCCCGTGAGCTGCAGTGCTGCTGTCGGCCGTGTCATTGCGCCCGGAAGGTAGGCAAGCTGCACCGGCCGTGGGGTGCTTTATTCGACTCGATTTGCAAAGAAGCCGGCATGGCATGAGCGGGCGGGTATGTGTGTAAAATTGATCTACAAGGACGCTGTGTGGGAGCTGGGAGGGAGTGCAGAAACGTGCATCTACAGCCATGATGCCACTGCACAGGACGGGTTAAAGCACCATCGCATGTGTGGGTGTGTGTGTGTGGGTGTGTGTGATGAACTACACATTTGCCGTACCGGATCAGTCCCGGGGCGCAGTGCTATCGATGTGTTTTGCGGGAAATTGACTGACGCTTGTACCGCGGATGAGTCATTCATTTTCTCTAAACAGGACGCAGTGCAAAAGTGTGCGCGAAAGAGAGCGTCAACGTGTGAAGCAAACGTGTCAAAGTGTAGTGGGGACTAGGGACTGAGCAGCACCTTTCTTTTTTCTCTTTATCGTTTCGTTTCGTTTCGCTTACAAGCTAAATGCACACAGTTGTACAGTGTGTGCAGTGGTTGCGTGTTTTGTGCGCTGCTCCATTTTCTGCCCGTCGCAGCACGGTTTGATAAATGATTGCCTTGCCCATTTGGGGAGGGGGTGAGGGAACGGACGGCAGACCGGCCGCCCGTCCTCCTGCATTCCCTTACGCGTGTGTGTGTGTGTGCGTCGAGTTGTCGAGCGGTGGGGGTGAATGTCAGTCTCTTCCTGCGGCGGCGGCAAACCGGGCGGTGTACCTTATATCACAAGCCAATTAAAGGGAGTGGGTCAATGTGCGAGTGTGTGTGTGTGTGTGTGTGTGTGGGCCACAAAAGCCGCGGCTCCTGCTGCGGCTCAGATAATGTGGCAGGCCGCGTCGCCCTGCTGCTGGTGCTGCTAGATGCTGCTCTTGGGCGAAGGCGTCCGGTCGATGTAGTCGATCGGTCCGTCCGGGGTGCGGCCGGCGGTCCCAGCGGCGCCCGGCACCGGGATCGGCTCGCCCGGCCCATCGGTCGTGCCGGCCGTGCTGCTCACGCCGGACGCCTGCTCGGTGCGCTCGCTGATCGGCGACAGGGCCCGGTCGGCCGGGCTCGAGACGTGCGAGTTGGCCATCGCCTGGTCGAGCTCCTGCTGCCATTCGGACTCCTTCGCCTCCATCGCTTTGCGCTTCAGCTCCTTGTACCGGTTGTACACCAGGAACTCCTTCAGCAGCTGCGTGTCGAGCTGGCTGTGCAGCTGGTCGCTGTTCTCCCGGTGAACGGAGCGCTGCTTCGCCAGCCGCTTCTTCTTCTTGTGCAGCGGCTTCGTCTCGACGATCATCTCCTCCAGCTCGAGGCTCGGGTCACAGTTCAGGTGGTCCTTGGAAGGTTTGAACGGTGGGTTGGTGCGCTTCGCCAGCACCCGCTCCAGGTCCGTGCCGCGCAGCAGCTTCGTCAGGTGCAGCTCCTTCAGTGTGCTGATCCGCGCGCCCGGATGCACGTTCAGCAGCTGTTTGAGAAGGTAAAGAACGAAGAAAAAATACAAACAGTGTCAATTTAACGAGAAACAAAAACCCCGCGATACTTTGCAATGCACTCTGCCTGAGGCAGTCTGGTCGTCCCAAAAAGGTATGCAAATCGTAATACAGAAACGGACAGCTCACCTTGGACAGCAGATCGACAAAGTGGTCGCTCCAGTGGCGGGGATAGTGGGGCTGCGTGTTCAGTACGTTTTTCACCTCGGCGAGCGGCGTGGACGAGTGGACGACGAACGGCCGGACGCCGCTCCGCAGCTCATAAGCGACCACGCCGAGACTCCACCAGTCGACCGGGTAGCTGTAGCCGGCTGCAACCAAGCAAAGTTCAAAGACAAGAAAAGGGAGGACATTAATTAAGGCTTTCTTTTAGGACGCTACTTATTGGGAGAAGGAAGGAGCACATGGGGGAAACACTTGACCTGGTTTTAAGCCAGGAACAAGCGCTCTGGTTAGCAAGTGACATGTATGCTGCCGCATATTCCGTTCGATGCAACATACACCGTTTATTGCACCGTGCACGTCGGCGCCCGTGCGCCTGCAAGGTATGCACAGCGCGAAACGTAACATGCATTTTGCATCGGGAAGTTTCGCTCTTGACCGCGCCTTTTTCGGGTCGATCTGATACAGTCTGTGAGGTGCGGTGCCGTTGTGTCTTCATGTCTAGAGAGCGGCCCGGTGGGTAGGTAGGGTGGGGTAGGGGGTTTAGTACATCCCGCACACAACAACTCCCATGGAAGCGGGCGATTTATTCACTCGGGGGTTTTGTGCCCATGGTCGGTTGGTTAGGGAGGTGCAGTTTAATGAGGCGGAATAATTTAATGGTTTATTGGCACACACGCACACTTCCATCGGAGCTACATGCCACTCTCCTTCTGAAAGCTGAAAACGATGATCACAGCCTGCTTGTTTGCTGAACGACGGGGGACGGAGTGAAAGCATGTTTTTGTTTTCACTTCCGCTTTCTCAGGATGGAAGGGAAATGGTTTTATAAATGGTGTTTTTTCTTGCTATGTGTGTGTGGTAGTGATGGGTAAAGTTGGCAAAATGTCGAAGCCAACTCCGGCAAGTAGGTCCGTCCAGCATCATCAGGAGCCGTTTGGAATTGTTTGGAGTCGTCCGAAGTCAGAGTCGCCTAGAGTTGGAGTCATCGGAAGTCGTCCGGAGTCATCCCGAGTCAGCTGGAGTCGGAGTCGCTCCAGATCGGTCGGAGGCGGATTGATCCAGAGGTGTCCATAGTCGTTTGGAGTCGTCAGGAGTCGTCCAGAGTCATCCCGAGTTGTTCAGAGTCGTCTGAAATCTGAAGTCCTCCGGAATCGTTCGAAGTCATCTGGAGTCGTCCGGAGTCATCTGGAGTCGTCCGGAGTCATCCCGAGTCGTTAATAGTTACCTGAAGCCGGAGTTATCCGAAATCGTTCGAAGTCATCTGGTGTCGACTGGAGTCACCCGGAGTCGACTGGAATCGTCCAGAGTCGAAGTCATCTAGAGACGTTCGGAGTCTTCCGAAGTCGTCCAGCATCATCCGGAGTCATCCGGAGTGATCGGGAGTGGTCCATAGCCGTTTGGAGTCGTTCGGAGTTGTTCGGAGTCATCTCGAGTCGTTCAGCGTCGTCCAGGGTCTTCTGAATTCTTCCGGAGTTGAGGTCATCTGAAGTCATTTGGAGTCCTCTGGAGTCATCCGGAGTTGTCGAAAATCATTCGGAGTCATTGAGAATCATCCGGAGTCCTCCGGAGTCGGAGTCATTTGGAGTCATCCGAAGTCGTCCGGAGTTATCTGAAGTCGTCCGGAGGCATCCCGAGTCGTTCAGAGTCGTCTGAAGTCGGAGTTATACGAAATCGTTCGAAGTCATCTGGAGTCGTCCGTAGTCATCCGGAGTCGAATGGAATCGTTCAAAGTCGAAGTCATCTAGAGACGTTCGGAGTCTTCCGAAGTCGTCCAGCATCAGCCGGAGTCGTCTATAGTCCTTCGGAGTCGTCTGGAGTCGTTCAGAGTGGTCCAGGGTCTTCTGGATTATTCCGGAGTTGAAGCCATTCAAAGTCATAGGAAGTCCTCTGGAGTCATCTGGAGTCGTTCGAAGTCGTCCACAGTCGTCGAAAATCATTCGGAGCCGTCGAGAATCATTTGGAGTCGTCCGGAGTCGGAGTCGTTTGGAGTCATTCGAAGTCGCCCGGAGTCATCTGGAGTCGTCCGGAGCTGTCCAGAGTTGTCCGAAGTCAGCCGGAATCGTTCAAAATCATCCCGAGTCGTTTGGAGTCACCTGCATTGGATTGCGATTGGACCTGCATTGAATCCAGACGACTTCGGACGACTCCTAGTGATTCCTAAATTTGCCGGAGTCACAATCTTACCAGCGTTAGCCGGAGTTGGGTCGAAGTCGTGGGTGCGTTCCAGAGAGCACACCACTAATGTATGTGTGTGTATGTGTGTGTTTTGTACATAATTCTTCGTTTGCGTTCGGTCGAGCTTGCTGTGTACTGTGTGCCCCGTGGGGATCGCTTCATCATCGCGATGAAAGCGTCCGGAGCGGAGGTTTATTATTAATTGCGAAACCATTAGCCAGCAGCATGAAGGCCGTCGACAAAAAAAGGGTTGCATTGTATATGTGTGTGTGTGTGTTTTACCCTTCTCCTCTCGCAAACTTACCTATTTCCTCTAAGGCACACATAAATACTTCCGGGGCCATGTACGGCTTGGTGCCGGACATGCTGCAGGCGAGCCCGTCCGGTGGTAGCCGCGTGGCAATGTTAAAGTCCGTCAGATGCGCGTGTCCTGTGCGGCGAGAGAGTACAGTAAACACGGGGGAAATTAGCAAAACCACCGCTCCACAATTATGTTGGTTTGTCGCGTTTGCACACTGAGACCAAGCTTTTCCTTCGTTTTTTTTTATTTTGCTTTAAAAACACACACACACACACACACACACACACACACACACAGTTAGTAGCTTCAGTTGAGACGGAAATGGTTCCCTGGCAGTTGCAATCTCAGCTCAGCTCCGAAAAACAAACAAAAAAAAACCTAGCCGTTTCCACAGCACAGCGTACTTTTGATGTTTCCAGTTGACGGCGCAGGAATAACAATCTCGGCCACACGCCTTCCTATCACCAGCGCCCCGTACCACTTCTCTGGTGGCGAGACACGGGCAAACCGATCGATCGCCGTTCAACGTGTTGTCGTTCGTTTTTTTTTTTTTTATTTGACTGCTGCTGCTGTGCACCGGGCACTTGAAGGCTAACCACCGGTTTCCCTTGCTTTGCCCTGCTGCTTTCTTTATGTGCAACCGGGCAAGCGGGTCACGTGTCTTATCTGTAGCGTGCCCGGAGACGTTTGAACGCTGCCTGCCAGGGACCGCTTGCAGCCCAGGCTGGGCTGCACTTCAAACGTGCCAAAGATTATGACATGAAATGGCGAGCGCTCGGGCGTACCGAGAGCTGCACTGGCGAGGAGATGCGAGCCGTTTGGATGGTGATAGACTTGATCCGTTTTTTTTGTGTGTGTTCACTTCGCCGTACCAGAGTGCTTCTCCCCCGTTCGCTCAAACGTTCGCAAACTGTCGGTTTTGTGCTGGCGTACGCCAAAATTCTACTGACGATGTGTGCCGATACGCTTGCATGTGACGAGTTCCTTGTTTTTTTTTTTTGCTTCTTATTTTGGGCAAGTGTTGAAGCGTTACAAGGAGTTTTTGTTGTTTGTTGCCAATCAATAGAAGCTTACCTTGCAAACATTATGCGAGAAAGAAATGTTGTCGAACCGATGTCAAAAGTGCCACGTACAAGAGCGTCAAACGAGAGGCTGTTAAAAAAGGGAGCTTTGTCGTGCGCATTGCATAGCGGATTTTGGTTTATCACCGAACGGATGGCGCCTGCAGGTATGCCAGCACCGATAGCACCGGCACACGCACTCGGTGCTGGGCTGGGATTGCATACATTCGGGCGGATGTAGGCTTATTGTGTGACAGGATTGCAGTACAAAGCGCCTACAGTTGTAGCGTTTTTTTTTCTATACTCTTCCCGCGTTGCAGAGCAGCGCTCCTAGGGACAGCAAATCGAACTTCCTGCCTGCCCCTGGCCCGCCGCATACGGCTTTACTAAGGCAAGACGACGACAGAAACGCGCCACCGCTGGGATCAAAATGCGTTACGTTCAGTGGGTTTTCTCGCCCTCTTTCTCCATCTCTTGCTACCACACCAACCACATACACACGCTCTTCTACAATCGTAAATGTAGGCAATAATAAAGCACTCACCCCGTCACCCACAGGAAGCAACAAATTCCCGTCCGGGATGGCGCCATGGTCTTCCGAATCGGTCCAGTGTGGCCCATTTTGCCAAAAAAAAAAAAAAAAACAGTTGCCAAACCCGCAAAAGCGGGATGGCAAGAGGGAATTTAAAACTCCACGTTCCGGCCATTTAGAAGTGGAAGCCATTTCAGGAATGTACGTCAGAGTGTGTGTGTGTGTGTTTTGAAATGGTTTCCGAAGCGTTAGAGCGCTTCGCGATCGAGCCCGCCCGTTGAGCCATCTGCGAAAGATTAGAAATGAATTCAAGAGCGTGGGATGTTTCGGGAATGGCGCGGGAAAGGGCGGAAGCCTAATTCCAATCGGTAAGGCTATGGTATGTTTTCTTCCACCCCCCCCTCCTCCCCCCCCCTCTCTTCACCTCTTTCTTCGCCGTATAGCTTTACAACGGCGCGTTGCGCGCTCGCTCGAGGCAAAACGGGGGAAACGTTTTGGCGGTGGCGTTTATTTCCTAATTTTATGGTTCCCGGAGGAGGAAGCCGACTACAGCCGATGGCATAGGAGACAGTGAAGGAACATGGCAAAAATAAAAAAAAATAAAATGAAGCGGAAATAAAAACCAAAGCGCATTTTTTTGGCGATGGAAGTTGCCGGCGGCGAAGGAGTGCACGTTCGAACGGATTTCCATCCATTTGTTCCACTCACACACACACACATACAAAGTGAAGATATGTATGCAAGTGTGTGTGTGTGTGTATGTGTGCTCTGCTCACATATAAAGCTGTGACTGGGGAAGGGAACGAAGCGCGTGGGGACGGTAAAGGGAAGCATAAAATCAGGAAATGCGCCGAAAATCAACGGATTAAGGTGAATGTTGAGCATAAACGGTGTGCACACAATCCCGTGCCCGATCCGTTTTGTGTCCTGTGCCTCAGTGTGTGTATGTGTGTGTGTGTTGTCAAAAGATAGGAGAGAAGCAAAAAAGAATACACACACACACGCACACAGTGCATGCTTACGAAAAAAGGGCTTGCTTTATCTGGAAGTGATGCCAGGAAAAAAAGTCAAGAAAGCAGGACGTCGTTTGGCGCGGGCAAGGGTGGAAAGGCGGGCAGTACGCCTGGGAATAATAAAGGGCAAAATATCTTCCTTTATTGCTGTCGTTTTCCATTTCCGTGGAACGCGCGTTCTACGGGGAAGCGTCAAAAGCGTCAACCTTTGCAGCCAATTGAAACCAGGGGGTCTGCTCCAACATCCTGGCGGCAATGTGTGTACGTGATCGTAGCGCCCGGTTGAAGGATGACACCCGTGGACGACGTTTGTGGACGTGCCCGGACTGCCGAAGCAGCAGCAGGTTTACCAGGCAGGCCTGGAGGATGCAAAGCAAAAAAAAAAAAAAAAAAAAAACAGACAGTTTACACTCTTTTTTGTATTTTTTTTGCTAGTGCTTGACAGGTTCCACCAGCGCTGGCACGGCAGTGCAAACACATTAGGAAGTATTTGTATGTTAATAAGGGTCGGCTTTTGGAGGGAGGCGACAACAGCGGGCACCTGGCAGGGCTAGAATAGTTTATGATATTTTTCAGCCAGCTTCCGTCGACTTTTTGTTGTGCCAACGGTGTTTTTTTGTGATGCTGTACGGATGCTATTACAATAATTGTTTGTTTATTCTCGCTGGTCACTATTTGAGGTGCGTGAATGGAAGCGAAACGAAGCGCTTTTGCGGTTATGGAAAATTAAGACACAGGCAATATGGTTTAGTGGGGCGTGAGAGAAAAGGAGAGAGAGTTTTAATCTTTTAAGTGAATTAGAAGCTTAGCATAATGGGTCAAATTTATTCTTTTCAGCGAGAGCTACGCTTCAGCAAGCATGAGTTCAACTGCAACCGTTTTGTTCTTCTTCTGGACACAATCAACGGCAAATCCGATTTAAATAAGATGCTTCTGTGGAATGGATTGCATACCTTTGGGCTAACGTGTCGCTTTACAGTCATATGATTGCGCCTGAATGTATGATTTAACAACTACAATCGTATGCTTTGTATCATTCCAGCTATTGCAGTGCCAATGCTAGACGACTGTTAATTCTTTTCGCTTTGAAAATTCAGACGGTGTCACCTAAGTTGTGGCAATTTTATTCGTTTGACATTTAAATTCACGGTCAAGAAGATGTGATTTTTCCCCATTGCGAGAACCCAATATTTTTTTTTTGGGAGTTATAATGAAAAGATGATGAGCTGAATTTATTTCAAGATTGAACGAAATTGTTTAAAATCACTATACTAATTCAGCTAAAATTACTACTTTATTTCCTACGCTCATTCCTACGATATTCTGCATACCAGGTTCGTGTTCCGTTCTGAGTCCGGAATTCCTTCTACGCTATTCCTACGCTGCACATGTACCACCTGGTATGGTTTTTCGTAAGGAACTGGAACTGTATCGGTTCCAGATACGGACCAGGACCGAATCCGGCACAAGTTCAGGTATAATTTCTGATATGCAATAAAATAGAAAGTTATTTCAGGACCGTTATGAGTTCATAATCCGTTCCAGGTTCTTATGAGTTAATTATCGGTTCCAGGCCCGGTATGGGTTCATGATCAGTTCCAAGACCGATATAGGTTCATGATCAGTTCCTGGATCGTTATGGGTAAATTACCGGTTCCAAGACCGGTTTAGGTTCATAATCAGTTCCAGGACTTTATAGGTTAATTACCGGTTCCAGCACCGGTATGGGAGCATGATCAGGTTCAGGAACGGTATGGGTTCATGATCGGTTCCAGTACCGGTATAGGTTCATGAACGATTCCAGAACCAGTAAGGGTTCGTCATCAGTTCCGGAACCGATATGGGTTCATGATCGAATCCACGACCAGTATGGGTTCCTCATCAGTTCCAGGCCTAGTATTGGTTTATGAACGGTTCCAGGGAGTTATGCGTTCATGACTAGTTCCAGGACCAGTACAGTTTCATCATCAGTTCTTGGACCGGTATCGTTTGATGATCGATAGCAGTACCGAAATGATTTTAAGGATTCATCATCAGTTCAAGGATCAGTATGGGTTCATGATCGATTCCAGAACCGGTATGGTTTTATGAACGGTTCCAGGGGGTTATGGATTCATGATCAGTTCCAGGACCGGTATGGGTTTCTGATCGGATCCAGGATCGGTATGGGTTCATGGACGATTCCAAATCCCGTATGGGTTCGTCATGAGATCTAGGACCGGTATGGATTCATGATCGGTTCCAGGACCGGTAAAATTTTATGACCGGTTCCCCGTAGTTATGGGTTCATGCTGAGTTCCAGGACCGGTAAGATTTCAAGATTTGGTTCTAGAACTGGTATGGATTCATGATCAGCTACAGGACCGGTATGGGTTTGTGATCAGTTTCTGGACCGGTAAGGGTTCAGTATAGGTTCCAGGATCGGCACAGGTGCAGTATCAGTGTCCAGGTATGGCATGAGATCCCCAGTTCCCGAACCTGAAAGGAGTATGTATCGGTTTCAGAATCGGTATGGGTTTGGTTTTAGATCTCTCCTCATTCTAATTGGATTCAAGGACAAAGTTGCGCAACTTCGCAAACCCAATGCGGGCAACTACATTTGCAACAGTTTCAACATCACTATGCGTAGCCTGCTGGCGCCCAGCTCCGGCTAGATGGTCGGTTTTTGTCTCACAGTAAGATAGATAGAAGCTAGGCTATCAGCAAGAGAACATTCGATTATCAAAAATGATTACTTTGCCTGCATGGACTGCATGCTCACGGAGCGTAGCGGCAGCACTGGTGCCGGTTGCGCCCGGCTGTAGTGCAATTTACCTTTAATCGAAATTCTAATACGTTCCCTCTTCTCCCAAGCAAAGGGTCCGCAAAACGGTGCAACGTTGTGCGGATCGTTGTTGCACGCCCCATAAACTCTCTTGCGTGCGAAATTAAACGATTCTGGCGTAAGGCCTGGCCGGAGGACGGATTCTTACTTTCTAATAAATTGCTTCTCTTCTCGCCCCTTAACCAAGTGGTCCCACAACCACAGCCGGCTACAACTGCAAGGGGGATGGGTCACAATGACAATGAAAAAAAAAAGAAAAAGAAAAAGAAAAACGAACCCAAAGTGGGGCAAAAATTGGATCCTGTTTAATGAAATCACGTTCGCCCAAGTGCCACCGATCATGGCCACGATGGGATTCCACCACATTGTCATCGTCTTAAGGGGCTCCTTTAGAGAATGCGGCATCCTAATAGGACGCAATCTGCAATGCAGAGTGGAGGGGAAAAACACACACACACACACATGGCAATCTTACCGCCACAGCGTTCCGCTCGTTCCGCACATCGGGTTTGATTGGAGGCGTGCGATTCGGCCCAAAATAATCATCCCCACTGCCTGCCCGCCGAACAGTGTCTGTGGTTCTTCTTTCATTTTCCTTCTGTCACTACCGTTCGATGCGTGACGCTGGGTTGAGGGTTGTCGCTTCCTGTTGCAAACAACAGCAGCAGCAGCAGCAGCAAAAGAAGGAAGTTGCCGCCTTTCCCCCTTTTTCCTCAGTTCTTTCAGCAAACGCGCATGCAAACACCGTAACCCGTAATCCGTTACAGAGGGAGTCGTTGGCAAAGGGGTTGCAACGCACGGAACACCGCCAATTGATTGGAAAATTGGATCCAATCGAACGGGAAGCTATTATTTCGAAGGTTTTGCCGCTTCTTCCGGCTTGGGCGTTGGAGCGCAGGCCCACCCGGTCGGGCGGGCGTCGGGCAGCGATACTTGTCGGTCGTGGCCGAAACCATTTCCATTCACGGCTTGAGCCCTTATCTTGCTCTATAATTCTTGGCAATGGGGAGGGGATGGCAACAGCAAGAAAAAAAAATGGAAAGCCTTTGCGGTCTGCTGTTTGTTGTTTCCGTTCTGAGTGGAAGGTTTCAGTGTGTGTGTGGGTGTGTTTTTTTTATGACAAACCTATAAAGGATTTCAGATCCTTTGATATGAGACTTCTTGTGCTTTGTTTTTTTTTTGTTGTAGTTCAAGCAAAGCGTATTGTCTTGCTGCTGTTGCGCTGATATTATCGAAGCTCTTTGGTCCATGATGAAGTGTTTATGGCTTGGGGGAGGCGCTGGGGGGGGGGGGTGTTGTAGCACTCACGTACAGCAGGAAAAATTAATTACCAAAGCCAATCAACGGAATTGCAATCAATCGATGAAACCAAATCAAAGTGAAAAGCACTCGGTCGGCGATGTATTCCTTGGGTGCTTTTTTTCTTTTTAAAGTCCACGCAAAAAAAACATACTTTTCAATCACAGAGGTGGAGCGATATTTCCAACACCGCCATACCAGACGGAACCGAGCGAGGTGTGGGAGGCACTTTCTTTGCTCGTTGGAAAGGAGAAACAAAATTCTCACAAGAAGCTCTTCCGGTTCCATTTTCGTTTTTCAAAGAAAGTGATGCAATAAAAGAAAGAAAAGCTCTCCCTTTTCCGCAATCAGCACCGACCAGCTGGGTCGATAAGTGGGCGCTTCTTATTGCGCGTCGGGCACTGGCAGCTGCACTCCCTGCACGCGACATGCAGTTTGTCCCCACCGGTCTGGAAAAAGGAAACAGAAGGGCACCTAGATTGGCCTGTCGAAAGCGTCCACTCAACCGATGCTTGAATGGACACCGTGCCACCGGACACGGTACGGCAAGGTAATGAGCTTACTGCGATAATTTCATTACACTTTGCGCTACTGTATCGAGTGCTGCTGATGCCGCTGGAAAGCACCCATTAGTAGCGGCATCTTCGACCGGTGAGCGGTGGGGGCCAGCACACCATCGCACCAAAATCCCGAAACGAAAGGCGGAAGTTGCAAAAGCACGTACCGGCGTGTATTATTGCAATCGACGCCGCACGCGCTGTGTGTGTGTGTGTGTAGCTGGTGGGTTTGAGCTTCGCTTTCGTTGTGCTGCCTGCTGGAGCAAGTGAAGCTCTTGCACTTCATAAAACCGCTTCTTTTTTAGATGGAGCGTGCAGGAGCGTGCGGTCGGTGGCCAATTTAAAGACAATTAATATCCTGCCGAGCTTACTGGCCCTTGCACGGGTAGGCCCTTCAGCACGGGCCTTGCTGATTGACACTGTGGTGCTAATTGTTTTCGGCTGGGTGCAAAGTAGTACCAAGTACCTTACCTTGGCCCATGCACGGTGGAAGCAGCCCACACAAACAACGGAAACTATTGGCTAAAGCCTATCATGCCAAGCAAAATTACACGAAAATTGGTGATATTTTCTGTGAAATCCGACACACGGGGTTTTACGAGTCATTTTGCAATAAGTCCTGCATATGTTGTCGCTCATGCACAAAAGATTGAAAGGGGAGGGGACTTTACTTTACAACGATGTGCTATTCGATCCCATAGTTTCTCTCTCTCTCTTTCTCTCTCTCTCTCTCTCTCTCTCTCTCTTTCTTGTTGGCCTACTCTCACTACCTCCTCGGTCTCTGGCTGCAGCCTCCCATCTATATAGACACCCGATCTAAGACAGGTCTAGCTTCACCAGATCCAGTCATTGAGGTCACTGTGCTCGGGCAGCTCAGCAAGCTAGTGGTTCATCCTTCTCCTCCAAACGCCATGCTCGAACACACAGCTAAAGATGGTCCGCAGGATGCGTCGCTCAAACACGCCCAGAGCGTTTGCATCCTCCGCTCGGATGGTCCAGGACTCCTGTTAAATAGAGAACCACCGGGCGAATCAATGTGCGATATATCTCACATTTCGTGCGAGCTCGAAGTCTTCCGGATCTCAGGAGTCGGAGAAGCCCCATAGTATGCACGATTCCCCTGAACAAAGCGTCTCCGGAATTCGCTGCTGATGTCGTTATCCAATGTAACGACCGTCCGAAGATAGCAAAACTCCTTTACTACCTGGAGATTGTCGCCGTCAACTAATACACTGCTCCCCAGATGGTCTGAGTCTCCGGCAAGCAGGTACTTCGTCTTGGTCGCATTGATTCTCAATCCAATTCTTGCTGCTGCGCGTTTGTAGATGTAGATGTCATCCGCGATTCTAAGTAGTTGAAGGAACCGGTAGAGGATCGTGCCACGGATGTCGTTGTTTAGCACCGCCCCTCGATTGACACCTTCCAGGACGATGTTGAAGTTGCAGACAGGAGAGTCTGAAGTCACCTTGCCTCAGACCCCATGTGAGATTCGAACGCTTCAGACGATCATGGTGGCCGCTAACAGCCGGAACAATGTTTCAGGAAAGTGGTACTACTGCATGATGTTCCATAGCCCATTGCCCAGCTTGGTAACTGCCGACGAAATTTGTAGCACGGGGCGCAAATCTGCAGAACAGGATCTGGTACAGGATCTTGTAGGCGGCATGGAGGACTGTGGTGGCTCGAAATTTTGAGCATTTTGCTCTGTCTCCTTTTTTTGCAGTCTGGATGGATGACACCCAGCTTGCCTTCCTCCGGAAGTTCCTCCTGTTCTCAGATTTTGACCATCAGTTGATGCATTCCGACGGTAAGCCAGAGATGGCGGGGTACCTCGACGTCGGCGCCAATTCTGTCGCTGGTGTTACTACGGTGGGTGCCGGTGTATTCTGTGGGATTCTACTGTACACATTATAAACTAAATAAATCCTGCTGCGGAGCCATAATTTAACATGATAAGTTAGTAAGATTGATGAAAATATTTTGAGGTATTTACAGCGCCACCCGCAGTCTGATGACAGCTCCACAGTGCGCTTGCAAAATTCCCCTAATCGGTTACAACACTCCCCTATATGATTGCAAACATCCACAGCTTGCATGCCATATTCCCCTACCGATTTGCAACATTCCCCTAACTGATTGAACTATCTTCTATATCTATATACATAAAAATCTCGTGTCACGGTGTTTGTTGCCAGCAACCTCCGAAACGGCTGGATCATTTTCAACGAAACTTTGCACGCACCTTATGGTGATATGAGAATAGCTTTTAAGTATTGAAAATCGTTCAGATGTTACACTAAACTTAATTTAATAATGATTTTCTAACTCCCATACAAAGAGCAGGATTGTTGTTGTGTTGTATACGGCACTTTGACACTTGGTTGAGGTGCCTGGCGGTTTACACTCGATGATCGGATCCTGAGGGGATACGGGCACGATACAGCTATCCCAAGTAACAAATCAATAATGGAATATTTTAATTTTATATTTTGAATAACTAAGATCGTCGGGCCAGCTAGTTCCCTTATATGATTTGAAACCCTGTAAATTAACAATTGCAAATCTCCGATCTCTACCACTGATTGTGATAAAAGCCACGCTCAATTAATCGCCCAATTGATAGAGCACTTGTTTTTTTTAAAGGAAAGTCATAAAAGACGTTATTCGTGTTGGAACGGATGCGATTTTGTAACATTTTGCACACACAACTGATGCTTAAAACGCAAATTAACACTTTAGATTGCAAAATTAGCCAAGAGAAACCCGTTTTGTTCACCTATAAACTTTACAACTAACGAACGTTTCGTACCAAAATGATGATTTTCAGATAAAATGATGGTTAGGTGCTTGCGCATCGCTAATATCCTACAGTGCTGCGCTTAGCAAAATGGTAAGAGAGGCCAAATATCTTGGCACAAGAGAGAGAAATATCTTTTTAGAGAAAAAATATACATTGACCGCTGAACCTAACATGTGTGTGTGTTACTTTTAGAGTAAGTAAGCTTTTTTTTGGCTACTTCTTCTCCCCCGGACTGTCTTAGGCTTGCTGAACGATCCCTGCTTTGCATCTATAAGCATCGCTCGTTTATCCCCACACTATTGTTTCCCACCACACCTAAACGCTTGCTTTAATGATGGGCGCAAGCAGAAAACGAGGAAGAAGAAAGAGAAGAAAATGAAGAAAAAATAACAGCACAACCAAGCACTCGATGCCCGGCTCGGGAAAAAGGATTATGTTAAATTTCGCACATGAAGTGGCGCTTGACAGCGATGACAGTGGGCGCACCGTACCGACCGGCTGGTCTAGCTGGTCCCCTCCACTTCCTGGTGGCGTGGCGAAGTGGATCAAATAAATTTCTCTCCATCATCGTACTGTTTCCCTGGGCTGTCTCCCGCTGCTGCTGCATTTGTTTACTTTGCCTCGAAGTATGTCAGTTGCTTTTCATTCTTTCTTCACATTCTTGACCTGCTGTTTCACTGTTTTTTTTTTGTTGCTGCCCTCCTCATGAGTGTTTTCTCTCTCTTTTTCTCTCTCTTTTTCTCTCTCTCTCTCTCTTGCACTTTCTTCTGCGCTAGACGGGTTTTACGCGGTAGTTTGCTAGTGGTCATAAAATATGCAAAACAATTTCCCGCTCTTGACCAGCAGCTGTTTTGCGAAAGGCAGGAGCGCGTGTTTGTGAAGGAGGAAGCTGGGAAAATTGTTCTATTCATCTCCCTGTTTGCCGGCTGTCTGGCTCGTGCCAAAGCCACCGTTTCGCTCCACGCTCCGTCCCGATATTTGTTTGCCTTTGCTTTGTTCGAAAAGATGCAAAAGTAAAAGAACCGTGGCTGCCTCCGAGCCCACCTCCGTGACATCGTTGGCCGCGCGCAATGGAAACGGTCAGCGAACGGCTTCATTTATTCCTCGCATGTCCCTCCCCACATCGCCTGCATCGTTGCGAAGCAACTTTGCCAACTGCTGCTGGCTGCCAGCGGGGAAGGGTGCTTTTGTGTTTTTGTGTGTGTGTGTGTGTTTTTTTGTTCGCTGCAAGTTTTACTATTATTATTGTGTCGTGCATTCCGTGCTTTTATGATGCAACTTTCCTTTGGTTTCTTTTTTTTTTTTTTTGCTCAATGTTCCGCACTATTATAGATCGTTAAACAAACAAACGAAACTCGAGCCGACTTTTAAACGTTTGAATGTCGAACCTGCCGCATACGGTGCCACAGGGCACCGGACACCGGGCTTTAGCGACTTTACTATCGATGAGCAGCTGGTCGGGCGTGCTCGTTGCGCGTATTATCGTACCCCCTTCCGCGCACCGTCTTTGGTGCACTACATTTTCATGCTGATTGTTTTGCATGCAGCTGCAGTTCTTTGCCGGTGCCGGTAAACTTTATTCGCAGCAGGATGATTTCTTCTTTCGCTCCCTCCCTCGCTCTCTTTCTCGCTCTCTCGTTGTTCGCGTGTATTTGTGTGCATTATTTAAAGTTTTAGCAAATGGAACAGGGTAGAGGAAAGGTGTACTGTTCCATGTGGAGGTTTGAAAAAAACGGGGCCAAGAAGGATTTGCGTTTGACTTTCAAACGTGACGTTAATTCTCTTCCCGGTTCGCTTTGTTTTGTCCATCTAGCTAAAGATGGATTCGTTGGTATTTGCTGGAAGTGCATTAGTGTACCCTTTTTGGTTAGCTCCTGGGATGGGAAACAGCACAAAATGATTATAAAAGAAGGACAAGCATAATATTTTTTGAAATTAAAAAAAAACCCTTCATGAACAGATGTGTGGGAAAAGGCTTTACAACGCCTAAATGTATGCAATCAAGTAGAAATTTTTTCGTCTTCAGTTTCAAAATTGTCTCAATTTCTATTAAAGGCTCACTACAAACCACTCACTACCGACACGGTTTGCTTCAGAGCAAGCACACCGGCCCTCAGCGGCATTTTTCATCACATCCTGTAAATAGTACAAATGTTGAGCAATAACTTGCATGCTTTCAGGCACGTGCCAGCTCAGATGCTCGGACAAAACTATGCCCTGCAAATGCTATAGTTTATGAAAAATTCAAACCAGATGTATTTCCTCTGTTTTAGATATACTTCTTTCGTCGTTCCTTTTTACTTCATTTCTTTTGTTCGTAACGAATTGCTTTAAATTCATTCACTTTCATTGAAGCCTGTAGCAATTAAATCGTATACAATTCCAAACACAAGATGAATAAAAAAAATGGACCTACTATTGACTCGAGGCTAACATTTCGACAATAATTGCTCTACATAGTAGATAGATAAGTGGGGCCCTTTAACCTTTGAAGACCGTGGGCTGAAATTTCAGCCTGTCAGCTGTTTGCATTGTGTAGCAGTTTTCGAGCAGCTATCAAAGTTTGTATAGTGTACAGGTAGGCTTATCCCGTAGTGTATGTATTTAGTAGGTTAATTTTTATCGCTTCTACTGGGTGAGATTGTGGGAGACATCTGTCAATTCCTTCAGGTGGTCAATTAGATCAGATGGTTTCATAGCCTATTTTATATAATTTTTTATTACAGGACGGGTGAAATCTTTATTTCGATACAACATCTTCAATGAGGTCTGTGTGCTATGTTTGTGCTGCTATGCAAAACGATCCGCACTGATGGAATTTATGTTCAGCAAATGGAGCTTTTATTTCTTATTCGGAAATTAGTTGTAAAACTATATGGGACGAGTCTACCTGGCCAACATACACTTTGATTCTAGATTCCACCACCTGATTTGTTTAATGCATCTTGGGATGAATAAAAAAACACGACCCTGTTTTGACATTGTTTCGAGCAGGTGCTCGAATCTAATTCTAGCTCTGAGGCTGAAATAATCTCGGCTGGAAATTACAGGCTAGTTTAGTTGTGTGATTTTGTATGGAGTGTTTACATCATTTCAGTCTCAAACTGTCAAACTCCATACAAAAAAGCTGGCTAGTATCGTGAGAGGCCCCAATAATAGATTAAACATTCTTCATTTGTGTAGAAAAGTAATCTGCAGGTTGGTTTCAACACTATTTTACGGCATAGAATTCGTTACAACGGGCAATTGGCTGTGCGCTAGCTCCGATGTACTACTCTGCTTGGACAAAAAAAATAAGAGCCTCGATTAATAGTCTAAATACCGCAATACTTTGCGAAAGTGAACAACTACCTCTCGATAATGTAATATTTCTTAAAATATTAAGCTTTCCAGGCAGACTCCGAGTAAAAGGAGTAGTAGGAGTAGGAGTAGACTTTTCTAGTAAGAAAACGCTTTTGTAGTAAGAGCCAACAATGCTTTACAACAACTAACAGGTCGCAGTATACCTCTATTTTGGTAATAAATTATTATTTTTCTCTCCTCATTATGATTCTTCTTATTAGTAGGGTTTTCTGTAACCACCACCTGCACCCAATTGTTAACATTTAACATCAATACAGGGTTTCCCACGATTTATTGGTTGGTTCCCATCAATTGTTGGTGGGTTCCCATATTTTTTTGGTGCATTCCCACGATTTTTTGGCCGTCTCCCAGAATTTTGTTGATCCAATTGTATTGATATCCAATAGGAAAATACCAATAAACTATAGGAACGAACTAAAAATCTATAGGGTACGATCAAAAAATCGTGGGAACGCACCAAAAATCGTGGGAACTGACCAATAAATCGTGGGAAATCTGTAATGTACGAGAAGCGAATGGTAAAAGGCTTCGTAAAATAATAACTCATCAACAAAAGCCTTGCTAACATGCTTGCTCATGACTTCCTCCTAAAGCTGGTTTTTTTGTGAATTTAGTAGTTGCCACCAAATTTTGAATTTTGACAGTGCGCAATAGTTTTTGCCTTTAAAGCATCAATTTTGACACTTACTGCACCTTTTTATTGTCTGTTAGATTTTTTTTAACTCTTAAAGGAATCATGTTAGTTTTACTAGGTATTTGAACAGTTTTATTACAATTGAAATGTCACATCATAAAATTACTACCAAGTGGATAGCTTTGTGAAATTGTTGAACCACGAGACCGTCAATTTTGCAATCAACTCAAATGAATTGAATAAACTACACAACTGTTGCTTGAACTATCAAAAGACGCTACACTTTCGCTCACAACCACGATCGTTCTTTTCCACTGGATAGTGCTTATCTTGTTCTATCAATCTTTCCTCAAAATTTGAGGCAAGCTTCAAGGTTCAACCCTTCCTTCTTGAAAGGGAAACAAACAATACAAAAAAAAACTCACACACACTCAAAAATGGTCTCCAAAAATGGTCACAAACCGTAAGGGGGAAGCGATAAAATTATGAAGACGATTGTCAGTTCATATTTTAGTGCCGGTGATAAACCCCGAAAGCGGACCGAATCCGTACCTGGGAGTGGGAGGAGGGTGGGATGCGGAAATGGGGAGGCAGAACGAAAGTAGACACGAACAAGGCGAGGGCTGGAAGTGTCGGAATGTAAATAATATCCCAGCAAATCCGTCGCGACAATCGTCGTCGGCCGGCGTCGTGCGCCTGAAGGTAGGCAAAGTTTTCGCACTGTGACAGTAATGGACGAATAAAGACTTTTCTTCAGCAGCAAGCAAAAGGACATATTTTGCTCGTGTTTCGGCCTGTTGGTTTCCTGGCAGCCAGCCGGCTTGCCCCGCTCGTGCGCTGCATTTTTCACACTATCCGTTCTCTCTCTCTCTACCAGACAGTGCGGTACGGAGCAGGACACTGTATTAAGCTTGGCCGCCGTCCCAAGCCACACCACCATTCACTTACCTTCCTCATCCAGCAGGATGTTGTCCGGTTTGATGTCCCTGGAGGCGGCGGTTGACGTTGATCGTTGCCCGGGGCGATCCGGATATGGAACGAGAGACAGAAAACAAGCAAACACAAACATTAGAGTGTATCGTGGAGGCAGGATTTGTTTTTTTTTGTCACAAGTATTTAGCTTTAAATGGTGACAAGCCTATCGTCTACTCCCAAAACACACACACACAAACTGCACAACACTTTGTTGGGCATGCGTGAAGCTTCATCAAACTCCCATTAGGGGTGTACTTTACCCTTCTCTTAAAAAAAAAAGCATAAACAAAAGCCTCCAGTTAATGATGATTCAACTCCAAATGTCAATAAAAGCCCTTTCTGATTTGGCGTGGTGCTGGTTCGCCGTGAATTATGTATTTCCCAGCGCCCAACCGGTCCGGACTGACTGCTTGCCGGCGCGTTTAACGATCCCACCGGCAGCAGCACAAACGAAAAAGTGCGCCTTCCGCCATCCAGGATCCACGGAGCGGGGCTGGCGGGAAAAGTTTTTTAATTGGCATTTTTCCCAAACCCCGATGGGACGCGACAAAAAAAAAGAAGAAGAAACAACACGGAAGAGATGTGATTGCGGGTTGCAAACGGGGCATGAAGCGATGCGCTCGTTGAAGCATTGCATGCTTTAAGGCTTGCGACACATACACAAGACTGATGTTGACTCGCCTTGGTGGCTTGGTGCGCTTTAGCGGCGAACGATGTTTGGTGTTTTAATTTTAGCCCGCCACCCTGCTACCGCCCGGTGGATACCCCTAATTATGGGCCGTTGTGTGTGTGTGTACTGGAAAGAGGGAGGACGGATCTGCAGATTGGTTGAAGCTGAACACACTCATTTGACTGTATGTGTGTGTGTGTGTGTGAAGGTGTGCCTTTGTAATTAAAGGAAAATTACGTGCTAATTGGATGATTGAATTTCGGCAAACGAGGCGGCTGCTCGTGCGTGGCAGTGCACGTGAAGGCACCGGTATCACAACGGCGCTGCAATAGATAGCCGCACCATCCGGCACGTGTCTCGTGTAGGCACGGTTTTTGTTTGCAGCAAAGGAGAGACTAACAAAACATGAAAACCAAAGCATCCAAAGCAAAGGATCGGTGTGCCGAAAGAACGGGCCATGGATGTAACAGTGCTGTTACAAGTGCTCGATGGTAATGGTAGCACTGGATTCGCTTACCTGGCCCTAGCCTGCTGTGGTTGATGCTTGTGAATGCTTTATCGATCGAGAATCACACAAAGAATTGAGAACTCGGACAAAGAGGCATGAGGTGAAGCTTGGCATGTCTTGAAAATTTCACATTCATATTCAAAAATTTGAGGAATCGTGATGGACAGTCAGCGAATCCTTGTACAATGTTAACTGAGCTTTCATCAGAGAATCGCATAAAAATGTTCAATCAACTAACGTTTCAACTTGCAGAGAAGAAAACTTCGAAAACGATTAAACGGTTCAATGATTCGTCGAGTTGTTTTCCATTAATGATTCACCCACGAATCAGACATGACGTTCTGCAAATGAACTAAATGAACCACACACATATGAAACACAAGCAAGGTGAATCATGAGTGAGTTATGAGCCATTTCTAATGATTACATTTACGCAGCTTCGAGTTTTATACGGCTGATCAATCGTTGGTGATTCATCATTCAATCTAAGCGAGTTGTGATTGTTTAATTAGAAGATTTGTGTGCCTTTTAGGTACTTTTAGTTCATTCATAGTTTTCATCATTCGAACTGAGCGATTCAGTGTTAAGAGTCTAATTCAGTACATCTTGCATGAACTGAAGCAAATGGAATGAACAATTAGCAGTCGCTGATTGGTTGATATTTGATTCCTCGTCATGATGCACGGTGGTCTCTTTCAGTGTGGTAGGCGAAAATTTGATGAGATGGGGGCCGCTGTACCAAAACATTAAACAGGAAAGTGTAGTAAATTATGCAACGGTATTTAACACTGAAATGTCCCGCAAATAGGAGCATTTTAATGACATTCGCTGTAAAATTCAAGTTCATCAACTCAATTATACTCTCTCTTTCTCTCTCTCTGTCTCTCTGTATCTCTATCTCTCTCTCTCTCTCTCTCTTTCTCTCTCTCACACACACACACACACACACAATGCAATCAAAAGAGTGAAAACCGAGGAAGAACTGTTCTTATTTAATGCTTATAACTTGAAAAGGGGCAGCTAGGCACAGCGGAAATTTTCCAGAAATGGGGTCCTTTCCGTTTTAAGTTCGTAGGCTGAAATTTCAGCCTGTCAGCTGTTTGCATTGTATAGCAGTTTTCGAGCAGCTATCTTAGTGGGTATAATATACAGGTGTGCTTATCCCAAGGTATGGATGAATTTTGAAGGCTGATTTTTATCGCTTCTGTTTCTGAATGAAGATTTTGAGAGTGTTTTGTGTGTTCGTAAAGCCTACAGAAAGCTTGTTTAAACAAAAAAATTCACCCATCCTGTCAAAAAGTGGTATTCAAATTTGATTATAAAAATAACATGCTATGAGACGACCTGGACTACACACACTTTGATTCTGGATTCCATCACCAGATCTCTTTAATGCACCTTGGGAAAAATGTAAACACCAGCTTATTTGTCATTTTTCGAGCAGGTACTCGAATCTAATTCTAGCTTTTAGGCTAGAATAATCTAGACTGAAAATAGCAGGTTGGTTTTAGGTGTGGTTTTGTATGGAGTGTTTACACAATTTCAGCCTCCAAATGTCAAACTGCATACAAACAAGCTGACTAGAATTGTGAAGGGCCCCAATGCTAACAACATATTGGTTCAAAAACGTGTTAAGTTTCAAGTGCAGAAGATTATAGGAAAAATATTGCGAGGTCAATAAACTATTAAATTCCGTTTTTTTCAACCAAAAAAATCGCGTTATAACTAATAAATCAAAACTTTCAACAACACTACATTGAAAAAGAGAAAAAATCTTTTTTTTTCTAATATGGTGCTTGTTTTGATGTAATTAAAATGAAATACGGAGTGTATTATTTTCTTTGCAATCAAACCTTGGCACATTTTTCTAGCTCATCCCGTCATAACTCTTAAATTAATCGAAGAGAATGAGTGAAATTTTGGATTTATGCCAAGAAACTATCATAATTTCTGTAGATCCGCTTGATTATTAAATACTACGATACAATTTGTTAAGCCTACCCAAGTGACATTTGCTCGAAATTGTTTTTCCATATCTGCTCGATTAGTACTTAATACACCTGAAATTATTGATTTGTGTGTGATCAAGTGTGTTCAAAGCGCCAAGATTTGGTGTGTTCGTAAATTAAACTTTCTTCTATCGATGGACGATGCCGTCGAGCTCATTTTTCATTCATAGCTATGGTTTTTGATGAAAAACAAAAGCTCATTTTGTGTGACGTCATTCTATGACCAACTATAACGATAGGAAACATAATTTCTGAGCGAATCTAGAAGAAAGCAACGATTAAGCCGTATCACTGTTGATTTTGAAGGACTTTTTCTAAATTCCCTTAAACTGGTGCAGTTTAAGGGAAGTTTGAGGCTCCAGTTTAAGGGAATTTGCTCGAATTCCTGATTATTCGTGCTCGAAAATGTCAATTGGGTAGTGTCCGCCCTTACATTATTGTGCGATGGTGCTCTGGTTGGCATGAATCATCATTGATTTATCAATCTCTTGAAAAGATGAAAAATCTTCTACAAGTCTCAAATATATCCAACATTTTCCAGAGTTGATTCTGTTGTTGAATTTGAGTGTTATTGATTCAGCAGCTGATTCAGCTGAGAACTGTGTAAAAGAGCTGAATGGAATGAGGTCGTCTATAAAGCTACAGTGGCAAGGACCATTTTAAATCTTATCATAGCTTGAACGATATTTCATTGAGTCATCCTTTTTCATTTGAATGTCTTGCATGAGCTAATAAGACTGTAATAAAACGCTCTTGAAACTGAGAGGGCCCTTCTACATTACTATGTTAAGGCTACTACTGAAAACAAAACAATGACCCTCAAAATGTGAAGCGCAAATAACCGATCAAAATTACAGCTTATTGCCATAGATATGTTCATGAGACGGCAAATTGCAGCAATGTAAATGAATTCATAATAATGAACATCTTTTTAGTTTACAAATGCGTTATTTTCAAAATACAGTTTTGTTTTAAAAAGCCTACATTTACAACAACGCCTTTTTCCCTGTTTGTCATGTAAACTTTGAATTTGTTTATCAAAATATCAGCATGGCTTACACAAATTGACTACCACACAAATCACAAATCATATCAACAATCATATCAATTCCATTGGCTGTCATTTGCTTGAAATCGAAAGGAGTTTCCTGATCACACGTTCGGACGATCTGTAATGCAATCTGTGAGGCATTGCTAAGATATTTTTAAATAGCACATAGCTTTAATGAGCACCTGTGCAGACTTACTAGACTTTTAAGTGCCTCCACGTACAGGTAGTCTCCGAGATACGCGGAACCTGCAATACGGTATATTTAGACAAACGTGGAATTCTGAATTTGACAGTTCTTTGAACAAATTCGACTGATTGGATACAGTGACAGTTAATAGCAACATGATTCGTGTGAAATAATCATTTCTTTTGAATTTTCAAAATTTCATTCAGAATCGTATCAAATAATCTGTGCAGCAGATGAAACCCACAGCATGCAAAAGGAAAAGAAAATTAAATGCATAATAGCAAACGAAAAGCAACTTAGCCATCAAAACTCCAATTTTAGTGTTAACAGACAGTGTTTTGCACGTCTTTAGAACGTTTTAAAAGGTTAATTACTTTAACGACTGTTAAGCCTCTTCAAAAGACATGTTAAAACTGAGTGGCTTACTGCACTCATAATAAAGCATTCTATAGACCTGTTTAAGTGTGCAAGGCATAGGAAATGTTTTCATGGGGTTGGGAGCAAAACTGTACTGGCAGCTCTGCAAACTCCTCACACGAACGGAACCGAACCGAACGAACAAGCTACCAGGATTGCACTCCGTGCGATTGAGCGAACTAAAACGGGACGAAGTTTTTTCTTTCCCCCGCGTCTACTCCATTGCAATGTCTCTATTTCTTAGCTTGCACTGTTTCCCAGTTATGAAGCGGGAAAGGGAGAATTAAAAAAAAAAAGCTAAAACCCGGGACAGCAAACTGTCATCTGCCAGAGTCTGCTGCGGACATTCCCATCAAGCGGCAGCCGCAGCACAGCTTCCATCAGCAGTGGGTGGAAAATTCCACCAACCATCCGGCTGGTGGAAGTGATTTCAGACGCGTCTCTCGCCTTCAGCGAGCGACATCTTTGGCAGCTTCCGGCAAGCTCCCGGCTATCTCAAGTGCCCCTGGAGCTTTTTGCGGGAACGTGGGTACGCCTGTGCCGGGCCCGTTCGGTTGCAGTGAAAGGTTGATGCGTCGTCCACGCATCCTTAATTATTTTCCCAACACCTCTCTTGAAACGCAATGTGGAGCTGTCGGTGGGCCACCCTCAGTTTTTCCTCCCCAGACAACCGAACAATGGTGATCGTTCCGCGTTCCCTTTTGCGATAAAAGCATTCCTCCTCCTTCTCCCCGGGAGTGAATGAGTGCTACATAAATAATGATAATTATGAGTAGCGCCCGGTCGGGACGGCTGGCTGCCGTTCCGGCAACGCCCTCCTTACATGTGATACCCGCCCGATACGGATGAGCTGGAATGAAAGGGGAAAGGACGGGAGCAGACGCACGAAACGCCCAAAAGGGTGATGTGATGAGAAAAGTTTTCCCCAGCAAACGATGGGATTGTACCCATTTCCACCAGTCTGTGTGTGTGTGTGCCCGACAGGTCCGGGCGCGGCATTGAATTTATATGTAAATCTGATTAAATCATTCTCCCGCCCGGTTAAAAAGAGGGAGTTTTTTTTGTTGGTGTAGAACGCTCTAGGCGCCACTGTTGGGGGGAGGGGTGTGGGGAGGATGATGATCACGGTGCGGCATTATCGCCATCAGCATGTGATAATGATACGGATGAGGAGCGCGTTTATTGATTGTAAAGCTACGAAGCGAGCTCGTGTCTGGGTTGGCTTTGGCGTTGCCTTTGGCGCTGCTTCGTGTCAGTCCCGCTGTAGCTACCAAGTGCGGTGTTGCTAAAAAAAAAAGGGAAAATACCACAACAGCTTAAAAACGCACAAACACACCTTTGTCGCTGTCGATTGTTTTTGCTCTTCCTTGCAAATCTAAAAAGATCAGCTTGAAAGTGGCAAAAGTGTGATTAGTGTGTGTGTGTGTGTGTGTGTGTGTGTGTGTGTGTGTGTGTGTGTGTGTGTGTGTGTGTGTGTGTGTGTGTGTGTGTGTGTGTGTGTGTGTGTGTGTGTGTGTGTGTGTGTGTGTGTGTGTGTGTGTGTGTGTGTGTGTGTGTGTGTGTGTGTGTGTGTGTGTGTGTGTGTGTGTGTGTGTGTGTGTGTGTGTGTGTGTGTGTGTGTGTGTGTGTGTGTGTGTGTGTGTGTGTGTGTGTGTGTGTGTGTGTGTGTGTGTGTGTGTGTGTGTGTGTGTGTGTGTGTGTGTGTGTGTGTGTGTGTGTGTGTGTGTGTGTGTGTGTGTGTGTGTGTGTGTGTGTGTGTGTGTGTGTGTGTGTGTGTGTGTGTGTGTGTGTGTGTGTGTGTGTGTGTGTGTGTGTGTGTGTGTGTGTGTGTGTGTGTGTGTGTGTGTGTGTGTGTGTGTGTGTGTGTGTGTGTGTGTGTGTGTGTGTGTGTGTGTGTGTGTGTGTGTGTGTGTGTGTGTGTGTGTGTGTGTGTGTGTGATTTTAAAGACAAACAGTACGCCGGGGTTCAAGTGTGTGAACCCTCCGGCAAGGTTTCGGTTGCCGAATCGAATCAACATCATCACATACTTTATCACCCACCACAACCACCGCCCCTTTTCAGCCGTGTTGGGATGGAAATGAGTTTGTACGATGGTTGAAATTCAATCATGAAACCGTCGCACCGGCGTTCCCTCATTCCTCCAGCCTGTGATTGATGAAGTGGTTCGAACGATTCGTCAAACGATGGAGATAAACAATCGAACTTCCAACGTTGGGAACAATGCGTCGTCTCAGCGCCTCAGGTACCGCAGGATTTGCAAGCAGGACCTGAAGAAGATTTTACGTACGCTGGGTTTTCTGGGGGAGTCATTCAATTTATCCTCAAGAACGAACGATCTACGTTCATTTAATCAACGTACATCGATGCTTTATACATCTAAATGAAATGAGTTGGTCATGAAAATTACGTCCTATCCGTCGAAATAACGAACACTAAGACGTTCTTAGTTCCTGCTTAGGTCTTAGGTCGTTCTTTTCCCCCTTACAAATATGAACGAGAACCGTAATACCAGGACGTTCATGAAAAGAGCGTCCTACCAATCGTAATAAAGATTATCCTGGTTTGCCTAATAATTTTCAAGATGTAATACTTTAAATATGTTCTTCTTGCAAAATGAAACAATTTACCATATTTTCTTTAACTGAATTGAACGAATGAATCGCACATCTTAATGAAAGAACTAGTACGTTCACGTACGTTCATTTCATTCCGTTATGGTATTAGTATCGTCGGGTGAAAACGGTAGATGGAGTAGATAATCATTGTGGTAAATTATGATTTCAAAAATATTCCTCCAAGAATGGCACTCATTTACATCGATCGAGTGATAGGTAGGAAAATCACAAGTAGCAAGTTATTCCTTGCTTACATTGGTCGTTTTGGCGTCTCGGAAACAGTGAACAGTTTTGAAAAGCATCGCACCCAAAAGATCGGAAATGAGTTGGGTAGGGAAAGCGTGGCCTCCGGCATTGGAAAGCCCAACAGAAGCTGCTGTGATTTACATTATGATTGTAAAATGGAGCTTGAGAATTCAAGGTTTTTACAAAACAAATAAGGTTACAATAAACAATCAAATTACAAGGTTTTTGTAGTGTGTTTGTATTGTCAAATAGCAGGTGTCATAAATCTGTTCGAATACCTTGTGCAAACATTGTTGACTTAAAAACAAACACACACACACATACACCGTGCGCTTTTATACGACACGGATCAGGAAATAATGGAATGGGTTCGATTTTGAGTCCAACTCTCTGGAATGTTAGGCACAAAGGAGTTTTAACCCTAGAGCTTCCTTCAGCAGCTGAAGTGATAGGTTTTGCTGATGATATTGCTCTCACTGGACTTGAGTGAGTCAATATAGAAGAGATTGAACTCCTCACAACCGAGTCGGTTAGTAGATTCGAGTCGTAGATGCATCCAATGAGGTTAGAAATCGCCCATAAACAGACGGAATTCCTCATCAGAAGTAGCCACAAAACAGTGCAGTCAGGTCGGGGATGAACGTGTTGAGTCGATACGTCATCTAAAATATCTTGGTGTGATCAACGATGACCGCTTAAGTTTCTGGAAGCATGTCGAGTACGCCTGTACCAACGTCACTAAGACCGTAAACTCGTTGATGCAAATAAAGGCCGAATATTGCAGGGCCCAAGAGTAGCTGCAGGCGACTCCTTGCTGACGTGGCCATCTCATGGTTGCGTTATAACGCTGTGATCTAGTCACATGTTCTGGTGCTAAAGGAAACCGGACAGTTGGTGAACAGTGTACATTGCTAGCTATGAGAGTTGTTTGTGCCTACAACACAATATCCCACGTGGCAGTGTTGCAGTTTCTCCGGAGTTCCCAACGAGATCCTCAGCAATGGAGCGCTCTATGAGAAAGTGGCAGTCTGAATGGGATTGTACTGCAAAGGGGCGTACGACACATGCACCGATCCCGAACATCGCTGCATGGACGAGTAGAAAACACGGCGAAGTCAACTTCTACATCACTCAGATCCTCTCCGGCCATGGATGTTTCCGGAGTTATCTGCCCAAGTACCGTGTCACGTGAGCTCCCCAGACTGCCCAGCGCGTGTGAGCAACGTGGAGCCAGCAGAACATGTGCCTTTTCATTGTCCTCGTTTTGCTGAGCAAGTCGAGTTGATGTGGAAGAATGCTGAAACGTGGGAAGCAAATAGCCAATGGCAAGCGATCGATACTGTACTGAAGCTGCAGGACCTCATGGAAAGAGGATCATCGACTTGAGCGTGCGTTAAAAAAAAAGTGTTGTGCGTACTGTAAAAGCATCTGTATCTGTGCACGCATTGAAGTGAGCCTGTTACTCAAGTGAACGCGTACTTTTTGCGCTTTTTTGTGTGATGTGTGTGTCTCCAGGATTGTCCTTCTGTCTCGCGACTGTGGTCCATGTTGCAATAGCGAGATGTAATGCTAATGCATAGCCCTTCCCCAAGAAGCCTACCGAAGGGTAGATGGCCCAAGGAGGGCGTTTACGGGGTAAGAATCCTATGGCAACACCCGTGCGACAACGGGAGTCTTTCGAAGTTTCCTCCTTCTTGAAAAAAAGAAAAGAAAACACACACACACACTAGTGCAGGAGCTTCAAGCAATGTCGCACGCAAACCGACCATGGGGACGTGACGCTATTTATGGCATAATTTGTCTATGTGTGTGTGTGTGAGTGTGTGCCTTGGTGACATCGCGTCTCGTCAGGAGTGTTTCATACCCTCTTTCGGGGGGGCCTGAGTGGTTACCAGAATGAGAGCCACAGAGAGAGAGAGAGAGAGAGAGAGAGAGAGAGAAAGAGAGAGGAAAAAAAGCGGAACCACCAGACAAGACCGATCCTGACGAATGATACTCATTAAAGCGCCACAGCAAACAGCACAAAACTCACTTACCTCCACACACACACACACACACACACGCGCGCGTGTAAATAAATGTGGTCCGCTTCAGTGTAAGTGCGGGGGAGGGGGAGGGAGAGGGGGAAGGTACCCGGGGAGGGGTGGGAGGAATCAATTACGGTGAGCCGGCTACCCATATTGTGTAGTGTTTCTTCCGGTTTCGTCCCTCGGCTGATGCTATTATGCTTGCGCCACCCCGCCCCGTTGGGTTGGATTTGTGATGGATATATTGACACACACACACACAGACACACACACACACATACACACACACACATGAAAGAAGACCCACTCGAGCAGGGACGAGGTGGCTAGCTTCTTGAAGGATCCGGTGGGGAGTTTGGATTTGCCTGAAGGCTTCGTTAACGGTGTTGGTGGTGCGGTGAAGGTGTATAAGTGTGAGTGACACGAAAGGGGACAAAACGGTAGGCACGGGTTCGGAGTACAGCGTGTGATGAGCAAACGTGAAGCGAGCGCGTGAAATGTGACCGACATGACAAAGGCATGCGTTGGTCCAATTTCTCAAACACTGCGAATGCGATCGCTCCTCCCATCCCCGCATGTATCCTTGTCGTCAACCATTCAAACCTAAACCCCCCCTTTTGGAGCATGGAGCTCAGCATGGCAGCGTACCGGTGCGGAGTGAAGGAGGTGTTGCAGGAGGTGCAGCGGTACACACAGCAGCAAAAGCAGGACACCTTCCGGAGCGATATCGAAGGAGAAAAGGGGATTGCAGATAATAATAATAGAGAAAAAAAAAACGGGAACACAATCAGGTAAAGCTTTAAGAGGTGCTCACACACACACACACACACTAGCACAAGCACACAATCTACCCACACAAAAGGGTGGACGATGCCGGATTAAGCCTACTCGAGCGTCACGAGAGACTTCCCGCTGCGTCCGCCAAGGCGTACAGTTGAGGGCTGCCGTGTATTGTGGTGACTTCACCACCCGCCCCGTTCACCCCGCCCCCTCCCCTATTACATCCTGGTTGTAACACTCAAGCTCTGGTTGCCCCTTTCCACTGGACGTCCTTCTTCGCAGTGTTAACATGCCGGGCGCACGTAATGCCGCAGTTATGAGCAATCGACAATGCGATTACTGCTTGCCATCACCCTATCCTCCGACCATAAATCGCTTCCCCCAGCCAGCGAACATAAAAAAAAGAACTTTTCTATGTACCGTACGCACACAGCGACGCACAGAGACGCGGACGGCTGTTTGCACACTGATCGAACGCTTCCATCAATCGAGCAGACGCCGAGCGGAAACATACAATTGATTACGTGTAGTACGTCCGGCACACACACACACACACACCAGCGTGCATTCAGGCAGGATCGGCTTTCACATCGGCATCGCAAAATGGTGCACTCCCCGGCGCTTGTCATCGCGGAGCCTTGCCCTCGTGTCACCACCGTGCGTTTGGTGGCAGCGTCTTGATGCGTACCTCGTCGGGGCAAAACGCTCGACCCACCCGTTTGCTGCTGTCACCGGCCGCTCCATGCTGTGCGTGTGTATGCGGTGGGAGCGGGTGCTACGATTGCTGCATCGCCACGTGACAGCTGACATTGGTGGAGAGGCCCGCCTGCCACCGAGAAGCGTTCAACTGAAATAGCATGAGTTGTAACTACATGTACTTAAACTGCTAAATCATATGCACCAATATCTGAAACATAAAATAAGAAAACAAGAACGAATACAGAAAATAAATGTTTTAAACGATACAAAAAACAAAAACCAAATATTTGGAGCAACGTCGTTGGAAAGGAAACACAGAAAAGAAAGAAAAAATGCCGTAACCGTAACGTCACCACACGAGCGTTACAGAAAGCGCTGCGCTGTCACAAAGGTATGTTTTTCGCGTTTGCCGTTTGCCGCTCGTTGCATACCTTGCAGGCGCACTCGGCGAAGCGGAACGGCGGCACCGGTTGTGGAAAGAACATGGGCCTGAGCTCATGAGCGTGTGCACGCGAATGAAATATTCAGTCGAGCTCGGTAAGCATAACCTGACAAGGAGGGGGGAGACGGCGTTTAAATGGATTTTATTTAAGCCAACTCCGTTCTTCTACCCCCAATACCCTCTCGGTCAGCAGCAGCACGTCGATTATCGTTCTTTTTCCTTCTGACGTTACGCTATGCTGCTTTGCACCTTTGTTTCGGTGCGGCATTCTGTAAAAAAAACTATGGAGGAAGTAATCGAAATACAAAGAATGGGAATGGGAGAAGCGTTTGGGGCACCAGTGAATATGATTCAATTTGTAGTGAAAAATGTAATATGTCAACAACGAGACGATGGTTCCGTCCCATCGCGAAAGGATTACCCACGGAGCGCCCACGGTCCGCTTTGAAGGTGGAGAGGCATTGGAAAGGATAAAGACGTGGTCATGAAAAGCGTTTGTACGCTTGTTTGAGTTCTAAAATGGTTTCACACGAGCAAGCGACAGCAAAACAAAACAAAAAAGAAGCTACCCCGTCCGGGTGATTTACACGACGTTCGAGCGGTGAAAAATGCTCTCGTACAAGTGTGTTTGTGTGTCTGGGTGTGTGTGTGCGCTATGCTCTTAAGTGGGTGTTTACACCAACCACACAAGGATATGTCACAGCCGAGTGCCGACATGTTCACGCCGCACAACGGGAGAGGACTGCTTTCGCCGCTGCTTCAAACTAATAGCCATTTTCTTTTCCCACCCAGCTCCCACCGTAAGAAAGCACGCACAGGTGCACACGGCACTACACAGAGGTACACGTATGCTCGTATGCGGCCAGGCGCTATTGCAAGCCCGGATCGAGTAAAGCGTCCTTCAAATACGGTTCACCGGCAAAGCAACACCAGCAGGCGCAAGTTTCCCACCCGGCTGGTGTTTCGCAGGTACATTAGCTGCACCGCGCTGCTCGGTGACACTTAACAGCGTCTTTTTTCTACCCCTCCCTTCACACCACGACTGTGGGTTTTGTAATGGTTGAATCGGAAGGGAAAGGTGGAGGGTGGAACAATTTTCACACAATGTAGGGGGGGGGGAGGGAAACTAAGCTCGCAAAAAAGCTAGGGAAAGAAAGCAAACAGGAGTCGTGAAAAGTAAAAGTAAATGAAACGGCAGCAATGCAGCAGGTGCGGCAAACCCCTAGGGTGAATGGTTCGTTTCGAGCGCCTGAAGGTATGCAATGTGCACTACTTTTTTCAACCTTTAATGGATCTTTTATTTTGACACGTCACAAGTAGGTGATGTGGCTTGACATACTTACTGCAGGACGTTTAATAAGGACGCGAAAAAAAAACACACACCCGAAACCGCCTAACAGTATGCAATTTTATAGCATTGCAGTCTTTTCTATTGTACATTGGCTCTGTGAAATATATTCACTAAAGTGTCTGTTTGCAACTGTGTATTCGTTTATCTCGTAGTTCATTACATAATTCATTACAAAGTTCATTCTTGTAGTTCGAGCAGTTCATTTCATGCAGTCCAAATTAGTGAAGTTGTTTTATCTGTATCCTATGGTTTAGTTCCTTCAAATTCATATGTGTTTTCTTATTTGAATTCTTATTAGAAATATTAACGGATAAACCCAAAATCCAACAGGCTCTTTAAAAATCTTTCTTTGGGACGGAAACTTATACGTTCCATTTTTAAAGTACATTGCCTTGCATGGTGCTTTATGTATGTTTTTTTTTCTTTTATTTTTTTTATACCACTATGAACGCTTTGACGCGCCTGGGCAGCGGCAAACGACAATGAATGTAACTAAAAACCTCACAATTTACGTACTAGATACGTTTACTCAGCGCTTCCGGTACATTGTGAGCGTCGCTACTATCATGAGATTGCTGAAAAACTTCCGCGAGCCATTAGAGCACGAGAAAGTGTGGGGAAGGCACACACACACACACACATACAACGGGAGTGTAATCCAAAACCACGGAAAACTAATTAAATTTTCGGATCCGGTTGAAGATTGGGCGTCGCTTCTCTCGCCATTCTTACCCGGCGGCTTATGCAATGCAATGGAGTAAGAGATAGAGATGGAGAGAGCGAGAAGAAACTTACTCAGCTCACTACACGTTTTTTCTTCCCCGATTTTTTTTTACACCCACCCACCGGTACCGCTTACCTGTGCACAACGCGCTGCTTCTGTAGGTAATCCAGCGCCGACCCAAGCTCGCACACCAGCAGTCCCACGCTGGCTTCCGAAAATTCTACCTAAAAAAAAAGGAATCAACCACACAACGAGAGAATGAGCGGGAATGAAAAATGCAAAACGACAACAACCAAAAATACAACAACAAAAAACGAATCAGTAAACGAAAATGCAATTTTTACCGGGCTGTAACCGTGCCGGTGCAGTGTTTTTGTTATCCGCTTACCTGGTGCTGCAAATGATACCGTAAGTCACCGCCGGCCAACAAATCACAAACCATGAACAGGTCTTCCTCGTCTGTCCGCAACGTGAATGGCATTGAGAAAGAGGGAGAGAGAGAGAGAGCGAGAGTGGGAATGCAAAGAGTGTTGGTTAATGCTGTTTTTGTTGCCTGTTTGCATTCCAATGTGAGCGCCCCGTCACGGTGGCTTTCACACAACTACACTGGCTAAACTGTGGCGATTTATTAGATACATGAAAGCACAGGCAAAACATTAGCAAACACTCGCGTTGTAATAAATGGCAACGAAGTGATTGTGATGCAGCGCACCACAAAGCGAAAAGAAAAGCGGATGTTTACCTCCAACCACCGCCTGATACTGCACAGTGGCTTATGCATTTTGTTTGCCATTAATTTGTAAAGCACAGCTCGAGCTTTGGGGTTGTAAATTTTACATTCGCTTCGCTATAAACCCTATTATTATTTTTTTTTTCAGTGCAGCAGATAACAACAGCACACGCAAAAACAAGCAACGGGTCAGTTAACGGTCGTTTAGCGGGCTTTTAGTGGTCGTTTAAGCCAACATGTTCTCCCCAGAGTCGCTGGCTTACAGTTGGTGCTGCACTGGCCAAACTAAACTGTTTCAAAAATGTTGGAAGCTTTCGCGGCCCCGATGCTTCCGTCCGCCCGTCGTATGAAAACGATGTTTTCCGCCGGTCCAGGCAGATGGCAAATAAAATTGAAAACCCTACAGTGCTGTCAGCTGCAGCAGCATTCGCTCTACCAAAATGGGTAAAGCTGTGTCGTGAAAGAAGGAGGCGTATAATAATAACACGAAAACGGCAAGACGACCCATAAAGCTTTGCGTGATGGGCAGTCCTGGCAGTCCTAGTGAGACGTGTGCTTGCTGGGCAGAACTGGTACGGGTACGGAACAGAGGGACTCAAATAAAGTGAATCTATAAAGCATAGCCGGTACGGTACACGCTTGACGGCCTTCGCTAATCCTTTTCCGGTTTACTGCCCAGCGAATAGGAAGGAGGCAGACAGTGGGGAGGAGTGTCATATATGTATGTGAGTTTGTGTGTGTGTGTGTGTGGGTGTCCTACATGTGTGGCTGGCCCTTCGTAATGAGTGACTGTGTCTGGCAGGGCACGTGATGTGCAAGCTGGCTGTGTACGATGCGGCTGCTATTTCGTACAGCGCTTACCTTGGAAGGAGAACCACAGGTTCACGAGAAAGGGATGCTCGAGGGAGGCGAGCAGCTCCACCTCCTTCAGAACGCCACCGAGCGCCCCCCGGCCGATGCACACGCTTCGACTGACGTACTTCATCGCGAACAGGTTGCCACTGTCCTTCTTCTGCACGATGCACACCTGTTTGAAAGCGCAAGAGAGAGAGAGAGAGAGAGAGAGAGAGAGAGAGAAAGGGAAGAAGAAATTAAAAATGGTTGGTGGTGTGAATGGGTACATGTGTTTCGGGAAGCTTACAGTCGCGGTAGAAGGTAAAACAGTTGCACAGTTTGTAAGAAGATTATTTGGTTTATTTTATTTTATTTTTCTCCTGAGCTGCCATCCTAGGCGCGAGAGAATATTTATGGCTTTATTAAACGAGCGCTGTTTATGAGCGCGCCTAGAGGATGGCAATTTGCCATACCTTTTGGGTAGCTTTTTGCCGAGCACGCCTGAAGGTATGCAATAAATCGTAGATGTAAAACAATTACACTGAGTCATTTTCCAAATGTCAGCAAAACCCGGATTTGTGTTGGATTTGAACGCGCACCGATTCTGTGCAAGCTCCGCATCTTATTCATCTGACTGTTTGAGCCAGCTGCACTGGCAATCGTTCCACAGCAACAAAAGCAGTCGATTGTTTGGCCGGGTGCGTTAGATAAACAAACAGTACAGCTGAAGTTCGCCGGCGGCGAGAGGAAAAGTCAAAACAATAAAAAGTAAGCTGGAAAGCCCATCTCGGCTGACGTCAGTCGGGTACGGGCGCCGATTGCGAAAGTTCACACGGCGACACGAGATGGTAAGCAGCATGCCACGGCACGAGTGAGTTTGAAGGGCTTCCGCACCCGGCTGTGTTGAAACAGAAAACAAAGCGAGTGTCAAAAACCCAGCACAAACACCAACAAATAACAAACGGCCGGAAAGGCCATCAATGCGAAATTTGCGAGCGAGAGGCAGAGCAGTTCGGTCGCTGCCGCTGCTTGACATTCAATCAATCCTTTCCGATTGAATAATCATTCGATCGCGACCGTGTGCCGGTGTGGGAGGGGTGGGGGAGTCGTCGGAAACCGTCCAGCTGACAGCTGCGTGCCAAGTTTATCTACCGTGGTGGGTGCATTTTTTTTTTATCACGTCCTCTCGCTTGGTCCCCAGGACGACGGCAACAAATAGCGTGCTTCGAGGAAGAGGCAAATCGGAAGAAAATAAGGCAAAACGCGAAGCCTCTTAGCCGGCTGCTGCATGTGCGCGGGAAAAGGTCGCCCACTGCACGGCACCGTGATCGATTGTCAGATAATAGAAGCAAGGGAGGGACTGAAGAAATGGGCAAAGCAAATCGAAAAGAAAGGAAAAAAAAGAGTGAGACACAACGAGAGCTTATAAATAAAAGCGCACAGCGGGAGCGCGTGTTTGCATACATAGCGGAACAACTGTACACAGCCACAGCGACACACACACACACACACACACACACACACACACACACCAAACTGGCTGTGCATACTCAAACTGGCAAAGCCATTGCATCTAAGCACTTTTCCGTGTTTTCTCACGCTTAGCGGCTTTTTTGCTTTCGGGGGCTTGACGCGCGTCCCACCGTTCGCAGATCGGAATCGTCCTCGGGAAGGTCGCTTTCGGGAGCTGCAGTCGTATTAAAAATGTCACGTCTCTGCGCGACCGTGACATTGGGTTGGCTGAAAGATATTTATAATAATAGTAATAAAAATGCTGCTAGCACCGGCGAAACGATAGATATAACCGAGAGAAGCAAAAAAAAATGCACAGAAAACACGGGAAAATGCAATCTTCCCCCTCCAGAAACACTTCCAAAAGCACTTGCACGTGCTCAACCGTGTGCCCTTGCACACGGGGCCACAACACACGTGCGGAAGCGGAAGCAAAAAAAAAAGGCATGCTTTTGCCGTGCGAGTTGCATAACCAAAGGGCGCGCACACTTCCACACCTTTCGATTGCCATTGAGTTTGGGGATCGTTTCTGAATGCTGTTTGCTAGCAGACAAGTGTCGTTGGGTAGATGGTTTTCAGTAATGCATATAATATAGAGTCAGGTTTTGATTTCCACGCTGTGATGATTTTTTTTTTTTTTGCTCAGTCGAGAGTTAACAACAGCTCTCACTGTTCAAAGCCTTACAGGATCTTACAAACCACCTTCACTCGACTCGTTGAGAGGCTGAAACTACAGCTCAGAGATAGAGCAAAAAGACATCGCTTTAGCGCAACTAAGACCAGCAGTGTAATTTCTTGAAATGATTTGACATTTGACCCTATTACAGGGCTCGCATTATAATTATGAAGATATTTAGTATCTAGTATTTAGACACATTAAGTGAGACTGGTTCTGAACTCATACCTTAGAATTGATCTCAACCCCATGTCGTTCTTGGAGCTTATACATAACTCATACAAGTCTTAGATTACATGTCATGAACCTACACTGATCACTGACACTGATTATGAACCGATTCTGGAATTGAACTATCACTCAACCCATACCTGTCCTGGAATTGATCCCGAACCCGTACCGATCTAGGAACAGCTCCAATAAAACACAAAATAAAAAAAAATCTGACAGTGAATCGATCCCAAACGATAGCATTGGTCAATTTAAGTCGGATACTTCGTAACTTCACATATCTTCCAAAGCACGTCTTTGAGATTTGCAGGACATTCAATCCTTAGCCAAACTTTGCTTCCAAATATTGGCAGATGGAGTATTGAAATCGAATAATGGGGCCCTTCACGATTCCAGTCAGTTTTTTTTTATAAGGAGTTTGACAGTTGGCGGCTTAAATCATGTCAACACTTCATGCCTTGCATGCCTTTGTCACCATGCCTACATACACCTTGGTCTACAAACACTTTGGAAATTTGTATACAGTGATTGACAGATGTTTCTCACAATGTCGTCCAGCAGATCTGTCAATCACTGAATACAAATTTACAAAGTGTATGTAGCCCAAAGTGTATGTAGTTAGAAGGTTGATTTGTATCGCTTCTGCTGGGCAACATTGTGGGAGACGTCTGTCAATCCCTGCATTTTTTTTTTTAAACTCAGAAATTAGCTGTCAAACTATATGGCGCGTCTACCATTTCTGATCTCTTTATTGCACTGTGGGATGAATGAAAAATACGAGCTTGTTTTGACATCTACTTATAGCTTTGTGGTTGAAATAATCTTTGCCGAAAGCGGCAGGCTGGTTTTGTGTGCGGTTTTGTACGGAGTGTTGACGTGATTTCAGCCGCCAACTGTGAAACTCAACATTAAAAAGCTGACTAGTGACGGGAGAGGCATTTACTGCTAGAATCTCTATAGAACTCTATAATAAAGAGTTTTTAAGAAGTAATACCATGTTTCGACATGTCTAACCTAAAGATCATACATTACATAGAGTCATTGGAGTCAACATTAGAGCGGCAAACTTTGTGTACAAATTAATCAACACTGTGCAGGTGCTGTGCAGGTGCAAACTCGGTGCAAACGATGCGCGCTGCCCGTGTGCTCGAGACCATTCGCTACCACAGTTTACTGCCAGGCGTTACGAGCAGCTAACCACATTGCCTGTTCCCCGGCCAGTACCGCTCGCTGGAAGCATTTGGTGTCGCGGTCCTCCCTCCCCCCCACATGACCTGGTGGGACGCCCACATTCGGTGAACAATCATGAGCGAATTCAATTAGACTTGATCAAACTTGCTCCCGGCAAGGGGAGGGTGAAAGCTGCGGGCCAGCCCAAGTTTGCAACTAATAATGCTTCTCGGGCCTGCTCGGGCCGACCCTTCCGACCGGCCGCCCTGCCGTGGCCGGGGTGTTGATGGGTAAACACTTGCGCACGGAAAGGTTTGCTTAGGTGCCGTCGTCCCTTGGCTTGGCACGGTTGATCTGTTTCTGGCCAGAGTTACCCTCCGAGGTAGACGCAGCGGAACCGCAAGCTCCGAACACACTCCTTCTCTCTCGGTGCGGTGTGAAGCCCATTGACGTACTTACTTCAATTCACTCACTCTCTCACACACACACACACAAACCGTCAACATCCATTAAGCAAGCCAGGTCTCGTGGAAACCATCGAACAAGTGTCTGTATGTGCGTTTGCTTGTAACTGGGAGTACGCAAATGCACGCCAAACTGGTAGGACACTTTAGTTTGCCTAATTTCATTACGAGCCTTGCGCCGGGTTCGTGTCATGTTGGGTGGTTTTTGATGAGTGCAGCTTGCACTGACGGGGAGGCGGACAACCTACCTCAAAATGCAGAAATGCTGCAACGACACCTTTAAGTTGGAATCGTTGGAAGTTGGCACAACTGCTCAAACTTGAAGGGGAAACGGTTTGCCCAAAGTCCGGCATGGCGGTTGTGTCCCGGAGGGACGTCGGTTTCATGGTAAGTTCGTGATTGTGTGTCCCGACACGGTACCTGTCACGTCCAGCTTCCAGTCTGCTGGATTGTTTGAGTGCAGCACGAATATTGCACTGCATACATCTAGGCGCTTAAACAAGCGCGAAGTAGGCAGCAGGTACACTTTGCGCACTGTGCTCTTCGGCCGGAATGTATAAAGCAGCACAACATTGCTTTGCAATATAAGTATAATCGCTTTATAGGGTTTTCCAACGCACTTTGCAATGTTAGCTGCACAATTCATCTCACATGAGACGTATTTCTATTGGGACGTGATACTCCCTTGTTTCAATTTACGAGCTTTTAGTGTTTTTGTTTCAAATTTCGCGTTGTTTTACATAGAATAAAATCTTATCTTTGCTCTGGATTATAATTCATAACATTCACATCATAACGTAATTGAATCACATGGCAAAATGGCTTGGTAGACCCTGTAAAAATAATTGATTGCATACTGGCATTGATGCATACTTTTTAGCGGCTGGCATAGCTGTGGCATTAGTTTAAAATACTCCTCAAAATATTGGCCTGTTGAACACGATAAGCATCTTAAAGGCCTTTCTAAGCCAAATTACAAGCGAAAAATAGAAGTGATCAACGCAAGATCGTCAACACCTTGATATAAAGTAAGTATACAGGGTTTCCAGGAGTTCTCATAGCTGACGGACACTTTGTTGACTCTTTTTTACGTGAAATAAACTTATTGTAATACGAATTGTACTCCGTAGCACGCTTGTTGGACAAATCCAATAGGAATTTACAAGGAGCCTGTCCAAATAGGATGCCATAGAGTCCAATTCCCACAATATGAAGTTCACTTCACATCAGAAAGAGTCAATGAAGTGACCCACAACTATGAGAACCCCCGGAAAACCCTGTAGGCAAGCAGAACACCAGCCTTGCATGCATTCAGGCGCTTATTAAGGACGCGTAGGAATATTTATTATTTCTGCAAGACATTGTACCACACAGCATCTCAAATTATTCGTCAAAACGGGCAGCCTTCACACACACACACACACACACACACACACACACACACACACACACACACACACACACACACACACACACACACACACAATTTCGTAGAATTTATTTCAAGCAAATGGCACTGCAAGAACGAAGGACGTGCGCTTCAGATAGATCATCATCTCAATCTCAATCACAGACGGTAAATGTAAATAAACGTTCCTGAACGAAGCATCAATCAATTGCTCTAAAGAAGATTCCACTGGATGCCATGTGCCCGGTAGCCACACTCGCCATCGACTGGTAAAACGCATCGACAAGCTTCAGTTGCTTGGTACTCCGATGGGTTCCCCTGTCAGTGCCAGCACAATGTAGCACCATCACCCAAAAAATGGAAAGCAAAGACATCGCCCGGCAGAAGAAAACAGCCACTCCCGACGGGGGGCTGCGGCGACAAAGCCTACTCACGGTAATTGTCATGCAAACAGCGGCGGCTTGTGAAGTGGAAAGCCGTTGCGCCCTTTGCTGCGTGCAGCGACCAACTTTCATCATCGTTAGTTGTGTTCTGCTCACGGCCATTTTTCTTTCCCTTTTAACAGTCTCTTCCAATACGCTCACACACACACACACACACACACACACACATCGTGCTCAGCTCAGCCAGCGCCAAATAGGGAACACCTTTCGCTGGAAAAGCATGTGTCAACCGCCATTACACAGATCCTCAATGCAAGTGCCAACTACTGGCGCTAAGTGCGCCGTGGAATAAAAACGCAACCAAGATGAGCTTTTCCCACCCGCCCGCTCTGTGCACACAGGAAGGAAGCAAAGAGTGGGGCGAAGTAGAGGAGAAGGAAGAAGAAGAAAGCGTCCATAAAAAGTGACACTCTGGCCGTAAAACCTGGCAGGCTCGGGCGTTCAGCCAGCGCTCACCCAATTGGATACGTGATTGGATCTGTCCAAAACTCGAAGCGAGCGAGGACGTTCTCCACCAAAGAGCGTGTGTGTGTGTGCGTTTGGTTGTAAACAGGAAGAGTGAAACAAGCCAACCGGCATAGGCATGGGAGCAAAAAAAAAAAGCTGCCAGAAATAAAACTCCTCCAAACATGGCTCGTTCATGGCAGCGGGAAGGAGTGAACGAGTGAGCGAGTGAGTGGGTGAAGCGGAAGGTGGAGAGAACTTTTCACCCAGGAAGTTTCCACGGAACAAGCATCTTGTTCCGCCCTGCCCTTCCTTCCCTCAGCTTTCGCATCTCCAGCTCCCAAATTCAATATCATCACGCCCCGTCCCATAAAAGCACCCCCCCCCCCCCCGTTTCCAGCGATATCTCTTTGGCAATCGCAATCTTGGAGCGTGGCGTCGAGGTCGCCGGTGACATGCCGAACATTTTGACCATCCATCCGTTCGTTCGAAGGACCAAGGAAGGGGGCCAGTGAGGCGCCGGCTCGTCCAACACGATGGGACACGACAATTTCTTCATCAATCTGGACGGGGCGAACTAATGAAAAGAAGAAGAAGATGATGAACACACACACACACACACACACACACACACACACACACACACACACACACACGCACACACATCCTTCCTGTTTCCATTTTCAAAACGCTCCCGCTCCTGCCAGCTGCTCTGTGGGGTCGTCTTCCAGCATATGGCGCCTAAAGTTATACATCACGCGTGGCACCGTGCGCCGCAGCAATATGGCACGGCATTTAGGCGCAATCGCCCCAACCAAACACTTTCACTTCGGGGAGATTGTCGTTGTCTTTTTTGGTATTTTTTCCTTCTTTCTAGTTTTTACTGTTGGCGCCTGAACTGCATGGTACTGGAACACTTCAACTGGCGCTGTTTTTGTTTGCGCTCTTTGTGTGTATTTGTTTTTTTTTTTGTTTTTGTTTTTCTTCCTCTGTTCTTTCCACTGTCACTAGCGCGGCGAGTGAAGCTTACGACAACAAAATAAAAGCAAAACATCCGGCATGATGCTCTTTCCCGGTCCCTGGTGACGATGGGATTGAAGTTTTCCTGCGCTGTTTACTCTTGAAGCCTTGCAGCCAAGTTTTTAAACATTCTGCTCCGGTTGACCAGCTGGCTTAAGCGGCGTGGTACCGCTCGCTTGCTGCCTCTAGCTGTTGTTTTATTTTTTTTTTCGGACAGCACAAGCTCGTCAAGCAAGCCCGTTTCTATTGCCTGTGATGAGAGGGAGCCACGCACGCCACCACCTAACGCAGAGCGTAAGCGATACTGCACCACCATATGACGTCCGTGCTAATGTGCTGCAGCCTGCTAGACGATGTGCTACAGTGGGCGACTTAAGAGTAAGGCTACTTGAAGGGGAGGGAGATATTTTGGATGCTTTGATGCAACAATATCTCGATAGCTAGTAAGGGTGTAATATATACAAGTCGCTCATGTTCAGAATAAAGTGTAGAACAGGCCCAAGAAAAGTTCTATTCGAAGAAAAACAAATTTCCCAATCCAACTAATAGCTGGTATCGGGAAAGAATTGGTTTAAAATTAACAGTCGTTAAAAATTAACCAGAGTCGTTAAAAATTACTAGAATTTGGCATCGTGAACGCATTGAGTTCATTTGTTAATTTTAACGACTGGTCCTATGCCGCCGTTAAACAAACGACTGTCAAGAGCGTATGCGATACAAATTAACAGTCGTTTAATTATACTGCTCGAATTTTTTCCCCGTGTTTGCCTATATGCGATATCGAGCAGTCGTTAACTGTTTAGACGGTCGTTTATTTTAACAGGAATGAACAAGAAATGAACTCGGTTAAACCAAAATGAACTTTAAACGACTGTTAAAAAGAGTTCATTTATTCGCGATGCCGGCTAATGTTTCCAACTGGGCACAAGTGCAAGACGGAATGCAGTTGGAATCAGATTTAAAGTAATAAGATTTTATTTCATTTTTCCCTAATCACTCACACATTTTCATGCAAAACTACCAAAATTAGCAATATTTCAAAAAAATGCAAAAACAATTATGTTGCCAAAAGGGAAAATAAATACTCAAATGTCAATGTCATATGCCAAAAACAGAGACTCTAAAGTACACTCAATCGGTAACACAAATCATTCATTGACATTGATATATTTTCTTTGGGGGAGTGAAGACGAACACTTTTGTCCCGCACTGTATAATGTTGTACCAGAACCAGAAGGTCACCTTTCCCCATTCCCCTTTCCCGTGCGGCGAATTGGCTAAGATGAAGATGGATATTGAATTTGCCAGCTGGCACGATTTTTGTACTCCTTTCTTGTTTTTTTGTTTTTTTTTTTTGCTGTACGGAAAAGGAAAAGAGGAGACGGAAGCTCAGGAAACAAGCTTTCTAAGAACCTGCCTTTTTTTGTCTTTCTCCCTCTTCCGCACCTAGACCTCTCGGTACACTTCTAAGGCAAAAGATAAATAAAACAGGCACGACACGTCTGGTGCGTCTGGTGCCGCCACCCGCCCATAATGGCATTTGAATAGCGTGCGCGCGCGTGTGTGTGTTTGTGTGTGTGTGTTCGTTTTCGATGTACGCTCTAGTTAAGGCACAAACAATCGTTTTCCGTCTTCCCAAAAAAGCCCAACAAACCCACAAACATACACACCTACCCACTGTGCTAAGCGCCTGCAAGACGGCTATGCAAATCGTAAATACGCAAATAAAATTAAATTCCCCCGTTGTGCGTGCGCCATATTTGTGCGATGATTGAGGAGGTGCTTAGTGCAACACTCGTCTACCCTTTCCGCTTCACCCGCTCGCTTTCCGCTCCTCCCACTCTACTGTGTAAAGTTTTTTTTTTTTAGTTGTTGTTGCTCTCGGTTTCTCCCCGGAATAAAGGCACCGGAAATTAGCGTTCGCACCAGTCCCAAAAGCAAAGACAATCTTGCTCTTTCACAACAGGAAGAGCAGTGGTAGAAAAAGGTTACAAAAAACACACACATAGACACATACAGAACCACTAGTGGGCCTGGGTAGGTTACAAATAGCGCAACGCTAGAGCGCGCTCGTTTTGCTCGTTCTTTGCGCACCGAGAAAAAAGCACACTTAAAACACGCTGGTAGCAGATGGGAAGGGACGGGCACGATTTTGTAAACGCCCCCGCTTTGTGTTTCCACCCCTGCCTTTTCATCGTTTTGGCGGAACGGACAGTAATTACGATTCATTGCTCGCGAACAGCGCCACCAGCCACACTACCCGCCCTTAGGGCAATTGCGCTTGGCCGGGCCGTTGGTCGAGGCAAGCACAAAGGAGAGTGTGCGTCTAATGGTCGAGCTTTATTGCAGCGCTTAAATTGAACGATTACAACTGTCTCCTGACCCGGGCCGGCTTGTGGCAGTGCCGCCGGAAATAGCGCCGCCAGCGTGTTGATTGCTTTATTGCACCATCCTTCCCCGCCCGTTAGTGTGTTCGCTGGAGGCGCGCGCGTACACCCCCGCAAGGGAAGTTGTTAATTGAATGATGGTGAACATATTTCCCCGTTTCCGTGCCGGGGCTTTTTCACACTCTCTCCCTCCTGTTTTGTCCTCTTGGGAGGAGCAACTTTGAAGCGAGCAGCGAGTATTTTCCAGTTCATTTTCCTCCTGGTTTTTTTTCCCTTCAAACCTACACTGCCCAATGAATCAATCGATGCGTTGATTATGTTTCACGGCAAAAACTGCTTCCTGCTCACCGCTCAATGCTTCAAACTGAAAACGCCGGGCAAATCCTTCTCAATCAATGTCGGGACAGGAGTGTTGCCGGGTTCCCTCAACTCTTCCCTCCCGCGAGTGGTTTCCTTCATCTAGAAACTTTCTCCCCCCCTACCCCCCCCCCCCCCCCGCCATCGTGTAGGTAGACTGCGGACTGCGAATGTGTGTTGGTGCTTGATTGTGGTGTAATGTTTCAGAACCGGACGCTGAAGAACAACTTCATTGGGTTGATCTTTGCGGCTGGCACGATTTAAATGCTGAGTGTGGCTTTCTCTAACCAACCTTCCCCCCTCCCCCCTTCTTTGTAGAAGTGTAAATTAAAAGCGGGAGGAAGGGGGGGTGGAGGTGTTTTTGGCTGTTGACTGCAGGGCAGGGAGCACGATGCAACACGCTGCTGCCGATGTTTCATGCCAATGCTCGCTCACGATGCTCTCGCACGTGGCTAGTGCTTTGCGAATGCATATATTAGAATATATTTCACCCCTTGCCGCTTTCCCGGCCGCGCCTAGCCGGTCGCTCCGCAAAATGGACGTTATTGACCACCAAGAGGTTCCCGGGCTCGACCGGGCGAACCCGGACAGAGTATTCTGGTCTCCATTTAAGTTGTAGGTAATTTCCATTTCAAAAGATCAAATCTCGCTCCGCACTCAGCTACAGGGCTGCGGCATGGGGATAGGACAGGATGAAAGGAGTCACCTTTTAAGCGTGAACCACTTGGGCAGTGAAGTGCAACCCGGGGTTGGCAAAACCGAAGCGCCAACGAAACGCAATGCTGTAGCGCGTTGGCAGGCTTTTGAGGGAGGGGGGGGGGGGTAACACGTTTGCCGACCGTTTAGAAAGTGCGCCGGGAGAAAGAACACACACACACACACATACTCGACTAAAAGTTACCCCTGTCGGGGGTTTGATTCATTCGGTTTGCCACTTTGCCACACGCTACGGTGTGTAGTGGATGTATTAACCCAGTTGACAACGTTGAAAGCAAAAAAAGACATTTTCACACACACACGCACACTTTTGATTTTTTTTTCTTTTTCAAATAATGTTCAGCCCGTTACAAGTTTGTAGTACGCCTAAAAGTATGCAAATAGCTACTATCACCTTTTAAGCAAAAGGCACTGTTCAGGCCAATGAAAAGTAAACTAGATTGAGAAATGTTTTAGGGAACCCTTTAATAAGAAAATATTCCTAAAATCATTTTAAAAATGTGCAACGTATGAACTACTTTCGATGCCGCTTACAATGACCGCAAATATTTCCGTTCCATTTCCTACTTTTTGGATGTTTTGTAAATTTTTATTCATGTTCTTTTTAATCTTTCCTTTCTTTTATTTTCCCAATACTTTCCTTGCTTTCCTCTTCTTCATGTGTTCCTTACACTTCTTTTTGTTCATACCTTTTTCACTTTTCTTCTTTTCTCTACTTTTCTTCACTAATACTTTTTTCTCTTTAATCATCATACTTTCAAGCTTTTTTTCTTTTTCTTTTTCTTTTTCTTTTTCTTATTTTTCTTCTTCTTCTTTTTCTTATTCTTGTTCTTCTTATTCTTCTTTTTCTTCTTTTTCTTCTTCTTCTTCTTCTTCTTCTTCTTTTTATTTTTATTTTTCTTCTGTTTCTTCTTCTTCTTTCTGTTTTGCTTTGCTTATTTGTGTTGGTCATCAACACACACCTTGCAATACTATCGGCTGTTGCGAGTGGTTAAAAAGGCACAAAGTGATTGCCTATTGCATAGCTACAGGCGTTCCACAGCATTCGCTCCCTGTGTTACACGGAAACGGTGGTTTGTTGATGCAATTTACCTAACAAGCATCCTGATGGGCTTGTTAGTATCCTTCATTTTCCCTTTTCTGTATTCTGTTTTTTTTTGCTCTTCTTTTTTTCGACACAAAATTGCTCATATTGCCTAGCAGTAGGCGCTTCGGTCACTGACTGCATCGCTTTTGCATTCACCAAAAGCAAAGGGAATGATCGATTTCGGTATAATTTTTGCCGTTTTCCGGTTGTGTTGGCCCTTTTTTGTACGTCCACTCCACAGCACAGTTTTCGTTGGCGCGCTAGCCTTACTTGCGTTCTGCACATTTCGTGCCGGTCGCCTGGGCGTGCACGGTATAAGAAGCTGTGCTCACCGTCGGCAGGCTGCCGGCAGTGACCTACTTTCGATCGATGCCACTTTTTGCGAACGAACGGGCACACACATTTCCATAAATTATCAACGACCACACAAAATCGTTACACTTCCGCTTTCGCCACCGATGCGGACCCAGTTTCATTCCAGCATCCTGCACCGGGCTGGAAAAGGAAGCGCCAAGAGCAACTGTTTCGTACGCTACAGCGATAGCTCACGGTTCTACTGCAGGGAGGGCAGCATCCGTCGATCGATCGAGCACAGTAAGGTGTGCATCTTGCAAGCCATGTGGAAGTGATTGTGATGCTAATGCGGCCCGAATGCGAGTGTTCTTGGTAGCGGTGGTGCATCCCAGCATGTGACTTTCGAAGAAAGCGCCCGAAGCTATGCAACCTGCACATCAAACCGATCCCGATATGATGCTTATGAATTAGTGCGCTTTGCTTTCGCTGGAAAATGACACACATCGTCATGGGATCAATCTTGCTGCGAGGAAACTGTTTAACATATTTTGTAGAGCATTCTTCTCGTTTGAGAATATGTGTATGTTGATGTGCAACAATTTAAGTGCAAAGAAAATCACGCATTCGAAGCGTTCGCCTCGATACCAATTATCCGCACCGCCAGATAGTTGCGGGGCCAGACTGGCAGGCTGACATTGGTATTAATGCAAAACGGGTGCACATTCTTAAGCAGCCAAGCGAGGAGTCGGTTTGCGCGTCCGCCCACGGGAATGTGTGCATGTCGAAAGAATGTCGGCGCGAGGTCGTCTCGAGCGAGCGGGGAAAAAAAACACATTAAAGAACACTACCGCGAGTGTGTTGCGGTGCGGGGAGAAATTCTATCCGTTAGCAGTATTCTATGCCGGCAAGCGCCGAAGCGCAAGCAAAAACAGCGACAATCCAGTGGTATTCCGCGCTGCCGGAAGAGGGCCGATCGATCGAGCCCGGGAAAGGCGGTGGCGATGCGGAAGAGCAAAGGGGTGGAAGATGTAGCAAAGTTTAATTAAATTCCTTTCCCATGGCAGCATGTGATGTGCGCCATCTGTCTTATGCCTGCGTCGAGCTTCGGCAGGCGCTTATGCTAAGCGCAAAACATGCCAGACGACGCTGGGGGGGGGGTTGGAAGGGAAGGTTGGCTCCCGCCAACAACTTCACCCTCCCGTCCGAGGTCAGCCACCATGTCGGCTAATCATTGCGCGTCGCATCGACCGAAACGTTTCGGCGAAATCGGAAAAATTACAAACGTGACGGAGCAAACCTGGTGCGCCAGGAAAGCTTTCGGGATGCCGAATTGTCTATTTTTTTCTTTGTGTGTGTGTGTGTGTGTGTGTGTGTGTGGAGCTTCCTACCTTATTTCCTTACCGTTCGGCATTGGCGCAACCAGCAACGGAACAAATGTCGGATGAAATAGTTATTTGTAGTAATCAGATTCGTTCCAATTACCTTCAATACAGGCAGATCGCGTCCAATCATCACTGTGTCAACCCACTGGTGGGTTTGGACCGTCCCCTCGGCCGTGGGAAGCTTGTGACGAAGGACGAACGCAGCAGCAATGCGAAACAGACGAGAACGCTTTGCTTATCCACCTTAACGAAAACGGAATGGGGGAAGAAAAACTGTCAAACAAGCAAACACGCTTGCGTGTACCGGTGAGACCTAGTTTTGCAGCGCTCTTGCTACGACTGCTTTTTTTTAATGAGTAAAGATATTACTGAATAAATCTAAATCTGCTCCGTACAGAGATAAATTCTTCTGCTTTCTAGGATCAAGCCATGTAGCATGAAAAAAGGCGAAGAAGAGACCTCTCAATGGCAGGGAAAAAATGGGTTCTTTTTCAAGCTTCAGCACTTCCCGCACTGGTGTGGTGCATCGTTCGCTGAGTTAGCAACATAAAAAAAGCGTCCTATATGCATGATTTCAGTGCTCACTCCGGTAAGGTTTCGGTTGATGTTGAGTTTCGTCATTTTGCCGTACCCACCGAAACAAAACAAAAAAAAACCTTGCACACATATATACGATGTGCGGGCTGAAGTATCAATGCAAATGAAGGTTTAGAACGGTGGGGCATCACGATTGGGAGACGGTTTTTTTTTTTTTTTTGTTTTGTATAAGAGTGAAACATGAAAGATACTGTTACATTCGAGCAGAAGACGCGTTTGTGTGTGTGTGTGTGTGTGTTCAGTGTGGAGGACTTCGAAAAAATCGTTTTGCTTTACCCAATTACTCTTCATTCCGGTGTGCGATTGAGATCGATGTGATGGCGGCGTTGGAAAAGGCACACAAGGGGCCAAATGGGCATGGAATAGATTTTTGTGAGATCATACAAACATTTTGGGATCAGAAATGCTTGTTTTGAGAAACATACATTTAGGCGTGTTAGAAGGGAAAGGTTTAATTACGGGCTGTTGGGTAAATTTTATTGCGACTAATCAGGGCCCGGCAAAATCTGCAGGGTATCCGCAAACATTCGAGTTGTTTTCAAACGCTACACGTACAGTGGCAGTAACCATAACTTGAACACCTAATTTTTCTCATGAATTATACTATAAATGTGTTAACTTGATGCATGATGCAGAAGATTGCGGACAAGCAGAAGGTTCGATTTTCAATACACCTGATACAGTCCATGTCTTTGTTGACATTAATGTATAATTCTTTTTTTGCTTTGCTAGAACATGGCTAGACAGTAATATAAGATACAACTACAAAAAATACTATACAAAATTTGTCGCGCACATAATTGTACAATTGTAATTTTTGCGCCAAAAATGAAATTTCAACGGTGAACATATTCCCTCATACCATTACTCCAACCGTGTTGTTGAGGTATTCCAATCTATACTGCTATAGAAAAGGATGGTTCAACACTGTTATAACCTTCCCAACTCAATGAACCAAATTCGCACACGACTTTATATTCTTGCCGCCGTTGGGCGACATCTTTCAGATTTTGCTTCTAATTTGACGTGTCCTTAATTATAGCGTGATTGTTGTTAACGAAAACCATAAATAGTACGGACGCCTGATTGCTCTTGATAGATACCGGCAGCATCCTTGTCTGCCCTCTTGGGCATAGTTTCATTGTGGATCATTCTGCAGTCGATGCTGATCCGGCTAAATGCAGTTGGCTCACCTAACGCGCAGTGTGTTGCCGCCATGTTGCGCAATGAACCGCCGCTCCCTTTAGTTGGCTTTATCAATGATTTAATTGATAGGACAACTCGCATTGCTAAGAGTCTCTCTCTCTCTCTCTCTCTCTCTCTCTCTATCCCTCTCTCTCGCTGAATGCTTATTCTCACGTCATTGTGGCGATTTTCGATTTTACAGGGTTTCCCACGATTTATTGCTTGGTTCCCATCGATTTTTGGTTTGTTCCCATCCATTTTTTGGTGCGTTGCTACGATTTTTTGGCCGTTTCCCAGAATGTTTAGATCCAATTGTATTGATATCCAATCGGACGATACCAGTAAATTATGGGAACGAACCAAAAATCTATGGGATACGATGAATAAATCGTGTAAGCGCCTAAAGTTATGTAATGGATGTTGTAAGTATATATTTGTAAGTTTCCTAATTATGAAATTTATATTTTTATAAACTTCGTAACAAAACATCCCTCAATAAACCCTTCATTTGAGGACCGCAGTTTGTGTGGTTATGATATTAAGTTAATTCATAATGTCAGGCAAACATAACTATTCGAAATTTAAGTCGTAACAGCTTCAAACTTCTAAATGACATCAACGAAGATATTTAAAAAAATATGTCAAACCAATTGCATACCTTTAGGCGTATGTAGTTTGTTTTACGATTTGTGTTTTTGCTTCTCATCGCGCAAATACTGTAAATTCCTTTCAAAGCTAATGGTTGATGTTTAGAAGACGATTCGTTCTTCACTATCTCTGAACCTCCAAACGTTTAATTTATTTATAGATATAACTGATAAAAAAAAACCTTACCATGGCCACATTGCTCCCCCTTCCTGCACAGAGCAGCAACCGGCGCGTCCAAATATCGAATTTATGCCACGGCACTAAATCATCCCGCTGTTCCCGCGTTTCATTTGGAACTTGTTTTCGATTGAGTTGTTTTCGGCGGAAAGTAAGTTTGGTTGTGTTTGTTTTTTTTTTTTGTACTTTCGTTCCAGACAATCAAGACCAATGCGCGGGATCCATGGGGGGGGGGAGCAAAAACTAAACTTTTCTTCCACAAGGCAAGCAACCATTCATTAAAGGTTTGGCAGCGGCCACTGGAATGGGTACGTAATCTCGCGAAATGATAAGAAAAATAGCAAGATTTAAGCAACAACCAAAAACAAAAAACTCACACACACACAAGATTCATTGTAGGTTGCTCCGTACGGGGAAAGTTCCAGCAGCTGCTGCGAAAATACGGCTGTGCGTACCGTGAGTGATTTATGTTGCACGCTGCGGTTGGAGAAATCACGCCAAACTGACCAACGCTTCCCCCGTTGCGCCATTAAGACCGCTGTTGCTGGGGAAGCTGTAGAATGGGCAGCTAATTTTTTGCATAATTTACCTTTTTCTTCCGGGGGAAAAAAAGCAGGCAGGCAGCAGGGGCAAAGTTTAATCGAGAAAGGGCGCAAAGGGCGAAACGGAGCAAAAGCCCGGTTCGGTTCCGAAAGGCCTATCGGTGCGCGAAGAACATGAAACGAGCCTTGATTGGTGCGGGAGGGCACAAAGCGGGTAGCAGCCGTACGAGAGCCAACCACAGAAGGGAAGAAGAAGAAAAAAATCCACCGCGAAGAAAAAAACCGCGACAACTCCGTTGCGCTGAAAGCACGAGATTAAGAAAGCAGCGCTCTTAGACAGCTCTCGAGCAGGGAGAATCAAACACACCGAAAACAAGCACAAAGCAGGAAGAAAAGCGAAACGAGTGGCCACCCGGGATGGGGGTAGGGACTGGAAAGCAAAAGTCTTGGACGGTGGAGGGGAGAGAGAGAGAGCACACAAGGGCTCGTCGGTTCATTATTGTGTAATAAGTTTTCCGTTAAGGTCATTTGCGCGCGGGCACACGATGAAGCGTTTGTTTTCTCCTGCCCCAGAGAGGCATAAATCATCTGCCGAGCATCCCAGACGCGTGGTCTTCTCCCTCTCTCCCCCTTTTCCCACCCCCAACTGTCCTTTTGCAATCCCTCGGGAGAGCGAAAAACCGAATTTCTAAATTCATGCGGCCCCGGCCCAAAGCGGCACAGCGGGACGGTAAAGTGGATGGTACGGTGGTGCGCTGCGTGTTGCCTAACTGCTAGGCGCCCGCATTCGCAGCGTTACGCGCCAGACAGATTCGGACGCAAATTAAACTGGACCGCGGGCGCGTGTGCGGCGCAGTGTGTTCCGGTGAAGTTGAAGCGAACAACAAGCACTCAGATTTGCGTGCGTGTGTGCGCATTGTGTGTGTGTGTGTGTGAGTTTGTCGGCTTACTTTTCCTGTTTCCAATTTGAGACGGAGCTGGCGTGTTTGCGAAAGTTTCGCGGCGGCAGATTCAGATTCTTGGAAGTTGGAAGGCAACAAGGGGAAAAAAAACAAACCAAAAACAACAAAAATCACATTCCTCTTAATGCCCTGCTGGTGCGCCTCCGGTTGGCTGGTGACGCTGAGCATTGTTGACATCGCAGCCCGCCAAACGAAACCGAAAGGTTTCACCCGGATGCTAATCAAGCAGGGGCACGGCGGGAAAGAGGGAACAACAAAAAAAATAAACAGGTAAAGAGCGGCAAAGGCAACGAGGCAAGCTCGCAACAACAACAGTGCAGGAAAAGAAAAGTAATCAACCTGCTTTCCGGGTTTGTTTGTTTTTTTTTTTTATTCTTGTCTGCCGCTTTCTTCGCACAAGTAAGCCATCACAGCGCCCAACACAATGCTTCCATTGGGCACCAGGCGAGCACACACACATACACACACAAACGAGACACATGAGCGGGCCAGCACTTGGACGCCAATCTCGTGAGATCCCTGTACGCCAGCGGGTCGACAGCAGCAGCAGCAGCCGAAGCACTTTTAATTTGCGTTTTGCCGCTCCCTGATGATAATGATTACGTCCGGCTAGCCCACCGGCTCGGGTGGCTCGGATTGGTGATGGATGCGCCGGATGCATCTGACACCGCATGGATGGGCATTTAGACTGGGACTTAAAGATCGGCTTCCGGCACGCCGACAGGCTGATTGGATGGAACATAAGCGACGTCCGCTCAGCGTAAACAGAAACCGTTGCAATATTTGCTCTCCGCTGCCTCGCTAGAGGGATATAATGCACGTTTGCAAGTGGCCGCCGGGTGGCGGTTGCAATTATTACGTTCAAAGTGAAGCCCCCCCACACAACTCCTAGCGTCCAGGTATGGAGGTTGTTTAACGGGCGCAAAGGGAAAGCCTTGCGAGAGCCGTTTTGTCACGCACAATGCATACCGTCAGGGCGCAAAGACGCTTTATGACAGTGCAATCGTGTTGTGCTACGGAAACTGTCCCCGTGTTGGGCAGGCTAGGGCAGTAGTTTCACACAAACTGCTCTTACTCCCACAATTCTTACTGCTGTTGAAGAGATGTAATTTTGGTACATGCTAGTTTTGAATAGCCGTTTTAAAGATTGGTGAAATCATTGGTTTTGTTCCTGTTTTAGGGCAGGCTGTGCTCCTATTTTCGGCAACGCAAATACATTGTAAATTAATACTCCGGATTTTGTCCGGAGCTCGTGTCCGTTGCTTTCGCCCAAACTGCTCGAAACAGCTCCCATCACTCCAGAGAACTTGTTTTCCAGAGGTCCAATGCTTTGTTTATTTATTTCTGGGCAAAGCATAGACACTTGATCCTACCTTAAATCATCATGTGTTTGGACGAAAACAATGGACACGAGATTGGACAAAACCCGGAGAGAAACTGACCGATAAAAAAAAGAGAAGGTGGCAATATTATAGTCTGTGGATGCTTTGTGGTCTCGGATAGGAAATCTTCACAAAAAGTGATGAAATTATGCATGCCAACACTTGTATCAGCATTAAGAAAGAAATCCTAAAGCTTTACACCGTTCTCGAGCCCAAATAAACAATGTTAAGCTGCTTTTCAACATTGTTCAACTATTAAACATTCGACGTCTAACTGAGTTACTGATGCTTTTCTGAACTTTGTTCAATCGTAACGAAACAAGTGATGCCCCTAACTTTATCCGTTTTACGTATTTTTCCGGAGTTTAGACTTTTGTTTGTGACTTCATTTTCAAAATATAGTTCGAATTTATTTGTCAATAATTTATCTCGATACCATACAGACACATAATTGACATTTAAATTAGCACAAAATCAAATTGAATAAAGTTTCAACAACATTAGCTGGCATCGCGAAAGAAATGGTTTAAAATTAACAGTCGTTAAAAATTAACAAGAGTAGTTAAAAAATTACTAGAATTTGGCATCGCAAACGCATTGAGTTCATTTGTTAATTTTAACGTCTGGTCCTATGCCGTCGTTAAACAAACGTCTGTCAAGAGCGTATGCGATACAAATTAACAGTCGTTTAATTATACTGCTCGAATTTTTTCCCCGTGTTTGCCTATATGCGATATCGACCAGTCGTTAATTATTTAGACGATCGTTTATCTTAACAGGAATGAACAACAAATGAACTCAGTTAAACCAAAATGAACTTTAAACGACTGTTAAAAAGAGTTCATTTATTCGCGATGCTGGCTATTAATTGCAACAAAATGATCATCAAAGAAACGATCCCGGGTAATGTAAACGTACGTTAATATTGGGAAAAGCAAATGTTTAGTTGCGATTGAACAATATTCAGAAAGGCATCAGCATTTCAGTTGACGTCTAGTCAAACGTTTACTTATCAAATGTTTACAATGTTCAAAAGCAGCTTAGAATTGTTTATTTGAGCTCGGAAACTGTGTATCTCCCAACAAGACAACGATCCCAAGCACACCGCTCACAGAACCACTGGCCTGGACCCCAAAGCCTGGGCTTGAAAAATTCAGCATATTAAAGGAATATTCACCATTAACACCATTTACATTTACATTAAAGGCACCAGGCATTTACCGCGGAACTATTTTCGGCAGCATTTCTAGTGTACAATAACTTGTTAGTCGTGATTTTCAAATCAAACTAAACCAAACAGGTAAGAATACATTTTACAACCATGATGTTTCAGGTTGTTTAACCACTTTTACTATCTCTTTGATTTCGACTCCTCTCTTAACTCTTTCCGTAACCGTATTTTTTCTTCTAATTCCCTTTAATTATTCTCCTTAGTTTTCTATTACTCTCTTTTTTTTGTTTTTGTTAAGTTTATGATAGTCTCTACGCTCTACTCTTGTTTTTTTTCTTTTCTTTTTTGCTAGGTCAAGACTAGGTTAGTTAGGCTTAGTTTTTCATGAATTATTTTGTTTATTTGTTAGTATTAAATTAGTTTTAAGTCTATTATATTTAGCCTTGATGGCGGATATTGTATTAATAAATGAAATGAAATGAAATGAAATGATAAATAATTAAATAAATAAATAAATTTATAAATAAAAAAATAATTCATTGATTAATATGTAAATAAATAAATTTATAAATAAATAAATAAATAAATAAATAAATACATAAATAAATAAATAAATAAATAAATAAATAAATAAATAAATAAATAAATAAATAAATATATAAAATAAATTAATTAATCAATAAATTAATAAATCAATAAATAAATAAAAAAATAAATCAATATATAAATGAATAAATAAATAAATATATGAATAAATAAATGAATATGTAAATAAAAGAATAAATAATTAAATAAATAAATAAATACATAAATAAAAAAATGTATGAATAAATAAAAAAATAAATAAATAAGTAATTTAGTAAAAATTACATTTCATTGAGGTAATTTGAACATGATTTATTGCATTTCTATTTCATTACTTTATTTTATTCTTGCTCCATTTCTTGCAACGATAAATAATGATTGCTTGAAATCTCAAACTTCACAATCAATCTAAAAAAAAAACACTTTGCATACGCTGCAGGCGTTTGGGTAGGCGGACATTGGGAAACACAATTCTAAGGTATAATTTACTTCACGTTAAAAGCAATGATTTACAACAGAATTGTTTTATTCCCATTGTTGAATATCTTGCTGTTCCACACAACAACAAAAATACCACATTATGTTCCAAGAAGTTTAAAGATAGGTTACAAAAGAAATTTAAAAAAACCCGCACTTATGCTGCCGACCAAAGGACACATGCATACTTTTAGGCGTTCCCATTCCGTATACAAAAAAAAAATAAAACGCCATTCCCTACGCGATTGAATCATGTTCGCTTGAAGCGCACGAAACCCCGATTATGGAGAAAATAATTATCAAACCATCGGCGGGGCATCATCTCCATGCCCGCACGCAGTCCACAGTCCGTTCGGCAGGGAAATGAGGGAGCAAAAATAGACAGACTATAAATAATATCGTACTTGACCTGCTTCGGCAGCAGTGCTCTACACACACACACACTCACACACACACACACCATTACGGTGACACTTGGATGCACTTGGATCGAGCTGACCGGCAGCTTGTTAGCTTCCCGGCCAAAAACCCGGCGCTCGCCACTCCCGACACAGAATTTAACGAGCTGCTGCTGTAACGTGGCTGGGACTCGCTCAGCCCCGCTTTCCCCATTGTGCGGTTTGCTGCTCGATGTTTGCCAACCGATTAGCATCACAACTCCCGTCACTCGTGATGGTCGGGTGGTAGAGTTTCGATCGTAAGTGCCGTGGCCGCCACCACCGATGAGTCAGCGCTGCCATTGCTCTCGAAAGGGACCATTGTGCTACCATTTTCACATACAAACAAACAAAAAAACGATCCGCACCCATTCGTCTGCCAATTAGAATCGCCTTCCCCTCCCCCCCTGCGCTGCAGAAGCGATTGCGTTACCATCGAGTCATGCGGTGGCTTTTTTCTTCCACCAACACCAGAAAAACACGCTCACACAAAAGGGTGTACCCGCCTGCTGTCATCGTGTTGGGGTCGTCGCGTTCGCGTCGTCTCGTCTTTGCGGTTGTCAATTTCAATTCCCCGCTGACATGTGTGTGTGTGTGCGGTGGTTGTGCTTTCCCATCCCAGTTGCCACTCATTGCACGATCCCATTGTAGCGTTTCTGCGAGAGTGTTTGCGAACGAGCGCATTGCGACTGAGAAAGACGCAGAGTGTATGGAAGCAGATGAGAAAAAAAAAGAAGGAAACTCTACAACTCCACCCTCCGAGCGCCAACGTCAAGCATGAGCTCAACCAGCGAGCTGAGAACAGTTCATTAGTCACAAATGCTGTAATATTATCGGCAAACGAGACCACACGCGGGCTGCGGAGCAGGGCGGGATGATGAGGAGCAGCAACAACAAAAAAGGGAGAAGAAGGGGGAGTCGGAAACAAACGGGCGGAAGGCAGCGCAAGAGAGATGGAAAAGATAAAGCAGTAATTTCGTCAATGTCACTTAGTGAGCTATTATCCGGCACGCGGCACGAATTGTGATGATGATGATGACGATGCTGAAGGCGAGGCGCAAGAAGCAAGCAGAGAAGAAAAGCCCCGCAGCCATTGCAGGCAGGCAGAGAAGCTCGCCTCGGTCGTGGTGGGTGGGAAGCTTTATTTGTGCTGCGAATCAAAGAAGGGCGAACGGGGGAACGGCTCGTCAAAGCGGCATGGAATGTTCAGCGAGCCAGCGAAGAGCCAACGATTGATTTCGCTACAGCCGCCAACACCAACACAAAACTGTTTCCGTTTGCGCCCGGGAAGATTTGCCTTTTTCGCTGCTTTGCGAACAGCGAGCACAGCACGGCAGCACACACAAAAAAAACAATCACAATTTGCTACACGCATTGCATAACCTGCGAGGGGCAGGGGCCGGTGCGCTGGACCATGATAATGAACGCTTCGGACGCTTTGGCCGCAGCCGCAACCGGTGCGTTTAGTCGAGCGTTTGTGCTGCTTCATTGCCTGCCCAATCACATCGGGAGCTTCTTTTTGTTTGGTTTCGAGCGCGAACCGCACAGGCTGCATTGCATACTTCCGGGCTGATTGTTACCGGTTTCCCGCAACACGCTTTAATTGGGTGAATCTTTCGTGCGTGAGCCAGCACATCCAAGCGGCCGTCAGCCGAGCTCGGAGTGGCAAACGGTGCGCGGACAGACACCACACACACACACACACACAACTGCTGAGTGAGTGACTGGCGGACTGAGTGACGGACGGGCCGGAATAGACTGACAGCTTCCCGCACAGACTTGTTCCGCGTAGAGGCTTCACCTTCGTTGTTGTTTTCCCGCTCTGCTGATTGTTGCATCGTGCCAAAGCCCTCGCCCACACACCCGATTAGGCAGCAAACAAACCAATCAAGCTGACAGGCACGAAGGCACGGCCGACTGGTGGGAGCGGGGTTGACTTACCTTGCCGAAGCTGCCCTTGCCAATGTTGCGCAGTATTTGAAAGTGGTCGAAGTTCACTGTAAAGAGAAGAGCAAACGGGAAAGAAGAAGCACACGATCAGATCAAACGGGCGAAACGAAATTAGTGGGCGAACAAGTTGTGTCTTTCTGCTGCCACTCTGCTGCTGCTTTTTGTGGCGTTTTTTCTTTCCTACTCTTGCAGGCTCCTTCCGGATAATGAAGCGTGCAGGCCTGTATACATATTTAGATTTAATTGTGCCAACTATCGACCAGCAGCATGGGGAAGGAACCTTGGTGCAAGCGGGAAGCGAGTCAAATGAGATGTGATTATATTGGGGCATTTTATCATTTTCCTTATTTATCTCTCTCTCTCTCTCCTTCTCGTTTTTGGAGCTCTTTCCACGACAAAATGTTCCTATCATAGCCATCGAAGATTTTTGAAAACGCTTCTCAAGATGGAGTCTTTCTCGTTCTGATCAAAAATCGTTCCGTTTCAGCGTTATTTGAAGCACAGACACTTTTTCACAGGCTGTGTGAAATAAGTACAAATAGTTCCGTTTGTGATAAACATTGCATACATGCAGGCGGTTTGGTTTTATTTCTAAATTTTATGGCATCTCGTGCACTAATTGCATAGATTTAGGCGTTGCTGTGATCAGTGGTGAGCGAATACTTTTCTGATTTGTTTTTTTTATAAAAATAGACACAATACGCATCGCTCTATCCATTTCGTAAATGATAATGCCAATCATCTGAGCCAAACGGAAAAGTGACAAATTAAGCCACTCCTCACGAACAGAAACGTAATCGATACTATACACGCTTGAACGATACTTCTCTAATTTCGTTCACCAATTGTTTCATTGACTCGAGACATTTCTTCCAAATTGATTTTAAATGATTTTGAGTTTACTAATAACAAATTGCAACGTAAAACGCAAGAAGCATCATACAATTGTATAATTACTTCCTCGTAGGGTTTACTATTGATGATTACATGTTTTTTTGCTATGTCTTGGAAGGTAGCGCTCCTGTGCATTTTGTCATGTTACACACATTTTACAGTAATATAAGATACAAATTCCATTCTCAAAGGAATAAACATGCAATTCGTGTGGGTTAAAGATATCGAAACATAAAGTGGTCCCTGTCGGAGTCAAGTAATTTAAATTACATATCTTCAGTTGGACATGTTTAACGAGATATAAATTGAGTCTTTTAACACACATGATAAAAGAAAGCATTTTTAAAACTTTTTCTCCAACCCTCGAGTCACATCATTGGCCCTAATATTTGGCACCATGTAGGTTATAATATGCTGGTAGGAGGTAAACCTTTGCAAAAAGTAAACTGTACATGTTCAAAATCAATCGGGCGCACCGTTTTATGAGCGTTGAAGCTGTTCGCAAAACGTAAAAGGAGTAAAAACGCCAAATGTGGCTTACATTTGGTATACATTTAGGCGTATTCGTAATCTATTTTGCATTCTAGCTGCACGGACTCTTGCAGGCATATTGCATATCTTTAGGCGGTTTATTTTATTTTATTAGACTTTATACATGTATTAATTGTCACGTATTTTATACATTTAGACGTCCTTTTTAAGCAAACTAATGTAAGGGAATGTTCAATAGTGTGTACAAAAAGTCACCACCCCACTCACCGCATAAAACACGGACACTTTCGGTGAGAATACTGTTCAGCATCAGAGTCGCCCCAAAGGTATGCAATATTAACCAACAGCGCCTACGACACCCCGTGCAACAAAGCACGCAAGCCGGACCCCGTTAGCCGGTTGCCGTCGCAACGTTAGCCCATCTCGTGCCCGCCAGATACGAAGAAATTAACCCCAAATTGAACGCTAAACTGACACGTTTCACCCAGCCCAACCGTACCGAGAAGAAAGAAAAACAGCAACCAAAAAAAGCGCCTTCCACGATCCCCGCGGGTACGTGTCCTGCTGCCACTGGTGACAACTTCATGTCCACCGGTCCGGGGAACCGACCGTAGTGGAAAGGTTATTCATAATAGTAATTAATCCCACCCGCAATCCAATCCACGCAACCCCAAAACCCCGTTGCACTGGACCGTGGTGCCGCATCGCTCGGCAGGCTGTCACGTTTTCTCATTAATTAACTTCCCTTCCCGCGAGGGTTTTCTTCGTCTGCCGGGTGTCCTAGTTTGTGCCGTACGGGATCGGTAGTCCCACACACACACACACACACACACACACACACACGCACGCATAAGGATCTGGTCTCATTTGTGGGAAGCCATGGGGAGAATAAAAAAAAAAGATCTACACAGCTGCAGGTTACGAAACCATGCCAAACTCCGGCTATTGCAATTTGGATTCGCTCCACACGCACACGGCTTGTCCCAATTTTTCTTTTCTTGTTGGTGTGTGTCTGTCTTCCCTAGCTTTCCTCCTCCCCACTGGACAGCTACCGTACTCCCTGGAACTCGGGCAGGCATATGGCTTTCAAAATTTAATTTAATCTTCGTAAACAGCTTCAACCCTTCCAGGCCCGTGCGGGAGCGGGCGCTCGGTTAAGTGTGCTTTGGTCGGGATTATCGGTTGTCAGGGTTTGTGCATGGGCTCGTTTGTGCTCTTCACCGGCCAAGACCTTTTTTGCCGGTCGTGAATCGTATCATCGCCCCATAATCCGGATTTGGGATGTTTTGCTTTTACGTCGGGGCGCGTGTGCGCAACGCAACCGATCGCCAAAAGATTTCCTCCCCTCCGAAATCGTTTCCAAAGCAGCTTGCAAACGGTCGGCAAAATGGGACCTGTGAGACAATAGGCTTACCGTGGCGCGGTAAGAGGAACGAGGGGAGTGATGGTGCCGGCACGTACACAGTCCGAACGGTCGACGAATGCAAAACACGTACCCATCTCGGGGCCTCGGTCTCGAATGAATCAGGCGTCGAATGTACGGCGGCAAGCATACTTTTAGGCGCCCGCTGCACCGAAAATGGACTGCGTGAACGAGCCAGGTTGCCTGCGCTTTCTACCTCCTGCCAAGGTGTGCTTGTGAGGTGGGTTTGGGAGCACACTAACCACGGATCGAGTATCGAACTATCGGCTCAAAAAAAAAAACAACCAAATAGCGAAAACGATGCCGGAGAGTGTGTTTCGCATTCGGTGCGGCGTGCGGTGACCGCAAATCACGTCCGCGGGCGGTCTGGCGCCCTCGACTGGGGCAAGGGAGGGCGCAGCAGTACGGCACAGACCAAGCGGTGCGTGTAAGTGGGCAATTTTAATTTACGTATGCACCGGAGCACCCTCCCCAGAAAGCCTTGGCCAGTTTCCGTACGCCGGGCACGTCCGAAGAATGTTGTCGGCGTTCTGCCTAACGGTGTGTCACTTTCGTTTGTCGCAGGCGCTCTGTACGGACGGAGATTGGTAGCTCCTCAAAATGCTGCAACGTCGTCGTAGTCGCCCACAGAATCGTCAATATCTTCAGGCACTTCAGCACTTTCGGCTCGAGCAAAGCAACGCAACCGAAAAAAGGACACAAAAAATCCTAATCAAATCCCTTTGCCCCCATTTTGCTGCCCCTCGTTTTTGCTCCAAAAGGGTGACAAAACATGGTGCGTTCGGCGTGCGCGCCTTTTAAAGCTGTGCTGGCGCCATCTGACGAAGCACGGCAGGGCGTAATCCGACCGACTGGCAGCTGACAAACTGTCGCTACACACCGCAACCCAAGCGGGGAGACTGTGAGGTGAATGTGTGTGTGTGAGCGTGCGGTGTCATATTTTAATAATGTACCGGCGTGCCGCCAGTATCAACTTCACACCCCTCGGTGGATCCTTCTCCGGTTGGCAAAGCCGATTCGTAGGGCGGGAGCGTGGATGGGTTCAACATTTTAATGAGTTTATAATCCTGTTTTGTGGTTCTTGCTTTGCTTGCCGCATCCATTCGTGGAGTGAACCCCGTTTTTTGCGAGGGGAGAGGGAGGAGGGGGGGTTTCGAACCAATAGTTAGAGACGGATGGTGGTGAAAAGCGTCTGTGACGCTTCGGGCAAAGCCCAGAACATTGCATTTGCACCCTGTGGCCGTGCTGTGATTGCGAGTGTATCCATTTCGTTTTCATTTGAAGGATTTGTTTGCCTTGCAAGTTTGCAGAAAACGGAGGAAAGTTATGAAAAGCTTCTTTTAGGTTTTTTTTCATTCTGAGCGCCTAAATGTATGCAACTTGAGAATTAATTGCATTTGTTAGTGCAAAAATAAATACAGATTCATGCTGAACTAAAACAATCTGCTGCTCAATGCTAGTTCCAACAAACCAACATTTTTGCGACTGTCATACTTAACACAAAACACATAGCACTTGCAACGCGCCTAAAGGTATGCAATCTGACGTTTAATTTCAATTGCTCACTCTTGCGATGTTTAATGGTTTGCAAAATCTCTTTTCAAATGATTTATTACTAGCAATATCCACATTTTGTTTGACATTCTTTTAAAATTGAATATTGAAACGATCATTGCATACATTTAGGCGCTCGCCGAGACCGATGGAACAATACTCGCTATAGCTAACCACACTTTAATATGGCTACAGTAAATAGCAAGTGTGTCCGAAAGGCACTCGCTATTGTCCCACCTACCCGCCCTTATTACATCAAAAGCGCCCAATAGGTATGCAATACAAATGCTTGCAGCAGCGCCAGGCATCCATCTAGGCGCTTAACCTTTCCTCGGGAGCAATTTGCAACCGAGCTTGGACGGCAAATATTTATATAACTTTGCGGACGGAAAGTCTTAAAAAACTCGCGCAACGCTTCTTCGGTGCTGTTTGATTGGATTGCCATGGAAATGATTTTAAAGCGTCCAACGGTGCCAAGGTCAACAGCGGGCCAAACTCATTTCGGGCCCCCCGAACTACTGCTGCTCGTTGTGCTGTAAGCGGAAACGGACTCAACCGCATCTCCCTGGAGACTGTCAGTTGCTTCTTCTTTTTTTTTTTTGCTCAGCTCTTGACAGATCGAGGCCAAGATTCTGTCCCTCCCTGTCCCATTGCTCCCATTAACTATTTGAAAAGAAAGTCTACCAGTGGTAGAAATGAAAAGAAATACAAACAAAATAGCGAAACAAACATTCGAAATGGAAAGCCGGTGAGTTCGGTCGGGTGAAGTCGGTATTGATCTTACCGTTGCGGGCTTCATTAAAATGGCTCATTACGCGAATAATAGATCCTGGTAGACCGACTTTCGCTACCCTCCCGGTAACCGGCCAGGGCACGGATTTAATTACCATTAAAAGCATAATCATTTCGTACATTTTTCTTTGCCGTAGATTTTGCCCACTGCGCCTCGTATCGGCCCGCTCCATCGGCGATTTCACCCAAAGCACTGACAGGGCCGGCGGCTATTGTTTGCAAATACTTTGCCGTGCAGGGAATCGGATCCTAGTGGCGGCTCCGTCCCGCCCCGGTAGCAATTTTGCCAAAAATAATCGAACGTCAAGCGACTGCCCGGGCCGGGGTTCGGAATGGAATGCCTGTCAATGTTTTTGCTTCCCTCCGTTTGCGCTTGCGGAACGTGCCAAGGGTGGACAAATAATTGCTTGATGATGTTTACAGCCTCTTTCAGCTCTTTTTTTTTCATGTCGATGCCTTTAACGTTTGTCGTTTTGGGTTGAGCTGTGTCTTTCTTTCGCTATCATCTTTGCTTTTTCCAAGGTCAAAAAGACGATGCAGCAAATGGTGCGGCTCGATTTTTTGACTTCCCCATGGTACATTCCTGGCAGCAAGCTTTCTCGTCTTTCACGGTAGCGTGGAGTTACCGAAATTGGAAGCGTACAATTTGCAACTCTCTCTCTCTCTCTCTCTCTCTCTCTCTCTCTCTCTCTCTCTCTCTCTCTCCCTTCGGCATGCAGGCTCGGTAGGATCGGTGCTTCCCCCCGTGGGCTAGGCTCGCCATTAATTAGAAGAGTTTACGGGTGGTCTGGGCCTGAGTGAGTTCTCCTTCATTACGAAACGGAAGCCGAACGGACGGTAGCAGGCAGCATTCCGCTGTCAGTGAAAATGTTCAAGACATACCTCTTTTGCTACCAGGCCAAGGTATTTTTACACAGTCAAAATTGTGTTCTATTTCTCAAGGCTTCTCAACATTTTTTTATGATTGTATAACAACAACAAAAACACTAATTGTCAGGATAAATATCCACAATAGTTCACAGGCGTCTTTAGATATGCTAACTGTGCTTAGCTGTACCAGCTAAATTGTTCATTAACCCATTATTTTACCAGAAAAAACATTATTGGAGTTGTGTAATACGACAGAGCACGGATCATGTGGAACTCAAGAGTACTCAGGTCTCACTGGTACACATATTCGTATGGTTGCTGCAGCTTACCTAGGTTTAAATAAGCATTGCATCTTTGTAGGTTCACAAAGCGCCTAAATGTATGCAATTTCAGGTGTTGGGTGGAAAAAAACTCGCTTTGAACATCATTTTTGCCACTCGAATCGAGGTGATATTGAAATGGAAAAATTCTGAATAATCTGTGAGTAATATTTCAATGCATTCTACTAAAAACAACACTCACATTTCAAGTCAAAACTGCCATTTTGGTTTCGTTTGAAAGCTTTTACTACTCTTGTGCCAAGGAAGATACATACATTTAGGAGTTTATTTTTCTCCTTAAGAATGGAAATAAGATGCATATATTTAGGCGAACAGGGTTTCAAATCATATTAATATAGTTCAATGACTTAGGGGAATGTTGCAAATCGGTAAGGGAATGTTGCAAGCATGCTGTGGAAGTTTGCAATTACTTAAATTCCTTAAATTACTTAAATTTAAATGAAATGAATGAAGCACGTACTACATGTTAGTAAATGAAAAAAATAATACAAAATCAAAAGAATTTAAATTAGGAATAGAAGATAATGATAAATGCATTGCGTGTGGAAAAAGTGAAACCATAAAACACAAACTTACTGTATGCATTACAGTCAAAAACATATGGAAAATTTTAAAAGTATAGCTCATGAATTACTTAAAACATTAACTATTTTTGAAGCATTAGCGAAACCAGTGTTAAGCAAACCCAAATTTTAAATTTTTTTGCGAAATATATGACTGCCGCTGTAAGAACCCCAAAGTTAATTTCGTTTATTTTACTAATCTATCATGCTTAATTATGGCTCCGCAGCAGGATTTATTTAATTTATCATGTGTACATGTGCTGAATGCCACACGAAAACAACTCCAAATGATGTTTTTTTTGGAAAGCATTATCGGTATCAATTCGAAGCTTTTTACAACGGCACTCACAGTCTGTTGACAGCTTCACAGTATGCCTGTAAAATTCCCCTAGTCGATTGCCAAGGTCCCCTATATGATTACAAACTTTTACAGCATGCTTGCAACATTCCCCTTGTATGATTCGAAACCCTGTATTTAAAAAAATGAAACTGTTGTGGATTAAAAAACCCGTTGTACCCTAAAAATGGCATTAAATTAAAACGATAAATCTTAGATTGCATATATTTAAAGTTTCCTTATGCCATCAGAAAACTACAATGAATTTCATCAACAATACTAATTCCATTCAAATAAACATAACGATGTTAACATCCAAACGAAAATACACAAATGTGTTGGCGATGCATACATTTAGGCGTTTTTTTCTGAATAAAAAATACGATGCATACATTTAGGCGTTTTTGCTGAATGAATCAGCGGTGCATTTAAAATAACGTTGTACCCAAAACAATACAAAAAGAAAAAGATAACTCTGAGATTTACCACACCGCTCTCTAGCCTGTTCGGGGCCGCCCAGGCCACTTTAATCATTTTTTAACAAGGACAACCATCCACCACCTCCTCCGCCCCATCAGCAAGTGCCAAACCGTAAGGAATTTCCTGCACATTCCTGCACGTCTGCGAGCGCTTGAAGCGTGCTTCCGTTGTGATTCCGAGACCCCTCCCATTGGTGTTGGTTTCTCAAGTGGGGGAGGGAAAAAAAACGACAAACGCACCCGGCAAGAAGGCGCCCGAATGAAGAGAGAGAGAGAGGGGAAGAAAAGATGATACGCTTATCGTAATTACTCCAAGACGACTCACTGCACGGGATGGGCGGGTGTGAGCATTTACCGTGTTTTTGTTTGCATTTCCCCTGCTGCTACCTTACAGCACAGACACAGAAGAAGAAGAAAAAAACGAAACAAGGAAAGGGCAACCAGCAGCTGCCATTCGTTAAACTGTGTCCCCACTCCCCATCATCGCTCCCCGCCCTAGTGAAGCACCCTTGAGCACGGGCGCGGTTACCGTACTTACCGTCTTCATCCGACAGAAAGCTCGCATCCTGTCGGGACGATGAATTGACACCCATGTTGTTAACCGGGTTTCCTCCTCGTCCTGTCACGCGTTGTTTCGTGTTTCGTCTGGAGGTTATTTTTTCGTTTGTTTCACTGCTGTGTGTGCCCCTCCGCTTGCAAAGGTGCGTCTCTCTCTCTCTCTCGTTGGTGCCGCTGACGACGCAGGTGACCTGGCAGGTCACAGATATTAATCACACCCTAGCCCGCGCGTGTACGTGCACACAAATGTCCCTGGCGCGTCGCGCTTTATCGTACACACACGATCGGTGTGCAGGCAGGTTCGTCGTCTGCTCGTCCGCTTTCCCGCTGCCGAGCCGATGAGCTCACAACTAATCGCACGATCACACGCGATTTAGCGATCCATTCCGCGCCACGACACTGGGCTTCGGGGGGTTTGGGTTTGGTACCTCTTGATTTTTATCGCTCCACTCGCTTTGCCTGTTTTGTTCCGCCCAACGCTTGCCTTCTTTTTGCTACCTATGCGCTCTAGCGCACAAAACAAAAAAAAATCAAAAATAGGGAACCCTTCTACGCCATTGGGTGCTTATCGATTCGACTACGACTGTTTGCGGTTGCGGTTACGGCTGCTGTCTGCGATATTTTTGTGCATCGCGTTTTTTTTTGCACCTCACCCACCCCGCACAGTGCCTCCCAGAAATGGCTCAAATTATAGCTTCTGAAATACTGCCACACTGCGAAAACGTGCCAACGAGCAAGAGAAAAGCGACAAGCACAACAACCAATCCACAGCAGCAAAAAAAAACCTATCGAGTATTTCGGTTCGCCGAGGGTCGCCGCGAAACGAAGCTAATGTGAATATTTCGACCGGCTTTTCTCTCTTTCTCGCACTCTTTCCCCCTCCCCCTTCCTATCGGTGGTGCCTACGCTGAAATGCCTGCTCCCATACACCTGTGCTGCTTGACGTTGGCCGCGCTGTGTACGACCTGCCGGCGGTCCGGCTGTCCATTGTGTTGCCCTTTGGTTTTTTTCCTTCCTTTCCTTTCGCTCTAAAACCAAACCCGCCCGTTATCCGTCGATATCGTTTTATTCAATTTGCATTCTTTCCGATGGTGGCCGTATTTTTTCCGCCTCCTCCCTTTTCGCTGCTCCTCCGCTGCCGGTGGTGCGTCGGCACGTTCGCGTCCTGTTTGGGAGAAGATGGAGAAACGGGAAGGTTAAATCACGGCTCCAGCGGGTGTGGGGGAAAGCATTGGGAAAGGGGGTTTGTGCGAAGAGTTTTACAGTACGTTTTATTTGATTTTTTTGTTTGCTTTTTTTTCTAGGATTTTCAACAACTAAAGGAGCGCAGGGCGCGAATGGGCGGGTGCAGACGGTGTGAAACCCGACCGAGGCTTGAGTACGAGTGGCAGTTTTATTTTTACACTTTTGCGCTAGAAAGTAATAGTACTGTATAAACGATGTACAATGAATTTCATGGGTCACTTTCAGAAAAATTGCATTTGACGGAATGGCACACGAAATCGGCGATGAAATTATAAAGAAGTCGATACAATTGGCAGTTTTTTGTTTTTACTTGTAATGAGTGCTAAACTAAACTAATAAAAAAAAAGAAAATGTGAACGAAAATTAATTGAAAGCGACCAAAGGAGGTGGAGAGATTGTATGCCGAGATGTGGAGATTTTGCGCCACTAGGCGCCTCCATGCACTTCCGGTGACGCATTAGGCGCCTCCATGCTAATGGGAAAAGTTTTGGTTGCAATCGATTCCGGCTAGTTGTGAAATTTACTAAAATCGAAATAAACGAAAGCAGATCCAGGATAAGATTTCGGAGTCGACTCTGTTATCGAAATTGACTCCGGAATTAACTCCGGATTCGAAATCGGTTCTGACAGCTCTTTCAGAATAGAAGTTTGGGCCATATGCAGCTAACATTGTATATATAGCCGTAAATGATCCAAACAATCCATTCTCATAGAGATTTCAGAACATAGGCTGATTCTAGATTTAATTTCAATTCGAATTCCGGAATCAGTTACCGAACCGATTTCGCAATCCGTGTTGGCTTCGGAATCGGCATCAATTCAGGAACCGGAAACGATTCCAGCGTCACAATCGGTTCCGGAATCGGAATCGATTCTAGAATTGAATTTGGCTCCAGAATTCATTCCGAGCACGAAATCAAGTAGTTCCGATGCAGTGTTTCCGTCACTACTCCATAGCATCTAAATCAGTAGCGTTGTGTGATGTTTTCACGATTTCATTTCTTGTTGTCAGTGTAGTATTGTTTCAATCATATATGTTTTGTGCTCTCCTGACTAGTGATGGATAAACTTTGTTTTCGACAGAATCTATTCCGGCTAGCTCCAAAGTTGGTTTCAGAATCGGCTCCGGAATTGGCTATGGAATTAGAATCCACCTCAGACATCGCCTCCAAGATCGACCCCGTATTTCTGCAATTCGGGTTTGAACTGAAATCGGGTTTGACATCTCCTTGAGAATAGACGTTTGGGTCCTATGAAGCTAAGATTGTACCGGTAGCCACAAAGGATCCAAACGATCCATTCTCATGGCGTTTCCAGAACATATTCTAATGCTGGATCCAATTCCGATTTCAAGCTCGGAATCAATTACCGAACCGATTCCGCAATCGAAATTGGCTTCGAAATCGGTTCCAGAATCGAAATTGGTTTCGGAATCGGGATCGGAATCGGAACCATTTCAGGAATCGGAAATGATGTTTCCATCACTACTCCATACCATGTCGCATTTTGTGATGTTTTCACGATTTCATAACTTGCTTTCAGTCTAGTATTATTTCATTAATGGGGCCCTTCATGATTCTAGTAAGCTTTTTTGTATGGAGTTTGACAGTTGGAGGCTGAAATCATGTAAACACTCCATACAAAACCACACCTAAAACTAGCCTGCAATTTTAGATTATTCTAGCCTCAAAGCTAGAATTAGATTCGAGTACCTGCTCGAAAAATGGCAAAACAAGGTGGTTTTTACATTAATCCCAAGGTGCATTAAAGAGATCTGGCGATGGAATCCAAAATCAAAGTGTATGTAGTCCAGGTGGTCTCATAGCATGTTTTTTATTAAAAAAATTGAATATCACTTTTGGGTGACATTGTCGGGAGGGTGAAAATTTTTGTTAAACAAGCTTTCTGGAGGCTTGACGAATACCCAAAACACTCTTAAAATCTTCATTCGATAAGTAGAAGCTAAATAGAAATAGAAGCGCTAAAAATCAGTCTTCTAAATTCATACACCTTGGGATAAGCCCACCTGTATATTATACCGACTTAGATAGCTGCTCGAAAACTGCTATACAATGCAAACAGCTGACAGGCTGAAATTTAAGCCTACGAACTTAGAACGGAAAGGGCCCCAATATATGTTTTTGTGCTCTCCAGATTAGTGATGGGAAAAACTAAGTTTTCGTCAGAATCGATTCCGGCTACCTCCGAAGCTGTCAGAAATCGATTCCGGAATCGGCTCCAGAATCAGAATCGGCTCCGGAATCGGTACCGGAATTGGCTCCGAAATTGGTTTCGGAATTGGCTCCGGAAATTGTTCCGGAATCGAATCCGAAATTGGTTCCGGAACTGGTTCCGAATTCGAATCCAGAATTGGTTCTGGAATCAGACACTGGATTTGGTTCCGGAATCGGAATTGGCTTCAAAATCGGAGTCTGTTTCCGCATTTCCATAAGAATAGGCTTTTGGATCCAATGATGCTACGTATTGATAGCCGCAAAGAATTAAAATTTACTTGTAAACGATCCATTCTCAAGGAGATTCCCGGACTGATTTCGCTTCTGAAACTCCTATTTCAATTCAAGAACTGATTCTCATTCCAGCGCTAATTCCAATTCTGAAATCAATGCTGATTCCGTTTCGGAAGCAAATTGCGATGTTTCTGAAATCGAATCCGGATTGTGCTCCGGAAGCGGTTCCGGAGTTTGCTCGGGAATCGGCTCCGAAATCGGCCCCCTAATCGGGTATGTCCGATTCCGAGCTCCCTCCTTTGCTCGTGACGAATAATTTTGCAACGCAATTTCAATTAATCTGAATGTAATTAGCGCCAATTGAGTTGTTGGTACATATCGCTAACGAGTTGATTTGTCAATTAACACGATAAGTTTTTTTTAACACGCATGAGCACCAGAAAAGGACCTATTCCTGCAAAGCACACACTTCTGTCAACACATTGCCACTAAATGTGTACATTGAGTTTTCAAAAGGACTTTCAATTGAGCAATTTGTGGTTCAGCTCTGTGCCCTGTATCCATGGAGCCATCCGTGCAACAAAGTGTTTGTCCGTGCTAGCGGGCTGGCCCACGGTGCAGCGCCAACAATAATAGGGCAATTCAGTTTACCACCCACACACACACACACACACACGCACACACAACGCGCGCGACTGCGAGAGGCCTGAACAGCGAACAATAATGCTCAGGCGCCACACGTCACGAAGGGCGAAGAAACTATCCACCCCAATCGTTACCTCCAGCATCCACAGCAGCCGCTCCTTTCCCCGTCCAAAAACGTTTCGTCATAACAATAAAAATCATCACCTTCCCTGCACCCCGAACCCCAACCAACGGGCGTGAGGCATATTGGAACATTGCCGGGTAGAGCAACCGAGAGCTCCGAACGGCGCGTGTGACCTCGTCCATCCCGCAGGGTGTTCGGGCGTGTTGTTTTTCTTTGCCTGTGCTGCTGCTCTGCTTTTCTTTTGTTTCGCCCGCTTCCTGGCATTCCCTGCCGCGGGCAGGCTCGGTTTTATTGGCTGCTCCGCTGCAGGGCCCGCCGGCAACGGAGGAACCCGGAGGACGGGCTTTGGTACGAGATCGATCATCGGATAATACGACCGGTTGGTGTGAGCGATGGCTGGAGGGGCTGGATGACACCTCCAACCCCCTCCCTTGGGTTCAGCCTGATTGCTTACACGACATTGCGACATTTCAATTTTGTCATGCTTCGTGGTGCGCGTCCACAGTACGCTGCCTAACCACACACCCACACACACAGCGCCAGTCTAGCTTCAGATCGGACCCTTCACGGAAGCATCACGGTCGCTGTACAGCTGGTCATCAAGCTTCTTTTCCCCGCAGGAGCAAACCGGTGCAGCAAAGTCGAAACCGCCGCGTTACGCCTGACGGGCGGCAAACCCGCGTTACGCTTGACAAATGCCCTGCCACAGGCTACGTAATGATATGTACCGTCCTCATCCCCGCTGCCCAGCGCGTATTACTGCTTAATTTCTTTTTCCACCCCTCCCCTCCCTCCCCTCCCCCCCCATGCTCCAGTCAATTGCAATTGGTGCCTGCTCTTGTGCTGCTGTCATCTTGGCTATTTTATCACGCCGATGTCGAATCGGCTTGGGTGGAAAGTTGGGGTTGATATGTTTTTGTCTTTTTCAATTGCCAATCAACATGCTTTAGCAGATGCTTGTGCTGTTCACAGCTCGTCCCAAAATCAAAAAAAAAAAAACAAAAAACAAAACAAACAAGCGTACGCTGCAAAGATTCCGTTTACATCCGTTTGCAAACAGCTGTGCGCCACTGTTTCAACTTTCAAGTCAACTTTTCAACAAGAACGATCAATGCAAACTACCAACTTAGTTTCTTTTGTCACATTTTTTTCTTCTTCTTCTTCTTCTAGCCTTTAACTCCCTCCCTTAAGGACACGTCGCTGGTACGGCTGGTGAGGGGTTTCCGGCTTTTGCTTCTGCTCGCTGTGTGCAAATGTATGCTGCCAGGCGGAGGTTCATCTCGCTCAAACTTTTGCAAGGTCGCTAGATGTTGAACCACCCCTGCCCGGACCCTGCCCGGCCATTGTGCAGCAGTCTTGCGGCTTTTTTTTCCGGCAGCTTCCGGGGAGCCAGACTTTGCACGCCCATCTGCCTTGTTCCCGCATCTTGGTCCCTCGATGGAGTCTCACGGTCGAAGCCGTACCATATTAATTGGTCTCAGTATCGACCAACTTTTCCACACACACACACACACACACACACACATAAAGTGTCGGCCACGTACAGGTACCGGAAACGGTAAGCGCACATGAAGCGAGTCAAATAAAAATGCACCAAATAAACTGTTCCACTCGGGCTTGCCCGGGGGCCCTGTTTCTGTTTCACCGTGCGGATCAATGCGATCTGCTCTGCTGTCTGTAAGGGGGCAAACGGCCACTACCGACATATTGACATAGTTTGTGCGAAAGGGGTTTTGTTTGGTTTTGAGGCGGTCGCCGTACCCTTGCGGCCCGAAGCCAAGCGGAAGCTCAGCAGCTGTAGCAGCAGCGCCAAAAGCGACAACTGGGATGGGGGGAGGGGGGGGGGGAGGGGCGAGTGACATAATCGTTGACCCCTTTCCCACAGTGTGTGTGTGTGTGTGTGCTCTGAGGAAAAGCAATAAGCGATAAGATAAAGTTTGCTCTGGGCTGCTGTTGTATGTTCCTTTTTTTTCTGTGGTGCTTTTTTACGTTTATTTCCCCCCCCCCCCCCCCCCCTTCTGTTTTGCTCCATTTGGTTTTAGCCCTATGCAGAAAAAGGCACTCCAGGGCACTGTCCTGCTGGTGGACGCGCAAATCACAAGTTCGGTTAAGCCGTGTACGGTTCAACGGTGACAGCATGCAGTGCACCAACTCCACCGTCCGTGCAGCCCAAGGAAGTGGCTTTATTTTTGGATTATTTTTTCTGTTTATCCTGAATAGCGCCTAAAGGTATGTAAAATTCCATTTTTTGTTGCTGTTTACATTTTGTAGCAATAACATATAGCAACATGATGCACTGTTGTCAAACGTCTCTTCAGTACTGCATAATTGGGGGAAGACTAGCAATTAAATCAATAAGTTACGGAAAATTGCATACATTTAGGCGCAGCAAACCCTTTCGAAATGAGAATTCTTTACTAATCGTGTCGTTTTTGCATCTCCTACGCTAGCTAGTTGCCATACCTGTGCAATGTTTCTTCCCTGCACCCTTCCAGCCGCGTTCGGTTGATTGCAAGTGTCACAAGTGAGTTTGATTGTGCTTCACTTCGAAGAAGAAAAACGCACTCCACAGCCACGATCACACCTCGATCACTTCAAAAACTCACACACACACACAGACACATACACACTAATGCTCGGTCGTACAGTCCCGCCGGCAGCCACTTGTTGAAGCGGGCGTACACACGCGACCCAGCACCGGCAGGCGGTTCGCACCAAACGGCCGGCACAAGAGCATCGTAGAGCGCACTTTCGCACCAGGCAGCACGTTCCCCTGCGCAAAAAAAAAAAAACACTACGTCCGGGTGCGAACCATTGCCCACGTCACGGTTCGGCCCCAAAACGCACCCACTGTCCGTGCGGCTGACGAGAGCTGCTGCTACAAACTGATGACGCGGGTACGGTAAAGCTTTAGCCGTTTGCGGGAAGCCACCTTTCGGCGTTTCGAACTGGTCGCGCACACTTGCCACGGCACACTGGTAAGCTCGAGCAGAGACTCGACACTGGCAGTGGCTGTCATTTCCCGCCACCGGTGGAGCTTTTACGACACGCTTCGGGTGCGCTTTCGGGCTACGTTCGGGCGGTATAGTCTTTTTCATCCTCGTCGTCGTCGTTGTGCCGTAAAACCCGAAGCCAACGTGCCATCTGTAGCAAGGCACGAGTGTGTGTGTGTATGTATGTGTGTGTGTCTGGTGCAGTGGCGAGTGTGAGTGTGTGTTTTTGGCGTTCTTTTTTGCTTTCGTAAGTGTACCACTTCTCACAGATCGTAACGGAAGCGTTGCGTTCGCTAATCTAATCGCCGTTTGATGACCAATGTCTTGGAGTCCGACTGGGAGAGGAAGGAGGGGGCATGGGATTGAGTAATAATTTACAACCGCATTAGCAGAATGACGGATGGCGGGTCCAGGGCCAGCCGGTTGGTGTGGTGCATTTTTATGCTTTCAACATCAAACGAATTTATGTAGGAATGTGCACCATAACGATACATACTGGCGGGCTGTTTAGTATAAGCGAATGTTGCATTTTTTTTTTTGCATAACTTCTGGCGCTGAAGAATGCAGGTTGAGGGTTTCTTCCGTATAAGTCAATCAACTCGCATTAAAAGGTCCAAAGTTTGAGCAATAAATGTTGAACCAATTTACATCACAAATTAGACAAGTCGTACATCACTAAGGTTTCATTGCATTAAAAATACACCATTCTGGCTCCAAAACAACGCCTAACGTTATGCAAAATGCATTGCAAAACAGACTAGCTCGAGTTTTGTTTAGATTCTCGAAAAAGCTAACCTAAAGAAAGGTTGTTGGCTTGACGGAAACAGATTAGTTGTACTCGTTAATTGGTTTTATGAATGATTTATTTTTTATAAGAAGATATTATTGCTTTTTTTACTTCAATATGTTCATGCCCATTGCTAAGTTAGGAAGAAGAAAAAAAACACTGTCCTCTGCAACAAAAATCTATTTTTAAAAGAGCCAAGCGCCCCCTAAAGTGGTGCCTAAAACATAACAAGCCTTGCGATTATGCCCATCGATAGCCTTAACGAGACAACTTTGCCATACCGATTGCAAAGCTTACGGGGGGGAGGGCACCTTTCAGTTGATTGTACGGTCGGTCTCGAGTTATGCAATTTGCAATCCGAAACCTTTTCCCCCCCTTGGCAATCCCAGTTACCTTAACGGCTTATCGGTTCCTCAAGGCTGCCGCCTTTCCCCGCCTCGTTGAACCAGAGCAACGAAGATGCTGAGCGGGAAGCCCGCTTTCGGGAGACACACGCCGGCCTTTGACCGTTGACCTTCCCGAAGCCAGCTCATTAGAATATTTTAATGAACGTGACACGAAGCACCGTATAGTTTGATCGATCCGGCCTTCGTTACTCTTTAATTTTCTTTCCATCCTCGGAACTCGGTGAGAAGCTTGTGTGTGTGTGTGTGTGTTCATTTTTTTAAGTTTAGTTTTCTGTGCGAAAGTTTTCCCGGGTGCAGTATCGTCAAAGTTACGTTACACTTTCGTGTCTAACTACTTTACCTTTCTGTACGCAAATGCTTTCAGAAAATTAGCAATAAATTGTACCCCCCCGCAAAAAGCACAAACCAACTTCCCTCAAAACTCACACTCACGTAGAAAACTAGCAATCGCATTGCAGCGTGCAACTAATTTCCATCCGGCATACTTTATGCCCTTTCATCTCGTCAGCTGTGTTGCGTAGATAGAAGAGCACCGATGATGCCCGAATGCTTCGATGGGGCTTTCCACCGCACGGATATTAATTACCGTTCTTTTCCCACATCGCACAGTCAATCGCGCGCACACACACACACACATACGCTCGCGCCCGTACTCATAGAAGAAGTAAATTAAAACCACCAGCAGAGGTGGTGCCACCGAGATATTAATTTCTGCAGAAAGCTTCATCGAACATGCATCCGCAGGAACCAGTTGATCGGCGAGTGCAATGCAAAAGAGGACACAATATTATCCCAATACACACACACACACACACGTACACACGTGTACATGGTACCCTTTTAAGTGCACGTCGCCGCAACACGGGCGGATAGGAATGAATAAATTAGTCACTGAAGAAAGAGTAAAAAAAAAACAAACGCAGAGAAAAAGGGAACAGAACAGCAACGAATAAAAGATGTGCCACGCATACACACACTGCGCCATGCGTGTATGATGGATATGATGGAACAGTGTGCGTTTCTTTTTAATTGCGATGAATGATAGCTCGCTTTTATTGCTGCCCACGGATGGCCGCCAGCGGGAAGAAGCAAGCTGCCAACGGGAAGTAAATCGAAAAATTATGAGCGCAATAATTGACGCTACACCGTCAACCCGGGACCCGTGCGGTTGCTTTACGGCCTTGCATGATGTTGTAATTAACTCTCTCGTGCTGTGTGTGTGTTTCTTCAGAAAATAAAATGCAAAATAAATCAACGTGCATCCTGATCTCAATTCGTAATTTTTAAGCTCAATTTCCCCCTTTAAAACGTAATTAAAATCAATGCAACTGTAGTACGTTATTTATGGATGGTCCCTGGAAGACCCTTGACCGTTCCGCAAAACAGCAATAACGCCAAACAGTAAGCAACAGAAGTAATTAGCACCGAACTGCATACCTCTCGGGCCGTCTCAGCCCCTTGCTATCGCACGCACACGCATTGCCTACCTTTAGGCGACCAGTGCGATTTTTGCTTACAACGCGGTGCATGCAGTTTGTTGTTTTTTTTTCGGCTTCTTGTGACCAATTGTTTTCATGATCTGCTGCCATTCGTTCCCGAGAAAGTCAGCGAAGAGAGGGAAAATAAAAACAAAAGCAAAAATCCGTGCAAACACTGTGCCCCACCGAAGCTCCGTCTAGTTGGTAGTGAATTTTTCTTTTTCGGCGCATAAATTACACTTTTCCAATCTGTGTGTCCTCGGCGCGCTAGAGTTGCAACAAACAAGAGTCAATAAAAAAACCCTCCCCCGGATAGCGAAACAAGCAATCGGCCTAGTAATAAAATAAAAATCCTCCTATCGTCAAACATTAATATTCATAACGTTTCGCATCAGCGCCTGCAAACAACATCAGCGTGCAAAGGAGAAAAAAAAGTGCGTTGGTAATAAACACATACACACACACACGCATATATAGATGAAGTAGTTTTCATGGGTGCATGGGTTTTGGTTATTAAATTTCCTATTTTCCGCGAGCCCGGCCGTGCGTCGTTTGTCATTTATTTGATTGACCGTAGGATGCAGCAGCAGATGCGGGCGGCTCGGGGTGTACGAAAATTTTATTACCCCGGCAACAGCCTCGCCAAACGTACCGTAATAATCGACAAATATGTTTGAAATGTTGATACATTACATGAGCGTATGTTTTCAAACCAGTGAGGCCGGTCAACAGTTGAAACACTGCCAATTGAACTGCAACTGCCCAAGCCAAACACAGCAAAAGTTCAATAGTATCTCGCGCCCGCGTCCAGATATTTAAATTAACTTCCCTGCCACGCCGGCCGTATGTTCTGGCGGGAGGGTAAATTTATTGACTTACCCCGGGGGCTGCAACGAGGACGAAGCCGGGTGGACGAAAAAAAAAGACGCGCTCGCACATCGAGCGCGCCTCACTACGTACGCTGCTAATGGAGCCGGTGGGTTTGGTTTGCTTGTTCGGTAGAGCTGTTGCATTTGCGTTTGCCTGCATTTTTCCGACATTAAAACAGTGCAAGCTGTTCGGGAAGGCAGCTCTCGTTTGCTCGTTCGTTCGAGCACGTGCGGGATAAAAGGGAGCTCGAATAACATTTCGAATTAATAATCACAATGGCTGGCTGGTGGTTCACTACGAAAGGAAAGGGAGGGGAGGGGAGGTAAGGTGGGAGAGTGTTTCACCATTCGAACCATAAATAGGCCGCTCAATTGATTCGGGGCAATTCCGATTGCCGCGGCTTGCTGGCGGGCAGTACGGACGAAAGTTAATAATTGGATATTTCCCGATTCGCTCCCAGCCGGATGTGTGGGGAGGCGGTGCGGCGGTTTGTTGAAAATAAGGACCAACGCAACGAGCAGCCAAGCACGTTCCTAGGCTAGATGAGTGTGTCGGGTGTGTGTGTGTGCCAAGACCATGTTCATTGTCGACATCACGTGCTGGCGTGAAGGATGCTTGCACGGGCTGTGCGGTGGATTGGAAAAGGATTGGCATAATATATGCGAGCGAAACCATTAATCTACGCACATAACTGTTCATTATGAGTAAGCTTATAGAGTTGCGACAGCTACCCAGACTGCCTATTCAAATGAGACAGCCAAGAAAGTGCACCATTTTCACTAACAACACGGTTAATTACAACGCGGGTGCAACTAGTGTTGGGTCAAGAGCGAAAGAGGTACCTCAATCGCTCCGCTCTTCTTATTGTGCGCGCTCCCGCACTGTCCACAGGGAAAACAGGTAGCTCCGCACGCAGCGCTGCACACAGGAGCGATTGTGCGATGCGCTCCCAGGAGCGAAATTTCGCACTTTACTGAGCGCTGCACGCAGGAGCGATTGTGCAATGCGCTCCCAGGAGCGAAGTTTCGCACCTCACAGAGCGCTGCGCAGGAGCTAGAAGATGTGCGCTTGAAAGCTTCGCACAGAAAATGATGGCTTGCATAAATCCAGGCCTTAACTTGCGGAATGTGAGCCGAATGCGCCAATTATTTTTACTCACCTGTTTGAAAGAAAATATTTGCTTATGATTTATGCATTCTAGTGTTGGGTAAAGTAGCACAATGAATGTGTGCGGTGCACATTTCGCACTGTGCGCGCTCTCCGCACTGTGCGCGCACTCCGCACTTTACGCACACTTCGCACAGTGCGCGCACTTTTCGTACATTCCGCACAGTGCGAGCACACTATACACTTGAGAGAGAGAGAGAGATAGAGAGAGAGAGAGAGATAGAGAGAGAGAGAGTGAGAGAGAGAGAGAGAGAAAGAGAGAGAGAAAGAGAGAGAGAAAGAGAGAGACAGAGAGAGAGAGAGATAGACAGAGAGTGAGAGTGAGAGAGAGAGAGAGAAAGAGAGAGAGAGAGGGAGACAGAGAGACAGAGAGAGACAGAGAGAGATAGAGAGAGAAAGAGAGAGAGAAAGAGAGAGAGGAGCGCATCGCACAATTGCTCCTGCGTGCAGCGCTCCGTGAGGTGCGAAAGTTCGCTCCTGGGAGCGCATCGCACAATCGCTCCTGTGTGCAGCGCTCTGTGCGGAGCTACCTCAAGCGCACCGCACACTTTAGAGAGCGAGAGCGCTGCGCTTCGCTCTTGCAAAAGAGCTACTTGACCCAACACTAGGTGCAACGCGTAATATGTCTTTATGACGCAAGTCTCCATACAAACGAAATTCGGAAGATTTTAGAGGCAAGTATATTAAAGTGTTGACAATAGAACAATCTCAACTGATATTTTGCGAATAAGAACAGCATTCATCATGCTTTAGAAAGATATGTAGAAGGAAGTGGACGTTGTTCGACAACTGCTTTACAGAGTCGACAATCGCAGAGCTTTTTGCGACAATCGCAAAAGTGTTTGCGACAATCGCAGAAATTTTTGCGACAATCGCGTAAGTTTTGGCGACAATCGCAGAATTTTTTGCGACAATCGCAGAACTTTTTGCGACAATCGCAGAACTTTTTGCAACAATCGCAGAACTTTTTGCAACAATCGCAGAATAATTTGCGACAATCGCAAAAGTTTTTGCGACAACCGCAAAAGTTTTTGGGACAATCGCTAAACTTTTTGCGACAATCGCAGATCTTTTTGCGACAATCGCAAAAGTTTTTCCGACAATCGCAGAACTTTTTGCGACAATCGCAGAACTTTTTGCGACAACCGCAGAATAGTTTGCGACAATCGTAAAAGTGTTTGCGATAATCGTAAAAGTGTTTGCGATAATCGCAGATCTTTTTGCGACAATCGCAGATCTTTTTGCGACAATCGCAGAACTTTTTGCGACAATCACAAAACTTTTTGCGACAATCGCAGAACTTTTTGCGACAATCGCAAAAGTTTTTGCGACAATCGCAGAACTTTTTGCGCCAATCGCAGAACTTTTTACGACTTATAGTGTCGAGTTTTGTAATACATGTAACAAAAGAAGCCAAACGAAGAGCCTTCGATAACTTATTTTTTAATGATGAGAAAGTAAATGTGTGAAGTGAAGAGATTCATCCTGGTGCTAATTTGATTGTAAAGCGTAGCTCCAAAACATTACTGACACTTTTACGATACATTTACGAAGACCTAAAGATAATTCACAAAGAGCATGAAAAAAAAACCAGAAAAATAACTAAATACCTTCCCTGCCAATTTCTTGGCAACATGACAGCGAAGGTCTTGGAAGCGTACTTTGGAATGAAACATGGAACATAGCGAAGGCCAGCTGGGGCATGTTTTGCGTGTGCTGGACCTATGCCCAAACCAAGAAACTGTGTAGACTTTGTTTGTACCTCTTCCGATGATAGTGTGCAGATAGTACTAAAGCAATGAACATCGCAGATTAGGACAAACTGAACTTTAGCGACTCACTGGTATATATATATACCTCGAAATGTGGAACTTTGGTTATGAAGGGCTTGGCAGGACTTTGGTTGATAAATCTAGCAAAACAAATATACAAACGCTAAACCTGGATACGACTTGTCCTCCAAGGTCAGCCTCTCGGTGATTTCCCACCAGCAACCAGTCCATCATCGCCACATACCGTATTGCTCCGACTAAAAAAGAACTGCCGGACCGGAAGCTGCCTGCTTGTGATTTACGAGCCCTGCCCAGGTACGAGCCCTAGGGCCTTGCAGATCCGCAACGACGTCGCAGGCTCTGCAGTGTCGCAGTCTCTCGCGCCTGCCCGCTTTTGTTTTGCTATCCGTCAATCAATGACCCCTTCGAAGAGGTGCGAGACCTTCGAAAGGTGACCTGGGCCACCTAATTGTGTCCGTCGTTCGTGTGTGTGTGTGTGTGTGTGTATGTGTGTGTGAGTTTATTTTCTTCTCTTCTTTTACTACGCTCAATACGTCCCCAACTTCGCAAAACACGCTATCAGATTCGATTGGTCGTAAAGGTAGAGTATAGCAAGAGACAAAGAAAAACAGAGAGAGAGAGAGAGAGAGATAGAGAGAGAGAGATAGAGAGAGAGAGAAAGAGAGATCTAGGGGCATGCTTGATGGATTTAGCTGGACACTTTTTTTAGAGTATTTTTTCGCTTCATTAGCATATATATGACCTACAACAGTGCTTTTAGCTGTCCACTACCTCTTTGTCTTTCGCACATGGATACGTAGAAACTATGTTGCTCTCTATCTCTTTCTCTCACTCCTTTCCTGCTGGCCGTAGCCTATTTTCATGTAGTTTCAGCGAAGGGGACAAAGGGGAGTTCATTTCAGGTTCCTTTTTAGCCCGAACTGACCTACTAAACCACTACCACTACAAGCCAAGGCGGACCTCCACCACCCAGAATCGATGCCAGCACTGTACCCCCTGAGGGAGTGTGTGGCAGGGTTGAAAGACCCGGCACACTTGACCAGGTGGCCGTGTGAGTGCCCGTTCCAACCTCAAGGTTACTGGATCGGTGCGAAGTATTGGGCCGCTTCCAGTGCTGCCTATTTCAGCTGCCTCCCACCCACCCACACACAGGATTTCAAATTCCACCAGTAGTTTGCGTGCCTGCCTACCTGTGTTTTCACTCTCCCGCCCTTCAGTCTCAGCCGCTCTCCCAATTGGTCACTCTCACTATCGCAAAAAGGGAGCGATACGCCGAAGCGAGGGCGGTCGGAATGGCTGAGAAGCTGAAAAAGCTGACCCACAACCGCTTGTGCGAGCGTTGGGCGTGCTGGTGGTGGAGATTGCGAGTGGTGGACCGTCACTCACAATTACCGAACCGTTGGGGTCTTTCTCTCGGCGTGTGTGCACGGGTATCGGGGGTTGACCGAACACACGCGTGCGACAACAGCGCCCGGGGGTTCGATAGGTAGTTGAGTTTCACACGCGGCCCGGTACGAACGCGTCCGGCTCTCACTCCCGTTTCAGTTAGTGCTGCTATCGTTGCTGCAGAGATTAGAGACAGTGTGTGTGTGTGTGTGTGTGTGCGGAGGTATTGTTTTGTTTTTGAAAGCATCATACACTACGATCCCGATCGACACAGACAAGCCCAGCCAAGATAGCGGCCAACGACGGCGACACGTCCACCTCAACCGGCCACTCGATCAACTTGGAGGAGCCGCGGAGGGGACAGAGCACGATGAAGCACTCCCGCCGCTACCTGGTCGGGATATCGGCCCTGCTCGTCCTGGTCGTCGGTGGCGGTGTCGCACTCGGACGGTAAGCCGGTAGCAGACAGTGTCCCCCCCATCGCTTCCCTCCCACGTGACTTTATCTCGCAAAAGTCAATTCCAGCAGCGTTCTGGTGCGGCTTTTAGTTGCTTTTCAGGCAAACTTCTCCAGCAAACTTCAACCGCTGTGCTCGAAAAAGTGTTGGGAAAACATTGTATAGTTCCGAAAGGAACTAGGTTCATTTGAAAACCTGTGATAGTTGAACAGTTCAATAGGAAGAGTTGTGTTCGGACCGTTTTGATCGTTCAGATAGTTCCTATCATGCTGACCTTCAATCGGTGCTACCGTTTCGACAATTTTTAAAACCTAGTTCCGACCGTTCCCAACTTAAATAGGTTTGCAATTTTGCGTCTTTTTTACGACAATTCCTATCCTACCATTCTCAGCGTTGTCATCGTTCCGACCGAACCTACTAGGTTCACAATGTTGACCCTAGTTTCGACCACTTTCAAAGCTCCGACAGCTCCAATCGTTCCCAGAGTTCCAATAATTCCTACAGTTTCGACCGAACCTACTAGGTTCGACATTTTGAACGCAGTTCCGGTCGTTCCGACTGTTTTGATCGAACTTACTAGGTTCAGCATATTATTCCGACCGGTTCCGACCGCTCCCAAGGCTCCGACAGTTCCAATCGTTCCTATAGTTCCAACAATTTCTACAGTTCTCACCAAAACTACTAGGTACGAAATTTGGCACCTAGTACCAGGACCGTTACGTTCGAACCTACTAAGTACAGCACATTGAACCTGCTGCCAATCGTTCCGACAAATCCGACCGCTCCCAAAGCTCCGACAGTTCCAATCCAATCCCAAAGCTCATTCAACTCGTACAGTTCCGATCGAACCTACTAGGTTCGACATTTTAAACCCAGCCGTTCCAGTCGTTCCAATTATTTCGACCGAACCTACTGGATCATGCACATTGAACCTACTACTCGGTACGTTTGTTTCGACGGCGGAACCGTTCCAACCGGCAAGGTTTACAATGTTGCACCTTTTTCATACAGTTCCAACGGTTACGACCGTTCTTATCTACCATTCTCAACGATCCGACCGTTGCGATCAAAATGATGAACCTAGTTTCGACCGCTCCTAAAGCTCCGACGGTTCCAATCGTTCCCATAGTGCCAACAATTCCTACAGTTCCGACCGAACCTGCTAGGTTTGACATTTTGAACCTAGTTCCGGTAGTTCCAATCGTTTTGCTCGATCGAACTATCGAACCTACTAGGTACAGTACATTGAACCTGCTGCCAACTGTTCCGACAATCTCGCCCGAACCTACTCGATACACAACTTTGAGCATAGCGCCGATCGTTCCGAAAGTTCCAACAGTTCCGTTAACAGATTAAAAATGATAACCCTAATTTAAACCGTTCCTTCTTGTTGAACCTTGATTCGACCTTGTATGTCTAATAGGTTCACTTCTTCAAACCCCCACTGCTCCGGCAATTCCGACCGGACCTACTAGGACCAAAATATTTAACCTTGTTCCAACTGTTCCAACCGAACCTACTGGTTCCTATCATTCCAAGTAAGGAGCGTAGCGAACCTACTAAGTGCGCATCACTACCTCAAACTCCTTCACTCTGCACTTTGCCTATCATTATCGGCAGATTAGGCAGCAGCCCCATTCAATCGTTCCTGTCCAAAGGGAGCAATCTCCTCTTCACAATCAGATCCCCCCCCCCCCCCCTCTTCCCTCCCCTGCCACTGTCCCGCTGGCGTTCCCTCGGGGTCCCTTGATTGGTATTGTTTTCCTGTCGTACTTATCTGCTTAAATTGCTGTCATTTTATTGGCCTCACTTGCGGCCCCGCCCGCCTTCCGAGATGCATCACGATAAGATGACAAGTAGCGGCGCGGTGTAGGGCCCCTTCGTTTGCCCTTGGAAGTCTCCCTCCCCGTCTCGTTCGATCCCTTCAAGCAAGTCACAGGCACGAATTGTTGCTCATTGATGCTAATGTGAGGTTCGTCGCCAACCGCAGGGCACTGAACAAAGATGACGAGCTGGCGGAGGACAGGACGCCCAAGTCGATGGACGTGATACTGGCGGAGATACGCAGCCTGATGCGGGACTACTCGATCGAGGCGTACATCGTACCGTCGGTCGATGCGCACAATGTAACGTACAACGCAACCCACCAACACCTCCCCCCCCCCCCCGCAGGCCAATCATGCGTCTCTTTCCGCCCCCATTTTCCCAGAGCGAGTACATCTCGGAGCACGACCGCCGGCTGCAGTACGTGACCAACTTTACCGGGTCGGCCGGTACCGCCATCATCATGCTGGGCAAGGCCGCCCTCTGGACGGACTCGCGCTACCATCTGCAGGCGGACGGCGAGCTGGACGCCGCCCACTGGACGCTGATGCGCGAGGGCCTGCCCGGGGTGCCGACGCGCGACGAGTGGCTGCTGGCGAACCTGTCGCCGGGCGCGCTGGTCGGCACCGACCCGTTCCTGATCGCCTCGACCGAGTACGGCCGGCTCGGGGCGGTGCTGGCCCAGCGCGGCTACCGGCTGATCGCGCTCGAGCGCAACCTGGTCGACATCGTGTGGAACAACCGGCCGCCGCAGACGGCCGACGAGCTGCTGACGCTCCCGCTCGCGTACAGTGGGCGGCGCGCCGCCGACAAGGTGCAGGCGGTGCGCGTGACGCTGCAGGAGCACGGAGCGAACGCGATCATCGTCAGCGCGCTGGACGAGATTGCCTGTGAGTGGGAGGGGAAGTCGAAGTCGGGAAAACCGCTGCCTCAAAACTAACAGCATGCATTCTCTCTCCCGCCCGCTCTTTGCAGGGCTGCTGAATCTGCGCGGCTCGGACATACTGTACAATCCGGTGTTCTTCGCCTACCTGATCGTGTCGCACACGCACCTGCACCTGTACACCAACGCGGACCGGATCAACGCGACCGTCCGGGCGCACCTCGCGTCCGAGGGCGTCGGCGGGCTGGAGGTGCGCGACTACCGCGACATCCTGCCCGGCATCGACGAGTACGTGCGGGGCGGCAACCGGCTGATGGTGTCCACCGCCTGCAGCCAGGCGCTGTACGCCGCCATCCCGGCCGACCAGCGGCTGCAGCAGTACAGCCCGGTGGCGAAGCTGAAGGCGGTGAAGAACGCGGTCGAGGCGGCCGGCATGCGCCGGGCGCACGTGCGCGACGGTGCCGCGGTCGTGCGCTACCTGCACTGGCTCGAGCAGTCGGTCGACGGTGGCAACGTGACCGAGCTGTCCGGGGCGGCCCAGCTGCACGACTTCCGCCGCCAGCAGGACCTGTTCGTCGATCTGAGCTTCGCCGCGATCAGCGCGTTCGGGCCGAACGGGGCGATCGTGCACTACAGCCCGTCGGAGGACACGGACCGGCCGATCACGCGCGACGGCATCTACCTGATCGACTCGGGCGGCCAGTACCTGGACGGCACGACGGACGTGACGCGCTCGGTGCACCTCGGCGAACCGACCGCCTTCCAGCGGGAGTGCTTCACGCGCGTGCTCAAGGGCTTCCTCAGCGTCGCCGCCGCCGTCTTTCCCGTGCGCGCCTCCGGCACCACGTTCGACGTGCTCGCGCGCAAGGCGCTGTGGGACGTCGGGCTGGACTATGGGCACGGGACCGGGCACGGCATCGGTGCGTTTCTGGGCGTGCACGAGTACCCGCCGTCGTTCGTGTCGAACAGCGCGTCGCCGAGCAACCAGGGCCTGGTGGAGAACATGTTCTCGTCGAACGAGCCGGGCTACTACGAGCCGGGCCAGTTCGGCGTGCGCATCGAGGACATCGTGCAGGTGGTGAACGCGACGGCCGCGACCGTGCCGCACGACTTTAACGGGCGCGGCGCCCTCACCTTCCACACCAACACGCTCGTGCCGATCCAGCAGCGGCTGATCGAGCGGGCCCTGCTGTCGGCGGCCGAGCTCGCCCAGCTGAACGCGTACCATCGCCGGGTGCTGGAGGAGGTCGGGCCGCTGCTGCTGCAGCAGAACGACCCGGGCGCCCACCAGTGGCTGACCGAGGCGACCAAAGAGATGGTCGCCGCGAGCTAAGGGGGTGGGAACCGGGGGGAATGGAGAGCTGTTCGGGGTGTGTGTTCCTATGTACAGTAAGCGTCAATATAATGGCGAAGACCAATTATAAATAACACCAAAACGTGTACTTGTACGGCAAAACAAAAAGATTTTGGGAAGGGTTACAAGACTCTATCGGGAAGGGGATCATCCACAAGTTACGTACCGCGCTAAGGTAGGCTTACACTTTGGTTTGGCTTTGTGGCAACATGCTACAAGGACTCCCCGGGGCTCCCACACTGTCTGCACGGATCTCGCCAATCGAACTGGCGAGGACAAGTCCTCAGATGTCCATCTGCAGTTGTGTGAACAGCTCTCATCCGACTCCGAAAATCTCGGAACCGACTTCGAAAGGTAATTCCGAACACCATTGTCCGGAGTCGTGCGGAATCGTCCGGCGTAGTGATGTGCTCTCTGAAGCGCACCCACGACTCCGATCCGATTCCGGTTTTTGTTAGTCTGATTTCGACTCTGGCGAAACCGGAACCAATAATTCTACCCTGAGTCGTCCAGATTCGGAGTCAGCCGGAGTCGGTGTCATTCGGAGTCACGCGTAGTTCGAGATAGAGTCATCCAGAGTCGTAGTCGTCCGTAGTAGGAGTCGTCCACAGTCAGAGTCGACCGGTGTCAGCCAGAATCAAAATCAAATTGGAGTCGAAGTCGTCCGGAGCTGCACGGATTTCTTGTAGTTTTTACGAATCTGACTTAACATTACCCATTCAGACAACCTAAACTCCGGACCACTCTGACTCCAGACTACTCCGGCTCAGGGCGACTCCGATTCCGGGCAGAACTATTGGTTCCAATTTTGCCCGAGACGGAATCGGACTGGTAGTAGCCGGAATCGGAACCAGCCAGAGTTGAAGTCGTCCGGCGTTAAAGTTGGAGTCGTCCGAAGTCGTAGACGTCTGAAGTAGGTGTGGTCCGAAGATGGAGTCCAAACCACAGTAGCAGAGTGGGAGTTTTTGGGAGTTACTCCTTATCTCTTTTTTTTTTTTTTAATTCAGGAGGAACGCTCCAAAAAGCCCGTATTGCTTAAGTGTAGCGTAAAACATTACAATTAAAGGCGCTACAATCCAAATTTGTTAGGAGACATCACCTTCTCTAAGCCATGGAAGAGCACCTTATTCCGGATGTACTAGGACGCTTCGGTTGTATCTAACCCAGTCCATGATTTTATAGTCCTATAAACGTAGCAAAGTTCGCGTAGCAAAGCAAACGGGGTCGGTCCCGTGGTACAGTCGTCAACTCGAACGACTCAATAACATGCCCGTCATGGGTTCAATCCTAGAATAGAATAGAAATGCCTATCCGGCTGCGTGGTAATGAACTAAATCTCGAAAGCCTGTATAGGCCGGCATGCCCGCGTAGGACGTTATGCCAAATACGTAGACGAAGAAGACGTAGCAAAGGTCTACATCATTCTGTTTCAGAGGTCCAGTTCGGTGGTCCATATGGCATTGCAGGGGTCTGTATACTTTGCATCCCAAGCTTTTCGTTGAAGATAGGCTACACCTTTCCAGCAGTAGTGGTCCGAGTGACATGACGCAGGTTTGTATCGTTTGAATTCCCAGGCCTTTCGTTGGATATAGGCCTTTCCATCAGAAGTAACACTCCCTTTTTGGAAACGCTTACCAAAAGAGTGTCACGTCAATTTCTGCTGGACGTCTTAGCGGTTCAATATGTTGTTTCTAGGCACGCTCGCAGAGTGAGTTGGGTTGCAAATGAGTCTCCAGCTGCCCTCAACATGCCGATCCATCAATCCGTTGCGTAATTCACTCGCTAGTGTAATTTCGATATTCACTAGCGCATCTGGCGGCAGCTGGTGGAAGCTTTTTTTGGTCATCGAGGGATTTTTTTTTCGAGGGTCGTGCCGGATCTCAAAATTAAGTAGTTTTTTCCATCTTTTTTTGTCATGAAATTGAAACATTCACACGGATCCATTGTTATCCATTGAACGAGTTGAATTATACAATAGTTGAAATTGTTTGGCAAAATGCTTCGGTCAGCCACCGCCAGATGCGCTAGTGAAAATCGAAATTACACCACGGAGTACGATTAATGTAGCCCGGCCTTAAAGTTTCAAAAATCGTATAGAGCAAGGATTGAGACTTACTAATAATGTCTTCTTCTTCTTCTTCTTCTTCTTCTTTGCCACAACAGCTATTGTACGGCGAGGCCTAGGCAAGCTGTGCAGATGTGCAGATGCAATGTTGGGCTTAGCTATCAGTGACTTATTTACACTGTCCGTCCGGGCTAAAAACCTGGCAGTAAGTGCTAGGCGAACTAGAGTGAATTTTGAATGTTTTATGTGTGATTTAATGCCAGACAGTTTCGAACGTTATCTTTGCAACGTTATGATGATGTGTGCTCGAACTAAGCTATCAATCATTTCCAAGTGCTCCTGAACTTTTCCACCAAAACCGATGTACCAGCACAACCAACGAGAGGTTTTACGATTGCAAATTTGAGCAATTCTCGGTAGAGCTGCTTCATTGGACGATTTCCCAACAGGATTTACCACCAGAGGCAATATATGTAATTCGTTTTGAAAGCTCAATTCATTACCCTAAGACGCGCCCAAATTGAGATCCTATTAAATAAACATTAAATAAAGACTCATCGCTCATGGTAATAAAGACTCGTTCAAGCATCAAACTTCATAATTGATCGCAAAAAATAACATCATTTTTTTATTGTAAGATACAATTTCGTTCTCCCGTAGCAAAGACAATTCACTCTCGTTAGGGGAGGAGGGGGCATTCCTTTTGTTTTAAGACTGTTGCCGGTGGCGACCTGTACGTCCTGTGGGAAGCTACTCGCACGGAATGGGGAGAGCCAACACCATGCGGCAAAAAAGAAAGAAAGATCATTTAGCAAATAACACAAAAAAGACACACACGGCCCAACGGTCAGCCCTATGCGGTTCAGTCCTTCGTCCGGCCGTCGGTACACTCCTTGCAGTAGAGGTGCGCCACGCCGATCGGTTTGCGATCGTTCGGATGGTACGGGATGCCGAACTTGATCGTCTCGTGGTAGATGCGGGGATCGCGCATCAGCAGCTGCTTGCACTGGGGCGAGGTGTTGATCGCGATGCGGTAGTTCATGCGCGGCGTCATGATCACCTCCTCGAAGAACAGGTCCGCCACGTGCACGGTGCTGACCGAGCTGTTCGGGAACTCGAACACGTCCGAGCTGATCTCGATGTCCTCCTCGTAGATCTTCAGCTCGACCGACACGACGTTCGCCTTGGACAGGATGTAGACGCCGAACCCGTACAGCGACAGCGGGTTGTCCGACATCAGGGTCAGCTTGAAATCGTCCGCCGTGCCGACGAACCCCTCGCTCATGTTCTGCCCGAACACGAGCAGCTTCAGGCAGCTGTACGAGCGCTTGGTCTGGTTGACCAGCACGCGCAGGTCGTCCACGTCCATGAACGGGTTCGCCTCCTCCCAGATCTCGAGCGCGCTGCCGAGCTGATCGTCCGTACAGTTGATCGAGGGCGAGGCGAAGATCTTGTGCAGCGACTCCCGGTCGATGCTGACAAAGTCGACGTGATTGAAGTAGTAGAGTGGATTGTTCTGGATTAGCCGCAGGCAGGTGTCGTCCACCTCCGGGTAGCCGTAGTACCGGTTGCTGCTGAAGATCGACAGCGCGCTCGTCGGCTTCACCTGCTCCTGCAGAAACATGCCGATCTGGTGGTGCAGCTCCCGCAGCATATACCTTTGCGCGCAGTCGAAGATGTCGCGCAGGTTGTCGAAGGTGAGCTCCACCTGCTGGCAGTACATGTAGCGCAGGATCACCAGAAACACGTCCGGCTCGACGTCCTCGAGCGTCACCTCGTGCTGCTCTGCCTCGACGAAGTTGCCGAAAAACATCACGTAAAAGTACTCGGACGCCATCACGAGCAGCAGCTTGTGGGCGTGGATGCGCTGCTTGCTCGCACCGACGATGAACGTCACGTCCGAGCAGAACTCGTTGTTGACCATGCCCTCCAGCCGGGAGCTGATTGTGTCGCTCGAGCCGTAGCTGAGCGCGCGGCTTAGGATAGCCCCGAACATGGCGCCGTCTGGTCTCGCGGTTGCCATCTTCTCGATGTGTGTGTGTGTGTTTAGTCTGAAGAGAGAACCATAAAAAAACAGAGAATCAGCATTGAAAGGTTGAGGCATTAAGCAGCTTAAAGATGCATCTATTTAGAAACGATAACAAAACTTTGAAAAAAAAGTTACCAACACTACCACAATAAGGTACCGTTCTAAATGGTGGAATCAATTCTCCCTTTTTTTCCGCCATAGATATAGATTATAGATTTAGTACTACACAGCCGGGGAAGTTCAGTACTGTTCTGTGAGGAAAGATCCATACGGGGCCTAAACCCTCGACGGACATGTTGTTAAGTCGAAGCGAATTGACGATTGTACCACGGGATTCCCTGGAGCACTTTTCTTCCTTTTGAGCGTGTTCATCAAAGTATTCTGCTCTATCGCCTTTCCTGTTGACTATGCCATCTAGTCCCTTTCGCCACCTGGTATAATGCCAACGCTCTCACCCCTGATTAATGTAACACTATTTCGTTTAATCCCCCCGGTCCGGTCTGGTGGTACAGTCGTCAGCTCGTACGACGTAACAACATGCCCGTCATGGGTCCAAACCTCGAATGGACTGTGACCTCATTCGTAAGACTTGACTGACTGAGCTCACTTCACTAGTCGGTACAGGCAGGCCTAGACCAACAACGGACCAAACAAAAATGAGTTCTACGATGTGTTTGAAGCGGCACTTACAACTCCTAAAATCAAGACGGAACAAACCGTCGTTTGAAATGGCCAAGCTTTATGTTTTTGCTCAAACCGAGTTTGTAGTTTTTGTTTTATAGTATAAGCAATGGGTCATGTTCAAATATAGAGCTGTTATAGAAGTCTCAATTTCAAAACCGCAAATCAATTATCAAATCGATTGATTGAATATCAATAGTGTTGTTAGTGAAAAAATATACTCAGTTTTTTTTTGTAAAAATGGAAGCAGAGGAAAAATGGAAGCGAAACGAATGAGGAAGAATGCTTATACCAGATTTGTTCCTATCAGTTCAATGTGGTGCTTCTTTATCGCGATCAGATCAACGGCTGTCTTCCGCAGTTCGCATTACCCCCTTTATATTCGTTCACTTCTTCTTAGGGCAATAACATTCTGCCCCGATTCTTACAGATATAGAGCCAAAACTGTGGTTTTAATTTTATGCACGGCTAGAATACTCGAAACAATGTTAAATATTTAGGAGAAAAACACACTATGCTATTTGATATTTGAATAACTGTTTTACCTTTAGGGCAATAAATTGTGTTTTAATTTGGAATTTCTAAAGATAAAATATCCTGCTAGTTTCTCCAATCTACATTTGTTTTGCTCACAACTATTTTGAAGTTCTTTCTACCTGTGCCATCCACTTAAAAAACAGTGGAACCCTTTATAACGAGCTTAATCCGTTCCAGTAATTCACTCGTTATACCAAAAACACGTTATGCGGGAGGCTCTTTTCTATGCATTTGAATGAAAAATGAAATAATTGGTTCCACTTTGAGTAGCTTCACTTTGAGTATCAGCAAACAAAGATGAAGATGAATTAAACACCCATCGTGCTGATTGTGATTATGTTTCGTCCAACGTGTTAGTGTCACAATTGTTAGAACGAGAAGTTCGATCGATTTCGATTCTAGGGTGTTGTGACACAGAAGTAAAAATAATGACAATTTTGTAGGCTATCCAAAAAATGTAGGCAAAATCCGCGCCAAACGCAAAATCCGCGCTAGCTGTAACAGCTCTGCCACTGTTTTAGCTGGTGAGCTAGTCGGTCGTGTAAATGTATTGAAGGACCAAGGAATCTAGGTTTTGCCACTCCACTTCAAGGAGCTAGTTTGTAAATCCGGTAAGACATACTTGGCATTTTAAACGTAGCCAGTAACATGCCTATAGCCTCTCTATTGTACCTAGATCATTGCTGGAGTATAGCTGGTATGAGACCCGGTGCAACGCCTCCTTATGGGGACAGAAGTCGGTTGTACGGTCTGCAGTCCCTAGTCAGCAGTGGCCGCTGAAGCGCACTAAGCGTCTTCATAGCTTCAATCCTGCTAAACTACATTGATGCCCCTTCGTTGCTCTCGCCGATCCCTCTCTACATTCCTACGAATCCTCTACGGATTTGCTCATTAGATTAGGCATTAGTAGTTAAGTTATCACTTGGAATAGCTTCGTGGCGAACAAATAAGTAGGAACATTCACATTGATTAAGTCCCTTCCAAAGATGGTCTGTGTGACCGCTTCTCATCTCTATACGCAGTGCAATCGTGTCCTAACAGCCCTACCATTCTGCATTCTGCGCTCGTTCTCACGCCCTACTGCCCACGAACTTACCTATTTGTGCCTAGACGCTTCACTGTCTTCAGTGACACCCTGCTCCACGCGGAGTTGCACAGCAGTGCCCGGTCCTCCCGGGAACTAAAAACGAAGAGGCAGAATGTGAAAATGTTTTATGTTAAAAGGGGCCCCGCTTCGGTTGTAGTGGGAGAGCGGCGCAATAATGCAAAAACCTCCGGCAAGCCCCGTACCTTCACCGCTCGTTTCTGCCCGTTTGACGCCGTCCCCGGGTTTGCAGGCTTTACATTGGGGCAGCAATGTGAGGGATGCTAAAAAAAAAATAAAAACAAAACTGCATTTGTTAGTTTGTGGCTCTTTTCGCCTCGCTCCAGGCATAGCTTACCCGTCGCCTGGTTGGAAAACTTCCCGCTACCTCCGGCGATACTTCAGTCTTTTATATTCCGTCGATCGGTTGCAGGGGCCCTTGCTTCGGCCGCTTGGCTGTTGGTCGGTCCGAGCTGGCGGTGGTGTTGTGTTGAGTGTCGACCTCTTGCTTTGTCTCCCGAGCGGGCAACAATCCGTCCGGAACGTCGCGGATTGTCAATCGAAAGCGCTGAGCGATTTGACGTACGGGCGAGATGTTTTGTTTACGTTTTCGGGGGTGCAGTCGACAAGCGCATCGCCGTGCACCGATAGTACGGGAGGAGATTTCAGCTTCGGGAAACAAGATGCAAAACACAAGAACTTCTTCGGGAAACAAGAATCTTGTCACTTTCTTCCACCCGTGACACCGATTGCAGTACAGTGCAGGAAGGTTCAACTGTTCCAAATTTACCTATTTAACCTATTATTTGTTTTCACTGTTGGTGAGGCTCTCTCTTTCTTGCTCGCTCGCTCGCTCTGTTTTGAACCGTATCCCACCACTTTGACAGTGTACAACATTGTTTTTCTCGCGAAATTTACCCCGGCTGCGAAGGGTGAAGCTTCGTTCGGCCCAAAGTGGGTTTATTATACAGGTGGGCTTATCCCGAACAAATTGACAACCGGGTAAAAGTAAGGCTCAGCCCTCTACGTTACATTGGAGAAGCGTTACATCCCTTAAAATATTCCCAAGCAACATTTTTACTACAGTTTTGTCATCCAGGCGACCGACCAGTGTACAGGCGGTCCCCGAGATACACGGTTAATGGGGACCGAAAACGGCCGCAAAATACCGCGTATCTCGAATTTCCGCGTAAGGCGAATCTCGTAATTTCCAGCTAAAATATCACAAACTTTCGTGTAATTTTGCAAGTAGGGGGCGGTTTTAGTCACTTTATGAGTTATTTGATATGATTCTGACTGAATATAACTGTTTTAAACCTTTTGAAATAGTTTTGAACATTCGATCAAAACGGAAATTATTTGGCAATTTGCAATTGATGTGTCAAATCAGTACAATTTGCTCAAAGAATTGTCAAATTTAGAAAACCGCGTATCTCCGAATCCGCGTATAAGAGGTACCGTGTATCTCGGGGACCGCCTGTACATTATTTGAATAAAAAATATTTTAAATTGAGATGAAAAAAAAGTTAATTGCTGTAAGATGAACCGATTTCAAGGAGATTTAATTTTAAAATAACAATTAAATAACAGGTTTAATATTTTTCATTGTTGCACTATGATTAATGAAAAAAGTCTGAAAGAAGGAAGCTCATGAACACCCCAAAAGCTTTCAATTGGAGTAACATTTTCTATGATTAGAAAATATAAAATATTAAAATATTTTTAATTAAATTATATATATATGATATATATATATATATATATATATATATATATATATATATATATATATATATATATATATATATATATATATATATATATATATATATATATATATATATATATATATATATATATATATATATATATATATATATATATATGATATTTAACGGACTGGCAGACGAAGGCGCGAGACCGTGAGCGGTTTCGGACACTCCTGAGGCAGGCCAAGACCGCAAAGCGGTTGTAGCGCCGGATAAGTAAGTATATATGAAATATAACTATTACCTTTTCCGATGTTCACTTTAGCTCAACATCTTCCCGTTCGCTTCATGCCGTTCGTCGTCTGCTGCACCACGTTCAGTGCAGACTACTAAGCCGCAAGGCTCATTGTGAAAATTTCCCGCCAGATGGAGCTACGTTCACGACGCCTTGCACGCGCGCAGCTCTAAGGGAACAAATCGGCTTCGGCTTTTCTGTCACCGTTCTCTGCAGTGCCTGCCTGCTCGGCACCGTAACAGCATGGAGCACCGTCCACAAATCTCAAACAAGCGCACTCCCCCACACAACAGATCCTTACCAGTGTGCAAATAGAGGGAGAAAGTATATTGAAAAAAAAACAACATGCAAACAAAAAAACACATAAAAAAACAACCGAACGTTTTTTTTGTTTCGTGTGACTCTTTCTCTTTTCGCTTGTTCAGTTGCTCGTGGCTTGTGCTACTTAATCACACTCACACGTTTATCTAATTTTTGTTTTGTTTTTGTCTGTGTGACAGATGCGACTGCTCCTGCTTATTCTGCTCTCTTGCTCCATCAACTACTTCCCTCATGGGTCCGTTCTATTTACCTCTCTCTCTCTCTCTCTCTCTTTCTTTGTTTTGTTTTCGTGTTTTGTATTTTGACACTGTACACACTCTCACCCCATTTTTCTTACATCGGTAATGTTTCTTGAATAGCTCTATTTCATTTGCCTTTAATCGAATTTACGGCATTTCTTTCTCTCTTCTTCTCACTCACTCTCTCGCTCTATGTTTATCTATTTTTTAAACTGCATTTCTCTCTTTTGCTCCATTTTATTGGCTCCCACACTTAATTCGCTAAAAACTGTGTTTTTTCTTCTTCTACTTCTAATACTGCTCCGTTTTTTTTGCGTTGTGGCACCATGTTTACTAATCTTCTTTATACTCTTGTCCTGTACGTTGTCAAGAAACGCAATGTTGTCACGTGTTTTACCACTTCACACTTTTTTGGATCTCTTTCTCCTGTTTGCAAATTTGAGCTCTCCTAGCTACATAATGCTGCCAAAACTCTCTGGTTTTACTTTTCTTAGTTTTTTCTTCTTCTCTTTCTCTTTCTCTCTCTCTCTCTCTCTCTTCTGCTCCAATAATGCCATAACATGAAAAAGCAATTTTCAAAAAAATCCTCAACCAACAATTCTTCCACTAACTGTATCTTCTCTCTTTTCGCTCGACCACCTTTCCCGTACCCCGTAACCACACCTGTGTGCGTGTGTGTGTGTGAATGTGTGTTCTTCTTCCATTACCCCTCCACCTTCCTCCATCTGCACAGGTTTGTCAGAGACAAGCGACTATTTCTAGACCACGTTTTGTCTTGCCGTTAGCTAAACGGTTAGGGCCACCGGAACGCGAACGTCATCCGAATGTTTGTCGGCGGACCCCGGCTACTGCCCCATCGGCCCGAATCGGGGTTGGGGTCTAGGGGATCAAAAGAGAGGGAGGGAGAGTGAGAGAGAGAGCGAGGAGAAAGCAAAAAGAAAATGGCAATTGGTAATAGCCTCGATTGTGGCCTCACCACTATTATTCGACACAGACACATTTTCGCCTTTGCGCCAATTTTACAAACCACACAGATTTCGATCGATCGAGTACTTATACATAAAATTATATATATATACACTCACAAACCATCTCGTACACATATTTGGTAGTGCGTTCGCGTGAAAAAAACGGAGCCAAAAGGTATGGTAAGCTCACAATTTCAACTTCCACTAAAATTCACCTATTTGAACTTATTCTAAATCGGGCATACCGATCTCGAAAGCTTTACTTATACATCTAATTAATATTCATAGCTCTAATAAACAGCGCTCGAAATGCCCCAGTGAGCAGTTCCGCAGTCTTCTCTTCTTCGCAAACAAACAAAAAAAGTAAGAAAGCACTTTGCTAAAAAACAATGAAAAAAAAAAAAATAAACCATCGACGGTGGAACTGGTAATCCTCGATCTCAAGATGGCCACGCCAATGCAGGAGTGTGAAACAAAAAAAAAACAAACAAACATGACAGCCACTGGAGTAAACGCGTCAGCCACTAGTGGTGATTGGCTACTGCAAACTTTTACAAACACACGTTGGTGGATACAAAATGGGTCCAAGGGTGCATGTGTGACAGAGAGGGGTGTTGCAACAAAGAAAAAAAAAATGTCCGCATCACCAACGGTCAATATCATATCCTTCGCCGAGCGGGAACAAATTAGAAAGGGGGAAAAGTGCAACAAAAAAAGAAGATATTATCCAGTCGTATTCTCATCTTACACACTGGTCGTCATTATTCAACAGAAATATCTACGGAGAAGAAGTTATTTGACTAGTGATAACACAAGTATCTTCTTTGCTGAGGTTTCAGCTTCATTTTTTATTTTTATTTTATTTTTGTTATTGCTAGTAGCTCAATAGTGAAAGTTTCTTTCTCTCTCCTTTTTTATCGCTGTTTAAAAGCCTGTTTTAGTAATTGATTTTCACCGCCAATTGGTTCAACTAGCAGGCTTGCGCTGACAGGTTCGGATCCTTATCTTCTTAGCCACGTATCACTCTGTCATTCGTTATCACTTTCGCGCCTTCTATCCTTCTCTCACACCGACGCATTAGTATCTGTCTCTCTCTCTATTGCTGAAAAAAGCAGCAACAAACACCAAACGCTTGTAAACGCGTGTTCGTTTCAATAGCTCGTGTTTTTCGCAATTATGACGTCACAACAGCTACACTTCAAAACAACACTACTTTTTTTTTGGGAACGAAGCAAACCGTCACCGAGGGTGGCATCCTTGCACGATGCAGCACACAACAGCACAGCCAACTTACTTGCTGTCGGCCGCTTTTATTCCTGCCGCTCCTGCCGTTTGAGGGGCGCACTTTTGTGCAGTCTACTAACTCCCGCAGTCACTTCCATTTCCATCAACATAGGGCGCTCAATTAAAGCTAAACAACATTGAATAAATAAATGAATTAAAAAAAAACACTTTAAACCCAAACACGCTCACACCATAAGGCACAGTGAATTTAAATAAAGCTAAACTGTCACGATAATATTTACTATGCAGCCAGTTGCAGACAGGGAAAGAGGTAGCGCGTAGAAAGGGTGGGTGGGATTGTAGAAACAAAAAACAAAACAACAACAAAAAACGCATTTGCGCCTGAAAGGGCAAGAGGATTGTGCGAGGGTCGAGTGAAAAACTAAATAAATTATTCAAATATTTACATTACGATTCGCAACAAAAGCTCACGAAAAAAAAACAACATCAACCCCGTTGTAGCGCGTTTTACTTTCTTTTTGTTTGTTTGTTTATAAAGATGTTTTGAAGGTTACACGAAAGATTAGAAAAAGGTAAGAAAGGTTTTGTAGAGTAATAATTAGCAGTTAACGGTCTTTTTTCTTTTCAAAATTCAAACATATGTGCACGCACCCTTTCGTCGTGTATAGCGCGCGTACAACAAATGTGCATTCAAAATAACCCCTTTCGCCGAAGGTAAAAGGGTAAAAGTAAGGCTCAGCCCTCTACGTTACGCTAGCGTTACGCGTAACGCCTGTTAATCACAAACCCAAGCAACATTTTTGAACGTTTGTTTTAACCGCCGTGGATGAACAAATTAATAGATAATCATGTCTTATTATTGTTTACTTTTATATGATAATTAGAAAAGCTTTGTTGATAATTAGAAAAGTTGTCACAACTTCAAGAATTATAATTTTAACAATCTTATAAATAAAAGATGTAAATAATACAAAAAATGATTATTTTTTTATTTACCTAGTTATTGATAAAGTAGTATAATGAAATACTTACAAGTATTTATTAATTTCATTAACCTCATTTTAAAAAGAGCCTATGCATCTAAAGTAATTTTTATTCAAAATGGCCAGAAACATAGATTGAAAAGGTAATAGTTATATTTCATATATACTTACTTATCCGGCGCTACAGCCGCTTTGCGGTCTTGGCCTGCCTCAGGAGTGTCCGAAACCGCTCACGGTCTCGCGCCTTCGTCTGCCAGTCCGTTAAATATCATATATATATATATATATATATATATATATATATATATATATATATATATATATATATATATATATATATATATATATATATATATATATATATATATATATATATATATATATATATATGATATTTAACGGACTGGCAGACGAAGGCGCGAGACCGTGAGCGGTTTCGGACACTCCTGAGGCAGGCCAAGACCGCAAAGCGGCTGTAGCGCCGGATAAGTAAGTATATATGAAATATAACTATTACCTTTTCAATCTATGTTTCTGGCCATTTTGAATAAAAATTACTTTAGATGCATAGGCTCTTTTTAAAATGAGGTTAATGAAATTAATAAATACTTGTAAGTATTTCATTATACTACTTTATCAATAACTAGGTAAATAAAAAAATAATCATTTTTTGTATTATTTACATCTTTTATTTATAAGATTGTTAAAATTATAATTCTTGAAGTTGTGACAACTTTTCTAATTATCAACAAAGCTTTTCTAATTATCATATAAAAGTAAACAATAATAAGACATGATTATCTATTAATTTGTTCATCCACGGCGGTTAAAACAAACGTTCAAAAATGTTGCTTGGGTTTGTGATTAACAGGCGTTACGCGTAACGCTAGCGTAACGTAGAGGGCTGAGCCTTACTTTTACCCTTTTACCTTCGGCGAAAGGGGTTATTTTGAATGCACATTTGTTGTACGCGCGCTATACACGACGAAAGGGTGCGTGCACATATGTTTGAATTTTGAAAAGAAAAAAGACCGTTAACTGCTAATTATTACTCTACAAAACCTTTCTTACCTTTTTCTAATCTTTCGTGTAACCTTCAAAACATCTTTATAAACAAACAAACAAAAAGAAAGTAAAACGCGCTACAACGGGGTTGATGTTGTTTTTTTTTCGTGAGCTTTTGTTGCGAATCGTAATGTAAATATTTGAATAATTTATTTAGTTTTTCACTCGACCCTCGCACAATCCTCTTGCCCTTTCAGGCGCAAATGCGTTTTTTGTTGTTGTTTTGTTTTTTGTTTCTACAATCCCACCCACCCTTTCTACGCGCTACCTCTTTCCCTGTCTGCAACTGGCTGCATAGTAAATATTATCGTGACAGTTTAGCTTTATTTAAATTCACTGTGCCTTATGGTGTGAGCGTGTTTGGGTTTAAAGTGTTTTTTTTTAATTCATTTATTTATTCAATGTTGTTTAGCTTTAATTGAGCGCCCTATGTTGATGGAAATGGAAGTGACTGCGGGAGTTAGTAGACTGCACAAAAGTGCGCCCCTCAAACGGCAGGAGCGGCAGGAATAAAAGCGGCCGACAGCAAGTAAGTTGGCTGTGCTGTTGTGTGCTGCATCGTGCAAGGATGCCACCCTCGGTGACGGTTTGCTTCGTTCCCAAAAAAAAAGTAGTGTTGTTTTGAAGTGTAGCTGTTGTGACGTCATAATTGCGAAAAACACGAGCTATTGAAACGAACACGCGTTTACAAGCGTTTGGTGTTTGTTGCTGCTTTTTTCAGCAATAGAGAGAGAGACAGATACTAATGCGTCGGTGTGAGAGAAGGATAGAAGGCGCGAAAGTGATAACGAATGACAGAGTGATACGTGGCTAAGAAGATAAGGATCCGAACCTGTCAGCGCAAGCCTGCTAGTTGAACCAATTGGCGGTGAAAATCAATTACTAAAACAGGCTTTTAAACAGCGATAAAAAAGGAGAGAGAAAGAAACTTTCACTATTGAGCTACTAGCAATAACAAAAATAAAATAAAAATAAAAAATGAAGCTGAAACCTCAGCAAAGAAGATACTTGTGTTATCACTAGTCAAATAACTTCTTCTCCGTAGATATTTCTGTTGAATAATGACGACCAGTGTGTAAGATGAGAATACGACTGGATAATATCTTCTTTTTTTGTTGCACTTTTCCCCCTTTCTAATTTGTTCCCGCTCGGCGAAGGATATGATATTGACCGTTGGTGATGCGGACATTTTTTTTTTCTTTGTTGCAACACCCCTCTCTGTCACACATGCACCCTTGGACCCATTTTGTATCCACCAACGTGTGTTTGTAAAAGTTTGCAGTAGCCAATCACCACTAGTGGCTGACGCGTTTACTCCAGTGGCTGTCATGTTTGTTTGTTTTTTTTTTTGTTTCACACTCCTGCATTGGCGTGGCCATCTTGAGATCGAGGATTACCAGTTCCACCGTCGATGGTTTATTTTTTTTTTTTTCATTGTTTTTTAGCAAAGTGCTTTCTTACTTTTTTTGTTTGTTTGCGAAGAAGAGAAGACTGCGGAACTGCTCACTGGGGCATTTCGAGCGCTGTTTATTAGAGCTATGAATATTAATTAGATGTATAAGTAAAGCTTTCGAGATCGGTATGCCCGATTTAGAATAAGTTCAAATAGGTGAATTTTAGTGGAAGTTGAAATTGTGAGCTTACCATACCTTTTGGCTCCGTTTTTTTCACGCGAACGCACTACCAAATATGTGTACGAGATGGTTTGTGAGTGTATATATATATAATTTTATGTATAAGTACTCGATCGATCGAAATCTGTGTGGTTTGTAAAATTGGCGCAAAGGCGAAAATGTGTCTGTGTCGAATAATAGTGGTGAGGCCACAATCGAGGCTATTACCAATTGCCATTTTCTTTTTGCTTTCTCCTCGCTCTCTCTCTCACTCTCCCTCCCTCTCTTTTGATCCCCTAGACCCCAACCCCGATTCGGGCCGATGGGGCAGTAGCCGGGGTCCGCCGACAAACATTCGGATGACGTTCGCGTTCCGGTGGCCCTAACCGTTTAGCTAACGGCAAGACAAAACGTGGTCTAGAAATAGTCGCTTGTCTCTGACAAACCTGTGCAGATGGAGGAAGGTGGAGGGGTAATGGAAGAAGAACACACATTCACACACACACACGCACACAGGTGTGGTTACGGGGTACGGGAAAGGTGGTCGAGCGAAAAGAGAGAAGATACAGTTAGTGGAAGAATTGTTGGTTGAGGATTTTTTTGAAAATTGCTTTTTCATGTTATGGCATTATTGGAGCAGAAGAGAGAGAGAGAGAGAGAGAAAGAGAAAGAGAAGAAGAAAAAACTAAGAAAAGTAAAACCAGAGAGTTTTGGCAGCATTATGTAGCTAGGAGAGCTCAAATTTGCAAACAGGAGAAAGAGATCCAAAAAAGTGTGAAGTGGTAAAACACGTGACAACATTGCGTTTCTTGACAACGTACAGGACAAGAGTATAAAGAAGATTAGTAAACATGGTGCCACAACGCAAAAAAAACGGAGCAGTATTAGAAGTAGAAGAAGAAAAAACACAGTTTTTAGCGAATTAAGTGTGGGAGCCAATAAAATGGAGCAAAAGAGAGAAATGCAGTTTAAAAAATAGATAAACATAGAGCGAGAGAGTGAGTGAGAAGAAGAGAGAAAGAAATGCCGTAAATTCGATTAAAGGCAAATGAAATAGAGCTATTCAAGAAACATTACCGATGTAAGAAAAATGGGGTGAGAGTGTGTACAGTGTCAAAATACAAAACACGAAAACAAAACAAAGAAAGAGAGAGAGAGAGAGAGAGAGGTAAATAGAACGGACCCATGAGGGAAGTAGTTGATGGAGCAAGAGAGCAGAATAAGCAGGAGCAGTCGCATCTGTCACACAGACAAAAACAAAACAAAAATTAGATAAACGTGTGAGTGTGATTAAGTAGCACAAGCCACGAGCAACTGAACAAGCGAAAAGAGAAAGAGTCACACGAAACAAAAAAAACGTTCGGTTGTTTTTTTATGTGTTTTTTTGTTTGCATGTTGTTTTTTTTTCAATATACTTTCTCCCTCTATTTGCACACTGGTAAGGATCTGTTGTGTGGGGGAGTGCGCTTGTTTGAGATTTGTGGACGGTGCTCCATGCTGTTACGGTGCCGAGCAGGCAGGCACTGCAGAGAACGGTGACAGAAAAGCCGAAGCCGATTTGTTCCCTTAGAGCTGCGCGCGTGCAAGGCGTCGTGAACGTAGCTCCATCTGGCGGGAAATTTTCACAATGAGCCTTGCGGCTTAGTAGTCTGCACTGAACGTGGTGCAGCAGACGACGAACGGCATGAAGCGAACGGGAAGATGTTGAGCTAAAGTGAACGTATGTGTGTGTGTGTATGTGAGTGGGTGAATGGTTTTTTTTTGCGATCGGAGATCCACAACAAAAACAAAATGATTATGGCGAGAGATAAGGCGGTATAGTAAGGCTACAGCTGAGTTTTGCGATGCATATTTGTATATGTATATATATATATATATATTTTTTAGTTTTGCGTTTCTAGATTCTATCAGTAGTTATGCAGTTTACTTTCTCTCAGTCTCGTCCCTTTGCTCTGTGTGTATGTGTATTTGCCCTCCGAAATATTTTTGTTTTTTTTTATCTCTCTCTCACTCTCCCTCTCTATCTCTTTCTCTCTTTCTCTCTCTCTCTCTCTCTCTCTCTCTCTCTCTCACACACACACACACACATAACCCACTGGATTTTTTATCTTTATCCAACACACGCTTTATTCTGTTCCTCCTTTTGACAATCTACTTATCGCCCTCCCTGTCTCTCTCTCTCTTTCTCTGTCACGTGCGCGATTCTTCTATCACTTCTCTCTTACACCGCAACGAGCCGTGCTAGCAGTAGTAAGCAGTCTCTCTGTAGTCGCGCAGACAGGCAGGTTGTGTCGTGTGTACAAAAAAACGCGTTTACAAAAAGCAATTATTAGTAATAGTATTAGTATCAGTATCAGTATCAGTATCAGTAGTAGTAGTAATAGCAGTAGTTAGTAGAAGTAGTCTGCTGGCGCTTAAGGAACGAAGCCGAAAATTACCACAGCCGCTCAGGAGGCGGCTGGGCTGATAATGCTCTTACATCAAACACGATAATGGTTGCAGCGGGTAGTGTGCATTTGTCTGGAGTGTGTGGATGTGTGTCTGTGTGTTGTATTGGTTGTCTCTAACGTACAAAATCTTGACCGAAGGGTGTGTTTCACTATGGTAGTGCGCATGGGGCCTGCAAGTAGAGAAGGACTTGTTGGGTCGTCCACAGTTCGCGGGTTCGAATTCACACCCGAAGCCCCGGAGCAGTGGGGCTAGCTGTGATCGTTCCTTGATATGGCTGGTGTATACTGGGTGCTAGGGGGTTGTGACAGTATATCTTTGGTTCCTACTTTGGTGTACCTCCAAGTGGAGCGCGGGCGCCGCCGCCGCTGCAGTAACACAGTAAGCTGCAGCGTCAAACAGTTACTAAGTACGGTAATAGCACGAGCGGCATCGGCCACGTCAAACATGGCTCCATTGATAGGATTAAGTAACTGGTTAGCTGGTAGTAGGAGTAGTAGTAGTAGTGATGGTAGTAGGCAGGGTTTTATAGCGAGACAAGCTCGCGTTAGCGCTGCAGTGTACCTTAAGATCGACTCGCACAGCACAAAGCGCAATGAGACACCGCACAAACATGTACCTCTACAGTGGATGGCTGCGGTTTGGATCCAGTTGGAACACATTTGACAGCCGACCAAAAGTCATATCTATACGCGTGTGTTTGTGCCGAGTAATTTGTTCCCTAGGAAGCGTTCTAGGAAGTTTAGTTTTTTTTTTCTTCTAGTGCATGATTTACTGTTCCCCTCTCTTCTTTTTACACAACTAATCCATTTGTCCCTCTTTCGCTCTCTCTCTCTCACTCTCTCTCTCTATTACTCGAACTACTCGGCTGACCTACACTGTCTAAATTACGCTTGATATCAACATTAACAACAACCATTCACTGCCCGGGTTGCGCAGCACCACCGGGCAGGGCTACAGGGTTCGCAAACGCTTTTTAATATAAAAAGCCCGCGACACTACAAAGTGTACAAACGGCGTTGTTTATGTGTGGCTTTAGTGTTTAATGTATGTGTGTGAGTTTGTGTGGGAGTGTGAGTGATTCTCGGTTCGCATATTTTTTACAAACGTAATTGCCAGTTTCGCTCTCATATTTACTCGGCCCTCTTCCTCGAGTTCTGCCTGTTTTCGCCTTAACCGCACTTTGATATTTTTTTTCCGTTTTGTGAACATTTTTCTCCTCCTCCTTTTCTTATTTTTCTAGCCTCGTTTCAGAATGGGTAACCATGCTTGGTTTGGACTACGCTTTACACTAGTGTATTGTTTGTTTGTGTTTTTTGTGTTATTACTTAAATACTGCCGCCTCGACAAACACGCGCACAAATTATTTTCTCTTCCGATTCTTTTTTTTTTCGTCACTTTTATCTTCTTCTTTTACTCTCCTCTCTCTCTCTCTCTCTCTCTCTCTCTCTCTCTCTCTCTTTCTCTCTCTCTATCTCTCTCGCTCTCTCTCTCTATCTCGCTCTCTCTCGCGCTCTCTCTCTATCTCGCGCTCTCTCTCTCTCTATCTCTCTTTCTTTCTCTCTCTCTCTCTCTCTCTCTCTCTCTCTCTCTCTCTCTATCTCTCTTTCTGTCTAACTTGTTTACATCTTCTGTGCCACAAACGTCACATTTTCACCTGTCCAACAGTTGTTTGTTTACAAACCCCGCGCTGTCTGACGCAGGCAAACGCCTGGGTGACACAGTCGATTGAGCCGTTTGCTTCACTTACCCATTATAAAGGCGGTAAAAGTGTGTATGTGTAGGTGCCGGCGTGTATGAGTGCGTGTCTCAGCGTTGATAGCAGCAGCAGTAGTAGTAGTAATTATAGTAATATTAATAGTAAATGATGGTCTAAGAAAGCCAATAGGCTGCCCTCTAGCGGCAAAAACGTAGGACGTAGCCAGTCGGCTAGTGGATGAAGCCATCACTGACAGCTGCCTTAGTGACTTAGTAGTGATAGTAGCAGTGGTAGCAGCACCGGCAGCGCCGTAAACAACGCCCCTCGCTTCCATCCATACACAACCTCTTCCAGTAGCTTTCGTTCATTTAGTATGCCAATAGAGTTAGTAAGCTTAGTAGACGCAAAGCAAAAGGTTGGTTGCACACACACACATACACGCACATATTAAATGCTTCGTACTGTTTTGCGGTGAACAATGCAGCTCACCGGAAAATCTTTCGGGACGGATATTGCGGATGCTGAAACACGCACAACACAACACGCCGAATGAGTTTGGTAGGGCTTAGTGGATGAATTGTGACAGTGACTATAATGCAGCCAGCACTTAAACCACGGGGGAGTTACAAACGGTCAGTACGAAAGCCAGTGGGAATAATTTTGCACTCTGTAACGATCGTTGGTAGATCGGTTACGTCTCACTCATCTTGGCCGAGGGGTTCTGCCAATTAGCTCGTGCCGGGGGAGGAAATACGTTTGTTTAGTCTACCGTCACCCCTCCGTGGTTTGCTGAGCTTCCTTTTTTTTGTTTGCCAATATCTCTAGCGTGATAAGCTAACATGTGCCGGTTGCGGGGATTTTTTGCGATTTGTTTTAACATGATTCGCTTCGTACGCCTTACCCTAACTATACGCGTGTACGTCACATTGGTGTAGTAGCTATACCCTATACTTAGTCTTCACTAGCGAAATAACATGTTTTCTGTATATGTGTGTGTGTTGTAGTTTTCGTGTGTGTGAGGATGTTCCGGAGTACGTGTTTTCTTATCTAAATATATCATTAGCCGTTATTTTCACTCATAGTTTGCATGCGTGCTTAGCGTACGGAGGAAAAGATGGCGGATAAGCTCCCCGGATCGGGGAGCACCCAACGGGTTTTTTTTTTTTGCAAGCTCGGATCGTAATACAAAATGGATAGTTCGAGTAGGTTTGATGTACGCGACTCACATGCATTATTGTATGTTTGCAATCACTAGAGGGAATGCGTGGCAAAGGCCACCCGATATTTTGATGTGCAAGCTGCGTCAAACAGCGCCATCTGGGTGGATTCCATAAGTCCCAAAACGTGCGCTCCCCCCCCATTCAGCCTTAAACACGCACACATTATCCAGTAAGTCAGTCTGGCTTGTTTGTTCGTTTGTTTAGGAAACAAGTTCCGTCACAAAACGGGAAATGCGTGCCTCCGAAGAGTGAGGGAGGGAAGGTGGAGGTGGTGCAAAAGTAAAACGAAGATCCACAGAGCGCACGCAAAACAATCGGGAAGCACGGGAACTCATCAGCAAAGGCACATCGAAAGAACTGAATGCTGACGTCTAACCACCAACATTGCCATTGCCCGCAAGCAATGTAGCACTACACTTGTACGCTTAGTAGCATCGCCGAGTTCCTGACTCCACTGCCCTTCACATCGTTACCCATTGCGTTACCTTACTGGCGTTACTGTCTGTGTTTGTATGGCGTGTGGAGCGCAGGATGAGTGCTGTGGATGTGTGTGTGTGTGTGTGTGTGTGTTACAATGTGAACACGTGTTGGGCTGAGTGCTTCTCGGGCTGCATCAGTAGTACACAGTAGCGTCCTCCGGGAATATTTGCACTCAAATCCGCTTGATCGTGTTGCCGGTGAAGAAGATCGACATCCGGCGGCTGAACGTCATCGGCTCCTCGTCGTCCTCGTCGTCGTCCTCGTCGTCCTCGTCGTCCACCGGGCGCCCTCGGCCGTCGTGCGGCCCGCCCGTCCGGTACCGGTTGTACGGCAGGGTGCGCGGTATCGGTGGCGCCAGCGGGTTCTGGCCCTGGTCGTCCGAGTCGCAGAAGCCCGGATTCAGGATGATGTTCGGCACCAGCTCGAGACTGTCCAGCTCCTCGTCCTTATCGTTCGCTGCACAATGGTGGCAACCGAGCCAAACAGTGTCGGGCGTTACACGTTACGCACCGTCGCGTTGCACGTTACATTTGCGGTTGTTGGTTATATTGTTTTTCGTATCGGTACGATGTCGCGTATCGTGCGACAGTTTTTTGTTTTGTGAGAGTGAAGGAAACGTGAGAGTGGAAAAACCATGTTAGAGAGAGAGAGAGAGATGGTTGTACGGGGTTGCGGGGTTGCTACCGGCCGCTTTTGAATTATGCTACGTGGTGATGATGGGAGATTGTTTTGTTGTATATGTATACTGTGTTGAGGCAACGGTGTGAGTGTGCGCGATATCATGGGTGACACTAAACGACACTTTTGCTGGAGGGAGGGATGTTTTATACACCTTGGCACACGCACACGCACACACACAAATAAACACGCTAGGCAGCTAAACAAACTTTCGGTGGGACTGTGGGACAAGGGAGTAGTAGGGAGGCAGGAATGAGGAGAACGATTGGGCTAAAACACCGGTAAAAGGAGCGTTGCCGAACGGGCTCGGGAGACACTAAACAAAACGTACTGCAAACAACAAAGAAACAACAACATCAAACAACAAGGCAACACGCACTGCTCCTGCACGGCGCAAATCAGGGGATATAGTAGCAAAGCGCCTGCATGTATGCTATCGGTTTGGTGTTGGACGATTCGGTCGTTTCGCGTTCCGCTGCCGTTTCGTTCGTGATCCACGGTTGATCCCCGCGCAGGACCGTCGTTTCGCTTGCCCCGCTTTCGGATCTTTCCGCCTTTGGTTGGGTCTCGTCTGTGCTACACTTTTTCTGTTCTGTGACGTTTGGTGCATCGCAAACAAACTACAGCAGTAACGCAATCACGCAAACAAAACAAAACACGAAACGAAACAGAGGGAAGATGAGAGCCAGAAACCAGAACTAAAACAGGAAACGCAAAAAAAACAACAACAACAACAGACACAATGATAACAACTGACCAAAAAGAAAACAAACAAACCAGTTTGATGGGGGGTGGTTTTTTTCAGAGGTTTTTTTTTCGCTTGTTCGACTCTTTCGCTCGTGTGACGAAGTATCGAGCAGCCGATGTGTATAACTCGATGTTTGGTAAACAAAACAAAAAATCGCTAAACAATTGGTGCGCTACCCATTACGATTTAGATGAATGCTTCTTATTGCTACTACAAAAAAAAAACACTACTGGCATTACTAATTCCATCTACCACTAACGCTACCGCAGTGTAACGCCTCGCACGCTGGTAACGCTTCTCCAAACATAATGCAGAAGTTTGCAACGTGGAAGGATTTGCTGCTCCGATCGGATTGCTACGTGTACATGCGCTGTAAAGTATTGAACTTGGTGTAATAAACGCGACCGCTACTAAGGTTGCATGTATATACGGTACGGGTTGAATACTGCTCTCTCGGGGTAGTCTACTTTGATAGCTTCCGAGATGGAGTGAAAGGGCATTGCAAAAGTGAAGTAAAAACATGTACAATAACAGGAACAATAGCAAAAAAAAACTACCATGCCCATTCACTGAATTACTGGCAAAAAATGTAAACAAACATGTATCTGACACTTCTGTCAACACTTATTATCTACTACGATCAAGCGACTACCGGGCGGGAGAGAGCAAAAAAATACTAACGAAAAAATGTCTAAAATTGGAGCAAAAGAATGTCGTTGTGGAGCTCATAACTACGATACGACAAACAAACAGGGAATCGTTTCAGCTTAAGAGAAAAAGCACATGACCAGAAGGAGGAAACAAAGTTGGCCGGACACAAAATGTAAGAACAGAAAAAGAAACGGCCACTCCCGTCCACTAAAGGCTGTGTGAGGGTTGTTCGGCTTGCAGGAGTAGTGTGGAATAGTGGTGGAGGTGTTGGGAAGGGGAGGGGAGTAAGGTTGCTCGGAATGGCTGCGTCGAACAACCACAAACACAGCAGTAACAGCAAAGGAAGGAAAGAAATAAACGTATGTGGCTAATGGAACAACAGCGTAGGTAGGCTAGCAGCGGTGAGGAAAATCGTTTGTACTACCGGCTGGTTCGCGGCACTCCTTGTACAGCACGATGCAGGTACCGAGCGACAGGATGACGAGCGTGCCCATCACGATGCCGACCGCCGCTATCCAGACGCGGGTGTCAAAGTTTTTCGCATCGATCATGATGCGGCGGACCAGATCTGGAACAAAAGGAGGGCAGAGCAGTTTTATAGCATGTTTTATGGCATTTATGGCAAAGCTCCGATGGCAGGTGTCATGCTACTGGCTGCTACTGGGGGAGAGTGTGGACCATTACCTTTCTCCTCCATGCGCGGCTGGGTCGTCGCCAGGATGGTAACGATCTCGCCGGCCCCGAGCTGATTGTTGCCCCAGATCCGAAACTCGTACGTCGTGTTCGGTATGAGATGATAGATTTCGAGCTGGCGCTGCAAAAAAAAGAAGGGAGAAACGCCACAAATTTATTTCCAGAAGGCCCACAAAAGCTCCAAAGCACACAAAGCCGCGTACCGCGTTCGGGCTGATGTGGCGGGGATCGATCGTTTCCCAGGGCAGCTCCGTCTCGTTGCTGCTCTCGCGCATCTTGCGCATCTCGGCGGTGAAGTCGCGTATCGCGTACCCGCCGGTCCGGTTCGGCATCACCTCCCACACCAGCACGGCGATGATGGTGGACGCGCGCACGTAAAAGTTGGACACCGCGAGCGGGGGCGTCCGCACCTTCACGTTCACCTTCAGCAGCTCGACGAAGTGCTCCTCGGACGCGGCGGACGAAGCATCGTACCCGCCGTCCTCGTCGTCCGCCGGCTCGTCGGTGGTGGCGTTCTCGTACCCGGCATCGTAGGCGGGCCGCGTGCTGCTGTCATTGCCGGGCGCAGTGGCGGACGGGTCCGGCTCGGTGCCCTCCAGCACGCCGACCGTCGTGAGGGTGGGTATCGCGGCCGAGCAGGTGTACCGGCCGCTGTCCCTTGCGGTAAGGTTTGTCAGCACGAGCGAACCGTCCAGCTGCAGAGAGAGAGAGAGAGAGACAGAGAGGAATTAATAGTATAAAAATCACAACAGCAGCAGCTAATTGTTGACAGCGAACACAACCAGCGTCGGTTGTGAATGGTTCATTTTTTATTACCACCTTCAGGTGCGGCAGGGGGACGGCAAAGTAAAGAAGGAGAAAAAGGGAAACCCATCGCGGAAAACTGGAGCGGAAGGCAATCGTTTGGATTCGTTCCAAGTAGTGTGTATGTGTGTCGAGCAAATAGCGAGAACTGATTTTGCTTTTGCTGCTTGCTTTACGTTTCATGTTGCCGTATGAAAATGGTTTCCAACCACGCAAACCTTTGCCTCGCTCTTCCTTACCCCGCGCACACACACACACACCCCTTTTATATGACCCCGCACAGGCACACATAACTCGTTTGAAGTCCTTGAGCTTACTTGACCGTACTCGTGCCCGACGACCAAAGGAGAAATCAATCGAACGAGAATTGTTGGGACTTTGCTCGGGACAGCGGCAGGAAAAAAAGACAGTGTATTTCTACTAAGAAGATTGATACGTTCTCTTTTCCTCAATAGGAGCAAATTAGTTTTGATTTGTTTGTACGCCCCCTCCGCTTTCTTTGCTCCGCTTTCTTTGCTGATCCGCTTTCGGAAGTCCGCTTTCTTTGCTGATTGAGAGGCACTCGAATCGCTTCACCACTGTTTGTGCTTTGATTGTGTTTGCATCGTGGTTAAGTCACTTAACATAACCAATTGAATGCTGCTTGCAACCATACAGGGGAAGAAGGTTGTTTCAGTTCGCTCCGGTGCTTCATCGCAAGCTGCTCGAACTTCACTTTTACGTAGATAGGTGTTCTATTTTTTATACAATTTGCTCGTAATTTACACCCGCAGTTGCTCCCACCGTACGGTTATAAAAAAGAACTAACAAAGCTAATCTATCTACAAAGTTCCTAATGCAAATGAAAAAAAATACTTATTGCAAATGGAGACGCCTGGTGGCGTTCGAGCAATGGAGACGCCTGGTGACGTTCGAGCAGTGGAGACGCCTGGTCCGTTTCGGTTTGGAAAGCGTTAAAGCACGCGTTAAACACAAAGCAGCAAGAGCACCTCGATAACCTTGCATTAGGACACAGTTAGTGCATCAGTTTTATGGTACAGTGCGATGCTTCAGTGCAACCGCGTAGGAAGTAGTAGTTGGAAGTGCCATCGCTATTTTTATTAGCGCACAAACTAGCGCTACCTGGGAAGAGTTTTTTTTACATTCGAGTTAGTTCGATTCAACACACGCTTGTAGCTGCGTTGGCGTAAGGGATACAATGGAACTACTACGAAAAAAACGGCAAATGCTTTAAACCCTCACCCTGTCCCCAGGGCGTTGAAATGGAACGATCTCTTCCAGCTAAAATCCCCTCCCCTTTCGGCCGGAACCTTTCTAGAAAGGGGAGAGTGCAAAAAAAAAGAGGTTAGCCCAAGATAAGGATCAGATGTGGTTATGCTGCGGGAGTTAATCGATCCCTTGCACTGCTACCGTGCATCCGGCCATGGTGCTAATGCGAGCGAACCACGCTCGCTAGCGCCTGCTTATAAATAACGCTCTGCTTTGCTTGCTTTTTCTTCTTCTTCTTCCGCTTCTACTTCGTAACGGAAGCATAGCCGTTAATGGAACGGCGTTTTCTCATTTTTCCCCGCGCTTTTTTTTTTATTTTCAGCACCATCGCCAACCACCTTTGCGGGATCGTTAATTGGATAGAAAGGCACTAGATAAAGGAAGGAACGATGCCCACCCTCAGGGTAGTGGTGGTGGTGGAAATAACATTTTTCAATGCTATTTATGGCCGTGCTGGATGCCGCCTTCTTCCAATCCACTAAGCCTAAAGACTGACAGATGTAATAAATTGAATAAAACAACAGGAAGCAACAGCAAAGAACCGGAGAGGAAAAAAAGCATTCGCACAATAAAAGCTTCTTCTGCAACTGCATACCAAACAGTGGAAGACGGGCAGGAAAAAAAGAAGAAGAAAAACGCCTGTACAAATCAATCAATCGCCCGTGTGCCAGAGCGCAAACCCCCATCAGGGTTTTTTATTTTTTCTCGGGAAATTCTCTGCACCAATGGCAGTGATTTGCATCGCGCCGGAAATCAATATAAAGCGGCCGCCCAAAATCCCCTCCATCAGCCCGCAACGCGACAGGTGGCCCTCGGTGCGCGGCAATAAATCGGATTTGGTTTTATTTTGGAACCCGCTCGGCACCACTGTTTTGCGCGCCATTGCTTGCCTGCTCGAAGGGGGGGGGGGGCGCTGGGACACGCAGCGGAAGAGCATACAAAAGTGGGAAAAGTGGAAAAATTATGAAACAACACTTCCGGATGGAACCGGCAGAGATTGAGGGCCACGAGATGAAGGCACACCTGGTGCCCCATGTGTCCTCGCTCTGTGTGCCTGTGCGTGTGTGTGTGTGTGTCGAAGAGAAAGCTCCAGCATCGCAAATGGAGCGATTCAGTTGGCAGCTCCCTTCCCGTTACCAAATCATTCGCCCACTGCACAATCTCAGGTGCACGGCTTTATCCCGTCAAAAACCCTTCAAACAACTACACTCTTTGTCCCTGGAAAGTATGGCACAAATGGAGAAAGATAATTTCCCTACGGTGCAGATTGGAGTAGAGCGGGGTACGGGGGCATCAAGGGAAGCTTGTTTTAAAAACCCATCCCCAAGCTAAGCGACAGGAAAACAAAAAAAAAACGGAAAGCTTCACTTGCGATGCCGAGGTCCGAACAGAGCTGTCTTTAATTATGTAGCCGCGCGTACGGGACATCGCGAGGACATGTTCACTGTTTACACACACACACAAAACCCGCCCCCGCTCCATTTTACGAGCCGGCGGTAGTGGACCCTTTTTCCCTGTTTTTTGTTTTTTTTTTTAGCTGCTGTTGTTTGAAGCACTTTTCCTTCCCCGTTGGCGCGACTTGGCAAACACAAACAGCGAACCTGACCGGACGGCGCACGGAAGCGCATTATCTGCTTCCGTCCATTTTAATGTCGTTTTACTGTAGGCGGAACAAACAGGAGAGGAAAACACACACACACACATGCACACTTTTCCGATCGATCGTTTCACGCTGCGTTTGCGGGTGGTTGAGATGCGCCAGCCAGCCGGAGGCACAGCAGGCGGATGCAATAAATATTGATGTGGTGCGATTATTAAACTGCCTCCGATTGTTGCCTCCACAGCAGCTTGCGGGGGGGGGAGAGGCACAGAACAAAAGAGCGTTGAGAGGGTGTCCACCCCATTCCATTGTTGTGTTACAGGAGACGACCTCGATTATGGAGCGATCTGTGCGCGACTGTGAACTGCGTGTCCTTCAGGCCACGCTTGGCAGCAGCAGCAGCCTCGTCGCCTTAGTAATGGGCTTGGCAAGCATTTTATTGTCCTTTGTGTATTTTCCTTTTTTGGTGAGCGAAGAAACGCGCTTTTTCGGTCAGATATTTGTGCCGAGTCAATGCCAACAGAGAGACGGCAGCTGCGTCGGGCCCACCATCAATGTAGCGCGATGTCAAGGCTGTGGGAACGATGGCAAGGCAGCGGCAAAACAGCGAACCATTGCATAAGCTTGCGGCCAACGTGCATCATGGGTTAGGGTTAAGTGGACCAACATTGCCTTTTGCTGTTGCTTTAGCAGTGATTCAGTGTTGAAAAAAATATTTTCAAAAACCAAAATGACAATTGTTCCTCGCAAACGCTTCATTTGAAGCAACTGCTTGAATCGAGCAGCTCTCCGGCTTAAGTGACGCTTTATGCTATTCTTCTACTACATCATTGCGGGTTTTGTTTTTTGTATAACATACAGGCGAAAATTTACGAAAGAAAAATAGTAAAAAATATATACATTTTCAAAGATTGTCAAATATCAGTATGGTAATTTGCCATTTATATATTTTTATGCGTTACATATTTTTGATTTTCCAAATATTTACAAAACACTGATAAAAGTTAGCGTTTTCCTTAAATATTGAGTTTAAGTTTTCTTTCATTCATTCATTGTTTTATTTTTTTAAAGAACCTTTTCTCGTCTTGATGGATTTCTTGAAACCGGTAAGAATTGTGCACCACAAAATAAGGTATTTTTTCTTCACCTTGTGAACCAAACCCAAACTGTTTATTTTGATTGAAATCAAAACAATATAGGGGAGAAAGCGGAGCGAAATGGCACTGTTTGAAGGATTTTGCTCTGCATCTCATTGGGTAACAAAAATGAAACACAAATTGTAGGGCAAACGTATTAGCAGGAAATGTAAATGTATAGAATGAAATTTAAAACCCTACATGAACAGTCGTGAAAATGTATTTGACTTGAACTTTAGGCTTTAGGCTTTAGGCTTGGACTTTAGCTGTTGCATCTTGGTAGAATTGTAAACGTAAATATTTAAGCTTTTTGTATTAAAACTAGTTAAAAAGCCCGGTTACAGGGCTACGCAAACGTAAATGGGCATATAAGAGCACTTCAATCACCCATTTTGTTTCTGGATCCATTGTAAAAGAATTTTTGTGTGTGCTTACATTATTTATAACATACATTACAGTGTATGGAGCTATGTTTTTTTTCTTTTAATTACTTTTACTTTTATTTACTTTTTTTTAATTTTACCGGTATCGTACCGATACCCAAGCTATAATGACCATTTTGCTCCAAACGAAGCACTTAAAACCTTTGCATTACAGGGTTTTCCAAGAGTTCTCATAGCTGTGGGACACTTTTTTAACTCCTTCGTAAGTGAAATAAGCTTAATGTAATGGGAATTGGGCTCTATCGCATCCTTGTTGGACAAATCCAATAGGAATTTCCAATGCGCTTGTGCGAAAAGGACTATTAGACCTATTAGATAGAGTCAAGGAAGCGTCCCACAACTATGAGAACCCCTGGAAAACCCTCTAAATTAAAATGGTTACCCTTTTCACGTAAATTCATAGCTTTCAATCGTCAGAAGTAAACGTGTTAATTTGCCAATAATGCAGGAGACTCACCATTTTGCCCCACCAGTTTACTCCGCTTTCCCCTTAAGAAGTTCCCACAAGCGAAAATTAGATGGCAAAAATTTAGATTTTTGTTTTAAAAAAAACGATCATTCACTGTTCAACAGTTGAAACAAAGAGAATGCTTTAAATCTGTTTTATTGCACAACCCCCACAGTCTCCTGTTTTCACCGTGCCACCCTTTTTGACGGTGTTTTGTTCAGCCATTGGCGTGTGGCAGCAGGTGCACGTTTGCTACTTTCTTTTGCTGAATTCCAGCTTGTACCAAGGACAAACGTTGTGATGTAACAGCGTTTCGTGTTTTGCTAAACACTGGTCTAATTTAGAAAAAAATACACAACCATTTCACAGGGTTTTTTGTAGGTTTCAGTGAGTGCAGAAAGTGTTCAGCAATTGGATTTTTGTAAAGGTTTATAAATCAGTATTTCTTGACATTATTCATCTTGTTCCTGCTATTTTTTACACATCAATGATGTATACTAGACCCACATAACATGAACAGTGTGGTTTAATCTATCTCAAACATATGAAATATGTTGGTTGTTCCCTTGAACGTGCAACAATCGTCCAATATCACTGTACAAAATAATTAAAAAAAAAAACCCTTTTTGCCAAATCAACATTCTCGCTCCTCCACTGTGCGATTGAAAAAGAATCGGTTGAAGTGCACCGACTATATGTGTGTGTGTGTGTGTGTGTGTGTGTGTGTGTGTGTGTGTGTTACAACAATAATAAAGATGAGCTAAACTTTCAGCAGCAAAGCGAAGTGACGAGGCAAAAACAAGCAATCGCCTGACAGCTGTGACGGGCGAGTCCTTCTCGCCCTTTGCCCGTTTTGCTGCGACGAGTAGCTATAATGAGGACAGCGAATTACTGCACAAAGATGATAGAGATGCTACTGCTGCAACCGAGCACGAAAGCAAGGGAGGAAAAGTTGACCTCACCACAGCCTCCTTCCCGCTGCTTACTAATTCAGCCATTTGCCAACTTTGGCACAAAGTCAAAAGTTGGTAGGAGAAAAAAAAACCCGCCCCAGTTTTCTCACATACGCACAGTCGGCACGGTCCCAAACTTCCTAAGTAAGTCCCCGAATGGAGGGACGGGGGTGGGGGGGGGGGGGGTCGAACGAAGCGATGTGTTCTGATTGTTGCCCTTGGTGATGTTTGTTTTGCGGCGGAAGGATGGATTATGGCGTCTTGTGCCGTGCTTGTGGTTAATTAAAATTTAGTAACACATGTGCGCCGCAAGCAAAAACAAGCTCTCACACGCACACACACACACTTACTCACTGACTGGGGGAAAGGAACGGGGTGGGATTATGTTGGGAGAGACACGCTGCATCAAGCTTTCAGCATTTGTGCGAGGGCGAATCTTAACTAAATCTCAAGACGCACTTTCTCAGTAATCTCTCCTTCTCGCTCGTTCTCTTTGTCATACTAAGCAAAAGCAGAGAGAGAGAGAGAAGGAGTAAAATGGGGAGGAAATTATGGCCAAACACCCAGAGGGAACGCAAACGCTGGCTGGCGCTTAGCGAATCCAAGGGTATTAGCCGACGCGCAGAATATTTGCACAACCCTCCACAAAAATCGCTCCAACCCGCTTACCGGCGTGCCCCCGGATGGTAGGCAAACCCGCAGCCCGCCCGCGGCTGCGAGCGAACTACTTAAAACATTTATTATTTCCCACGTCCTCCGCGCTGCGTGTGCACGCAAGATATAAGCTGCTTGCTTAGCAGTTCGAGGTTGTTGGGGGGGGGGGGGGGGGTGCAGAAGGAGAGCTGAAAGATTTCTTCTTCCCGTCTGCATTGGCGCGCGCAATACAATCGTGCCGGTGTGCCCCTGAATGGTAGGTGACCCGCCACGCACCGGAGTGTGGTTTCATTAGCGCAAAGCAGCGGCGGCGAAGGAATGGAACAAAAAGGGGGTAGGGGGGAGGGATAGGGAGCAATAAAATAGCTAGCGTGCGATAATGCTAACCACCTCCCCCTCTTCCCTGGAACAATTCATGCAGGAGGGAAGAGAATTTTAAATGGAATGATTCTTGATTTTGCAAAACGCGCACGCTAGAAAACTATGTCAGCCGGGGCGGAAAAGGGTGGGATAGGAGGGCTGTTGTTTCATTTCACTATCTCTCCCCGCTCCTCCCATTCCCCACCACTCCCATAACGTCCGGAGTGAACGGGTTTTTTTTTTTTTGCTCTTCAAAGTGTACCAAAACCCACCCACTCCGTTGAACAAAACAAGAACGGGTGGTGCAGGCGCTCTGCAGCAGCGGGCCAGCCGGGGGGAAAGAGAACAAATTCATTAGCGCGAAAGCTTGGCGTCGGTACACGCACCCTGCCCGCTTCCTCCCGGGCGGTGAAGAAGATGTTTCCGCGGCCGTAAAGAGAAACAAAAAAAGACAAGCAAAATTCAAAGAATTCAAAGCAACAGGCGTGTGAGCGCGTGTGAGAGGACGAGAGGTCAGGTTGAGCAGTATCCGTGTAAGACACCCCCCCTCCCCACGCTCCTCCTCCGCGGTTAGAGGATCTTTTATTCGTGGTGGGAGCGGGTTTTGTGTCTTGCTGCTTTGCAAAAACATCCAGCCCCGTGCGCCCGTGAGGCTGGCTAGGAAAGCAGATTGGATTTTGTTGCCCAACTGACACCTTCCGCGCTCACACACACACACAGCTCAGACAAACAGGCACCCGGCAAGCTCGAGCACGAAAGCTCACCACCGAACAACAAAAGAGGACCAAAACAATGGAGAACCATTGTTCGCACCAGCACGACAACCAACGGGTCCACGGGTTGCACGGGTTCAGCGATAACAAGCACCGGGACAACATCCCGGCCGCCATTGCTTTGTGTGCGGATGTGTGTGTGTGTGTGTTTGCTGTGTCATTTGAAACGACACTGCAAAGGGTTTGCAAAAACACAACGAAATTAAACGCTTCCTGTGGCGCACCCAAGAGCGCCGAGAGCGCCCAAGTCAATTAGAAGGTCCGGTGCCGTGACCAGGATCTCGGCATCGCGTTCTACATCTCCAGTGTTGAACGCGCTCCGTTGGGCAGTACGCAGTACTCCTCACGACCGTAAAGGAGGTGTGTGTGTGTGTGTGTGTGTGTGTGTGTGTGTGTTTGTGTGTGAGGCAGCCATAAACTACGCTACGCTTTTAATGGTGCGTTTGGTTCAGTTCAGTACGATTTTACAGGGTTTTCCGGGCTATTTTGGTATTTGGTCCTGCGTGGGAAATTGCTGATGATTGACTGACCCAAAAATGATGTTCCTCCATCGAATAAGCTTTTTGGCGCATAAAATATCCAATCCAAAAGAATTATCAGCTAGCCATTTTCAAGTCACATTTTCCTAAAATGCTAATCATTTAGCAAATAAAACGAGTGACACATCCTTGGAAAGCTAAAATCTCCCCCTGTCCGAATTGGGACTCTGAAATATAGAAAACAACGACTAAAGCATTTAAATAGAGTTGTCAAAGGTAAAAAAAAAGGTATAGGTCAGATGAAAATGTGTGTTGAGCGTCTTAATTGTCAAAATAAGCCTCTCGTTTATTTGTTTGTTTGTTGGATCGAATAAAAAATTTTGAATACTCATTTGACCAGGCTGCTATATTGGATTGTTACAATATAAGTTCAAATAAGGGTGCAATTTTTCAAAAAGGCTTTATTTTCTTTTTTTTAACAGGGTGCTTCAATGCTTACTTTCAATTGAAAAATATAGATAAAAAAGTTGTTTTACCTTTCTCAACAAAATGTGTAAGTATCAGCAAAATCAAAATCGATCATATATGAGCTAGCCTGAACAAGCCTACTAAGAATCGGCGTTTGTTTACATATTTTTCAGGCTGAAATAATCTAGGCTGAATATCGTGGGTTTGTCCAGTTTGGCGTATATTATTGTGTACGCCTCCGAGTGTCAAACTCCATATAAGACGTCTGTGGCTAGTAGTAGCGAAAAACCCCCTAATCATTGACACCCCAAAAAACAAACCAGAACGTGAAACCCTGCAATAACCGTTCAATGCAAGGAAACGATATGTTAAAGTACCGAAAAGATCCATTAAAATAGAGAGCGAATAAAAAAACAACTATTTAAACGCCACGTAATTCATAGACGACCCCTACCGAAGGACGATCTTTACAAGACCTTCAATCACCGCTCGCACTGCTCTCATGTTACGCGCTGTTGCGTCGTTGCAGGTGTGCACCGTATCCGTGTACGTTCCGGGTTCGGTGTGGCTGACCGTGTGCGGTCTACCCGTTTTGCTGCACACCGTTCGACCTATTGACATTTGGACGTTTGGCTCCGTGCGTCCCTGGGTGTGAATGGGACCGAAGCGAAATAGATTGGCAAAGTTTTGCCGTGCAAAGTCTCAGGGGGGGGGGGGGGGGGGATTCGGGTTTTGCTGAGCGGGACAAAACTTTTGCTTGACGACCGGTGTCTTCCGGTCCTGAAGCGTCCGGTTTCGCCAATGCCGTTGCGATGTGTTGCCCGAAAGCCGTTCTGCCTCCATCGCTGCCACGAAATGGGCCAGCAGGAAGGTTTCGCCCGGAAAGTTTTCTGTCGACCCGAGGGAAGAGGGCAGATATCCGACCGCTCCCGGAAGAGGGAGGCGGCAAAGCCTCCGGTGGATACTCACGGCCTGCTCTATTTATGTAACACGGAGCCGGTTGGTTGCGGTACGGCTTTAACCGGATGCTTTACCCTAAACGAAACCCTCCCACATACACAAGCACACGTTTCTGTGGCACACCAGAAACCCAGCGAGTGAGGAGTGGCTGTAGCATGTCATTTGTCAGTTTGCGGAGCCGAGTAACGGGTCCTTTGATTGACTCCCGCGAAGGGAAGAACAACTGTCACACTTACCTGGAACTGGCGCACGTCCTCCCGGCGGCCCTCCCGCACCCAGCGCACCGGATGCTTCGAGTCGCACCGGAGCGTCAGATTGCGGCCCTGGTCCACGACATACTCCTCGAAGATGACACCGAACGACCGCGTCACGTAGATCACTGTAACGAATGGAAAGCGTTAGCGAAGAATGCACTATCGGGTCAGTTACGACACACACACACACACAGGCAGAAGGAACCATTGACAGGTGAACCGACTAATAAACTGTTGTATCAACGCTTCAACGCTCTAAATAGGAATCAATAATCAATCGCCAACTTCTGCACGTCTGCTGCTATGCTCGCTCCGACGAGAGTTGTTGCGGTATTGTTGCTGGGTGAGCGAGAAGCGGTGAGCAGTGAGTTGAGGGGAAAAACAAGAAAAGCAGGTCAATCGTTGGAACTCGCCGACCCGAAATGAGAAATTCCAAGCCCAAACCATTCGATGGCGACATTCCATCCGACAAACCCGATCGGGCAAACGGGTCGAATTTATGGCACGCCGTGCCCCCTAACCCTACCCCCTCCCACAGCTATCCTTCCGATGGTCACAAAACAGGCGCAAAGGAAAAATGCTGGGGAAAAAGACCGAACTATATGGTAAGCCCAGTTTTCCAATAACTTGCTTCCTGCTCAATCGATGGAGTTGGTTTTGTAAGTTGCTCGGACGCTTTTTATGTGTTTGTTTTTTTTTTCAGTGGACATTTATGAGGCGGAATAGGAGGAGGCAGGGGGGGGGGGAGGGAGGTCAATTATTAATTCCCTCTATTTTTCCTCCAGCCGTACCGAGGGCTAGTAGCAGCCTCGAACAAAACGGGCTCGAAATCAATAACGGACTACGTAGATTAAAAGTACTGTCACGGGGGACTTGGGTGTGTTTGTGTGTGTGTGTCGGGCGAGGTGTAATAAAAATCATGAACACGTCCCTCCCCCCCCCCCCCCCCCCAAGGGTTGTTGATAGAACTATGTTTTAATATCTTCCTTCACCCTCCGCTCCACCGTACAGAAAAAAAAGGGATGACGGCGCAAAAGTGTCAGCGGAGAGCAAGCGACGAACGTACCCGTACAAAGGTACAAAAGCGGCAAAAGTGGTTGGTTGCAAACAGCTCCACAGAAGCAAGGCAACGCGAAGGGGTGAAATTGGGGGGGGGGGGGGTTAGGTTGAGAGACGGGTGCGGACTCCCGGGGCTGGTCGACCAAATCGAATTAAAACCCGCCAACCGAACCGACCAATTGGATTAAGTTGCCCCCACCACCACCACTACTCAACGCCCGGGGAAAGCGACACCAGTTTTAAAACGCTACACACACACACACACACACACACACACACACACTTTTAGTGTCCTTATTTTCCCTCCCTTTCTCTGTAGCTCTCTATTTCTCTCTTTTTAACGGTAAAGTTGTATGGCAAATAAATTAGCAAAGCGAGCCGCCTAATCCGAGGGGCCGCACCGACCGAAAAGAAACTCGGCTGCCCCACGTACACACACACACACACACACACAGCTTACACCAAATTATCGATCCTGCCGGGCACACGCTCAATCCGGACGCACTCCGCACCGGCAAAACTAAAACTAAAGCACCAACACGCAGACACGCCCGCACACTCGGACTTGGGTGTCATAGCAAAAAAGTAAAACGAAAGGAAATCAAAATGCCAACCCGAGGGGGTACCCGACGACACCACCACCACCACCGGGGCAAGGCGCATTACGTAATGCGTATTCGGGGTGAAGAAGCAGGCGAGCTTTAATTCCGAGCTTTTGGCATCCGAGAGCGGCACTACCAAAGCAAAATACACCAACGGGACAGCAAAACAAGGAGCATTGTCGCTGGGAAGCATTCCCCGGATGGCATGTTTGGCAGGCAACTGCAACTGTTGCTTGCCGGTGCGAGCTAATAGCTGCATGGTTTGGGATTATAAATAGACGCACGGTAGGCGAATAATCTCTATAATAAAATGCTAGTAAAGGGTTATCTCAGCGCTACTGTCCGGTGGGTGCTTACACTCTGCATACAACAGCAACCGTGTTGGTGATGGAAAACGCAACGCCGACTTCGTTTTAAGTGTTGCTTTTTGACTGCACCATATAGGTAAAGCATGTCATCTACGATATGGGAGGAAAGTTTTCCAATAACTGGTCCAAGGAACTGTCCAGGAAGCCTCCAAAGCCAGCCGATAGGTGTTTTGCTTCAGGTGTCCGTCACTGTAGGTGACGCGTCATGCCCGTAGGCTTTCCAGACATATTAAGAATCCTTGCTTAGGGCGACGGTCGATACAAGGCTTGATGTTGTTAAGTTGTCCGAGTTGTCGATAGTACTCAATGCAACAACAACATTAAAAAAAGCAAATAGGAAAACCACTGGACTGGATAGTTCAATAACTGAGATACATTAGGATACTATTGTTGGACCCGAATTAAAAAAAGAGCAGTATTAGGGTCTGGAATGGGGCCAGAATCTGTTCCAGGACCGGTATGGGTTCACTGTAAGTTCTGGTATGGGTACGAGATCAATTCCAAGACCGGATTGGTGTAAAGATCAGTTCCTGGGACAGTATATTGGGATTGGAATCAGTTCCAGTACCAGGAAGAGTTCTCCAAAATTCCAGGACCGACATGAATTTCTGGATCAGTTCCAGGATCGGTATGAGCTCTAAATCAGTTTCTCTCAAAGTATTTGCAACCTGGAATTTTCGTTGTCCGAAATTACATCTTGCACAACACTGTAACCGGACCAAATAAGCTAGTTATGTTTTAAATTTAGACATAACGTGCTTTCTAACGCTGAAACATACTGCAGAAGGAGTCTGATCGCTCTTTTTTATAGACGTTTAACGGGCCCTTGTTCTGGAAGCAGTAGCTAGTCTAGTTGGCAGCCCGCATGTCTTGCTCACGCTCCACCCGACGCGGACGTGGATCAACTCTCACTCTTTGCGATATGCGCGCAAGATATTTGAATGTCTTTTTACCGATGCAACAATAAAGCTTACACAGACTAGGCAATCCAAAAAGTGTTATCAACAACAAGCAGATATCAAGAATTGTGCGTGACGACATGTTATTGTTCAAATGCTGTTACGGAAATACGCTATCCAGAAACAGATTTGTTCTGAACGCCTCTCAATCAAGGAGGGAATTACAGTAATTGAAACATATCGTGCCGCAGTTAGCCACTCATTAGAGCCTATTGCTAGAGCAAACTGAACTATTTACTAATACACGCACGATAGCTATCAAGCAACCAATCGAATGTACGGTGAGCGATATGTGAAGCAAATTAAGCTGCTTTCGTCGTCAATTTGATTGAAACTGTACAGCCCGAATGGCTTAGCTTTTGATAGGTTGGATTACTATCAGCTCACTGACAGTCAGCTGCTCGTTTTTGTATATACTTTGTGTGTGTGTGTGTGTGTGTGTGTGTGTGTGTGTGTGTGTGTGTGTGTGTGTGTGTGTGTCTGTCTGTCTGTCATACCACTTTTTTCTGCTAATCTTCTTAGTAAAATGCTTTGCCAGTCACCAGCAAGGCGTGTCCACTGGTCCGATGCTCTCAATTTGAATGCAAAACGGCGCCCCGCATTGGATGGCACTCAATTGGGAGCAACTACTAATCTACTTCTCATCAAAAGGGAACATCTTCATCAACAACATCATCATCATCTTCGCCATGCCCATGTACACCGGAAAGGTTGCAGGAGTCGGGTTGGTGAAACGGTCTCTTGCTACACGACAAATAATTAAAACGACATTCAAAAAGAGGGTGCTTTTGGGGCTTTGACCCGGCCTTTATCCCGCGCCAGCAAAAAACAAAGTGTTGGATGCATTACAAGCGGGGCACTCAGGTGCGCTCTCCGCGAGAGCGATCTCTCGTCGGCTGACGAGCACGAGTGCCCACCGTCTCGGTACCGATGGAGATCGATCTCTCGGTACCGATCGGCAACGAGAGGGAACGTAGGGAGAGGTCGAGAGAGAGGAAGATTAGAAGAGATTAGGGGGTATTCGGGTCCGCGACGCGTTCGGAGCAACAGCTCACCATCTTCCCGCGTATACATGTAAAACACATAATAGGAATAAATATTTTAATATAATAGAACACAAAAGTGGCGACGAGGAAAAGAGTTTGTTTTTTTTATGATTTTAACGAATTTTAACGTGTTACGTGCTTAAGGAACATTTGTGTTTTATTTATTTGATTCCGTATTATCGTGTTCGTATTGTGCGCGTGTTTTATAAAATCGGTTCACCACGTCGAAAACGTCGGAGGATGGAGACTAGTGATATGAACATTGGTGATACATTCTCGGATGCCGAATCACGCCGATTGTCTCTAAATCGGATCAACGGAGCTGGTTCAGCGGTTCAGCCCAACGTACAAGGTGTTTTCGCTGCTCAGGACGCGGCTTTCCAAGCCCAACGAGAGGGACTGTCGGGTCAACGCCCGGCGTACATCCAGCCGCCATCGCATCCTGCAGCACCACCGCCATCGCAGCCAGCAGCCCCGCTGCCATCGCAGTTCGGCGCGTCACCAGCCATGACAACTAGCACCGATAATGCAACGATTGTGCAAATGCTGAATCTACTTCAGCAACAAATGGCCCAGCAACAACAATTCATCAACGAGTTTATGCATCAGCGGCTACTAAGCCAAAGCGCCGCGCCGCCCAGTTTTCATCCCGAGCAAATAATTGATTCCCTTTCTCGTAATATTACAGAATTCCGGTACGAGAAAGATGCAGGAATCACATTTAAACAATGGTATTCGAGGTATGCGGACTTGTTTCAGAACGACGCAGCAAGAATCGATGACCCTGCCAAAGTTCGACTGATGTTGCGGAAACTGGGTACGGCCGAGCACGATCGCTTTTTATCTTTTATCCTGCCCCGTCGTCCGTCCGATTTTTCATTCGATGAAACGGTAGAGAAGCTATCAGCGCTTTTCGACGACCAGGAGACACTGCTCAGCAAGCGTTTTAAATGCCTTCAGATGACCAAGAAGCGGACAGAGGATCACTTGGTCTACGCATGTCGCATCAACAAATCTTCAGTGGATTTCGAGCTTGGCAAGCTCAGCGAAGAAGATTTTAAATGCTTGTTGTTTGTGTGCGGCCTGAGGGACGAGGACGAAGCTGATCTGAGAACGCGACTCCTGGCTCGTATTGAGGACCGAACCTGCACAACCCTTCAGCAGCTGTCCACCGAGTGTCATCGTTTAGAAAATCTGAAGAGGGATAGCGCGATGATCGAGGGTCCTTTGCCGGAGCGAGTATTAACTGTCAACGCTAAAGCGGATCACCAACAACAGAGTTTTTCGGGCGCAGGCATACCTAAAAATCCATGTTGGCTATGCGGAGACCGTCACTGGATGCGAGAATGTACTTACCACACTCACCGATGTGAAATGTGCTCGCGAATCGGTCATAAAGAGGGTCATTGCAAAACAGCAGCCCGTCGCACGCCAAATAAGCGTTTCACCCAGCACGTAAGAACGCAAATGATCGCAGTAAACGTCCGTAATGTACAGCAACGGCGTAAATTCGTACCAGTTGTGATAAACGGCACTCCAATCCAACTGCAGCTCGACACGGCATCGGACATCACAATGATCGACAGGAAAACTTGGCAGCACGTAGGTAGTCCTAAACTAATACCCTCGCCGATGATTACTCACACAGCATCGGGTGCTAACCTAACACTGGACGGATATTTTATGGGTAGCGTTAGTGTTGCCGACCAAACCAAGATTGTAAAGATTTTCGTCACTTCAGCATGCCTACTTCTTCTTGGTTTGGATCTGATAGACATTTTTTCACTATGGTCATCTCCCATTGAAACATTCTGCTGCCAGCCCGATGACGTACGCACCACAAATTTCGGCAATAAACATCCGCCGTCACGTCTGAAACACACGCACGCCAAGCCAGCAAAAAATTGCGTGATCGCAAGCTCGGAAACAGACGTCAAGTCAATAATGGTCAATACGCAAGAGATAATGCCTATTAATTTTGCGGAGGTAACGAGGGAAACAGAAAAGGATCCGTTACTACAGATGGTCGAACATTACATTCGCAAAGGATGGCCTGAAAACAGAACGTATACAGGCGAACTGGCACGATATTATGATAGAAAAGATCGCTTGTCAATCGGCGGTGGATGTCTTCTTTTCAGCGGAAGGGTGGTAGTGCCCAGAGCACTGCAACAACACTGTATTCAACAATTGCATAATGCACACTCAGACATCATCAGCATAAAGGCCTTAGCTCGCAGTTTTTTCTATTGGCCATCCCTAGATGTAGACATAGATAACTGGGTAAAATCATGTTATGCATTCCAAGGAGTTGCCAAACCGCCGCCCTCAAGAGATACTGCTGTGTGTACAGCCAACCGCCTGAGACAGTTTTGTTCATCTGATCCGGTTTTCGCTAAACAGTATACGCGCAATGGATGGACCTGGGTAGCTGGAACAATTGTCAAACGCATCGGGACTGTTATGTACACCGTCCAGACGTTTGATAAGAGGATTATACGCAGCCACGTTAATCAGTTGCGCGATCGTCGCAACCGTCAGCAACATCACCAACATCCAGTTAAACCGGTTAATACAAATTTCCCTCTTAATGTACTTTTAGATACGGCACCAAACTGCACTCCTGGGTTACCGTCTAGCCCGCTACTGCAAATACCAGCATCGGTCAGCAATACCTATGACACCACAGCCGAGCCCAGTTGCGCTCCTGGCTTATCGACTGATCATCAATCGCAGACTTCGGTTTCAGTCAGCAGCCCGGATGTCGCCACAGCCGAGCCTAGCAGCACTCCTGGCCTATCGTCTGACCATCCACTGCAAACTTCAGCATCGGTCATTAATCCGGATGCCACCTCCAGCCGTGGCGCTGCCGCCTCATACGTTGCGAATCCAGCAATCCTGGTGCAATTTTAAGACAGGAACCACACCGGTCTTCTAGTCTTAGAAGACCGCCCAGTAGGTTCGGTGTTTATAGATGTTGTTCATAAAGAAGGGGAGATGTTGGATGCATTACAAGCGGGGCACTCAGGTGCGCTCTCCGCGAGAGCGATCTCTCGTCGGCTGACGAGCACGAGTGCCCACCGTCTCGGTACCGATGGAGATCGATCTCTCGGTACCGATCGGCAACGAGAGGGAACGTAGGGAGAGGTCGAGAGAGAGGAAGATTAGAAGAGATTAGGGGGTATTCGGGTCCGCGACGCGTTCGGAGCAACAGCTCACCATCTTCCCGCGTATACATGTAAAACACATAATAGGAATAAATATTTTAATATAATAGAACACAAAACAAAGCAACAAAGGGCACACCAACGCCAACAAACGAAACTGTAAAAAAGGAGAAAAAAAAGAAACGCACACACGTACGTCCAAAAATAAACCCAAACTGTTTTTGCAAATGGCATTCCCCTTAGTGGAGCGTGTGTGTGTGTGTGTGCCAGTGAGTCATAAATCGCAAAGAACGCATTCTCTTTGGCTCATTCACTCCGCGTGCGGCCGTCGATGTTGGCTTCATTCATTTCGTCCGGTTTTTGTTTGCGCTTTTTTGTTGTTTTTATTTATTTGCAAACCCCTCCCCCCCACCACCTCCCTCCTTCGCCTGTCCTTCAGTGGATGCAATGGAGTTTTTCCTGATTTTCCCACGTTGTTAAGCTGCTCTGCTCGAGTGCTCTTTATTCCCCATGTTTTTGCTCATCTGCTCTATCTCTCTCTCGCTCCTCTTTGTCAATGTTTTGTTTTGTTTTGTTTTTTTTTTTTGGTTCCAATCTGAAAGGCCAAAAATTGAGGTTATAGAGGGCTTTTGCTGATGGAGTATTGCATTGGCACCTTTTTGTCTGCTGCAAAAGCTCACACTGTCCAACCCCGCAAAGCCTGTTGAAGCCAGTGACAGGTAAAGGTGTGTGTGTGTGAGTGTAATAAAAGCCTTTTATCAGCAGGACACCTTCCCCGGCAGCTTCCGGCACAACGAGGGGTATAGGTATAGTGCGGGAAGGTAATCGATTTTTTTTCTCCAAAAACCCCTCCAAACCCCGGCGGCCGCCCAGTTCCAATTTGCTAGCGTAAATTATTGATGTTTCATTTACTTTTCGCCGTGTATCGCCACTATCACGTGGTGACGCTGGGCTTTCACTCTTCTGGTTCGCCTCATTCCACACGGACACAAACACACACACACACACATATACGAATCAATATACTGCAATCATACTACACAAAGCGCAAGGGGGCATTGCCACAGAAGGCCATCCCAACCCAACCCAAGCTTGGCAGCTTGTTGCACAAGGTAGATGAGGCACAAACAGGTCTGACGCCGCCATTTGTAGCTTGTGTGTCAATGAGCACTGCTGCAATCCCGGTCGCTGGCTCCCTACCAACTCCTGGCCATGCCGGGCCCCCAGAGGGGGCCAGGATGAAAACAATTATTGAGCGTTTGCGAGAATGCTGGGCCTGGGGTCCAGAAATAGAACTGTGCAGCGCTTACATAAGCACCCTTTCCCTTTCTGCTGTACGCTCTGCCGACCTGTTGCTGGAACTCTCCCCACCTGGCAATGGGCAATAGAATTCCACCAGATTGAAGACCATTCTAGCTGGGTACTACGCTCACTGTCACTGCTAGCTTGAGCATTATCTTACTGAACCTTCGTTTTGTTTGCTCCTTTTACCCGTACATACATTCCCGCGCGACAAATCTCTTACGTAATTAGCGCGCAAGAGCGGGTCCAACTCCAACTCCAACTCCAATTATCGATATCTTGTCGTCGAGCTGTCGTCGGCACCGGCAGGTTGCGTTACACACGCACCTCGCAGCACAACCCATTCATTCCGATCCAGATAAGAGCAGCCTAATGCGGTTCATTAAGTGGGTATGGTACTCCCACGGGTATAGCAGGATATTGCGGTCGTTAGCACCGGAGCACCGGGTCGGAAGCATGGTGTTCAAATTGATACTGACAGCCCGGGTTTGGGTCCAACTATTGGAGATGATGAGCTTTTGATAAAAATGGCAGGATCATCATGGGTGCGGGATCTCGGGACCCGCTAGGAGCAAGTTTTGGAGTTCGTGATCCGCTAGACTGCATCCATGATCCAGCAACGAAAGTGGATGGAGATGTTTCTCAAGAGCATGGATTGTACTTCAATCAAGTCTTACGACACGTCTGTGTGTGTGTTCCGACATGTATGTATGTATGGACTAACCTCCAACATCCGGCGAGGGAGTACCCAGGCCCATGGAAATACACACATGAATGATTAATTGATCGGTACCAATCCGGAAGGTTATTAAGGACAGGTGTTTGCCCATCCTCGTGGCGTCCTGCCACCCGAAACGAGCTTGGATGATGAATGATGAAGCTAACATTTGCTGCTGAATTAGCAATGCGGTACCCTTCGCGCCCTAGTGAAGATGCCTTCTTTCGCGAACGCGTCTCAGACGCTCAGACGTTTGGAGCAATAGGGCCGGGATAGATGGAGCAGAATAAATGATTCTCCCCTCCCCCTGTCAGGCGGAGGCCTACATCCACCTCTATTGTGCGGTGCACAATTTTGCACCCGGCTCCTTCCCAGCGAGTTTGCCTGCGACTATGAAAATGACCTTGCGCGTCGGAGTTACTCCGCGTTGGACGCGTAGATTGAGGCCGCCGCTACCTAATGCAGCATAAATCACATCAATTTGCATCGCGCGCGGTACTGTGGAGGGCAGGGTCCTGGTGCGCGCGCGGGGCAGAAGGCGATTATCTTCGAATGAACGAAACGGCCCCGTAGATCCGTCCGTCCGTCCGAAGGTCAAACCAATTGGGCAGCGGGCAGCGAGACGCGGTGCCGAACGGCTAGCAGACGTAGCGCGTTCTGGTTTGTGGGTGAATGATTTAATTTGTAAATTAATTAAACAACCATAAACCAGCAGCCGCGCACGGGATTCGAGCGGGTGGAGTGGATTGCGATGAGATCAAATTCCGAAAAAAAAACACACACACACGCACATAACCTCACTCCATCTTAAACCACGTTTGATCGGTTTCGGCCGGCTCGGGAGCGCGAGCTCGGGGCAATCGTTCACTTGCTGCGATGGATGGGATGTAAACAGCGCAAGTCGAGCGCAACATAGCTCCGGTGCTGGTGCGGTCCAGCGATGCGCCGGTAAGGTCGTTGCGGGGTCTATGGCGGCGGCGGCAATTATTACGCTAAATCAATCTGGTGGGGGGCCTTATAGGGCCTTTCGACTCCGATTGCACTGTCTGGGGCAGGAGTGTTGGATTAATTCTGGACTTTTTTTGTGGATTTCTTGTTACATGTCTATGGACACACGAGCCACAGCAATTGTCGCACCAACTTTCATGGGTTAAAGTATAATTTCCTGAAGTTCCTGGATCTAATTAAAAGCCCACTGCCCACATTTGAATGTCTGAACTGTTTTGTGGGTTGGGATGAATAATCATGGGTAATATTTTAGGCTCCCGTTCCACCAACTAAGACATTGGACACGCGTTGCGTAACGCGACCTTCCTTCTAATGTCGCCCCTTTTGCTGGTTGGTGTTTCGTCCTACTCCAAAAACGGAGTTCTTGTGCCGAAGTACATGCAAGAGAGAGAGAGAGAGAAAGACCGAGAGGGAGAACATCCATCGAATGCCCGCAAAACATTGGCCACACTTGATCATCGATCATTGAGGTTAGTTTGGTCGGTTGCCTGGAAACACACAGGTGATTGATGGCGATGTAACAGGACTTCCCCGTTTGAGGGTAAGCCACACACACACACACACACACACAGACCGACACGTGCCCAACTTCGTCCGATAAGGAACGGCTACCAGCAAGGGATGAAGAATTCATTGGAACTCTCCCAATGCCTTCGCCCCTGCAAGACTCTTCTCCATTATTTTTCCCTCCAATCCGTCCACTCTCAGACGGCACAGCGTTACGACACATGGGTGCATTACGTCCTCACAACAACAACAACAACAGCAACACAAACAGAAAACAGTCTGCCAGAGGCAGCACGACGACTACAAACAATTTTTTGTGTGGTTATACTTACGGTGCATGAAAATTAAAGTATTATATAAACGGCACAGGATGCTCCTTGCGGCGAACATACTTCCATACTATTGTCGCATTTGGCAGGTGTTGTGGCGATGGGGGGGGAGGGGGTGGGGTGTATGCCGGAGGTCTGGAGTGCAAGTGGAGAGTTGCTAGCGGGTTGATTGGAGCGGCGGGCGGCCAAAGCGGCTAGTTGATGGCGCGCTGGCGGCACGGCTGCACCATCCAGGCAGTCCCGGGAGGCAAAGAAAGATGGTCGAACGAGATGGGAGAAACGATAAGCACCGGAATACTACTACAACTACTACTACTACTACCACCACCACTACCAACACCCCTTATCACACTGTTCGGTGTTTGCACTGTTCGGTCGCAAATCTGTCTTATTTACACAACAATGGCACCGGCGTTTTGTTTTTTTCCCCCGGTAGTTGTCAAAGCGTCTACGGCGTCCTCTCTGTGCTCAAAAAAAAAAAACAGACACACACACACACACACAGACACAGGGCTTCGCACCCGAAAGGTTGGCCCGGATTCGGGTGCCCCCGATGATTGGAGCTATTAGTAGTCACGCACAGTAGTCACAGCGGTTGACATTTGAGGACCCGGTGCGGTGTGTTTTTGTTTTTGGTTTGTTTTGCTTCCGCGGGAGTGTTTTTTTTCCGTTTTAGCGTCGTTCCATCGCTCGTGCGCGTCTACACCGACAGGACACCGTAACGCGTGTGTACTTGCCAGCGAACAGGTTCGCTGCGGAGTGAGCGCCGCTTGAGCGCCGTTCGTTGCTGCTGCTGCTGCCAAGTCGCGCGGCTGGTTATACAACCCTACGGTGCCAATAATCCCGCTCGCTCGCTCGCTCGTGTCGTCGTCGTCAAATGTCCGGTGACGTTTGCAGTTCGGAGTTCGGCGTCCGTTACCATTCTGCCCTTCGCCATCCGCTTCCCTTTGGTTTTGTGTGTGTGGGTGTGTGTGTGTGTATGTCAGAATTTTTCTTTACGATATTGTTGTATAATCCAACTTTCTGTTCCCCCCCGGAGACCTTTCTTTCTTCATTCATGCTCTTTCTCTTTCTCTCTCTCTCTCTCTCTCTCTCTCTTTCTCTCTCTCTCTCTCTATCTCTCTCTCTTCTCACTCACTTCTATTATTTTGCATGATAACTACGATAGCTGCTGCACGGAAGTAACTAAAAAAGAAAGAGTCAACAATGTGCGCAGGCCCGCCACGTTCGAAAGATTCGAATTTAACGTCCGCTCTCTCTCTCTCTCTCTCTCTCCCTCTCTGTTGCTCGGGGCACGAACCTCAAAGAGCCGAGTGGTTCGGGACATGAATCAAAGTTAAAAAAAAAACATGAGAGCAATCCCTCACCTAACAGGCAATGAGTGTAAACGGGAGCGTTCGCCGCTCGCAAATCACCGTTTTTTTTTTTTGGCGAAACACGGTGTTGGGTTTGAATTTCGAAACGAATTTCATTTTAATCACCAGTGTAGCTCGGCTTCAGCCGCTTTGTTTGCATCTGGTGGTGTTGGTCGGCACATGAACGCGATGACGTCATCGGCATTTGTACGCCCGCAGGTAGTAGTAGCGGCATGTTTGTTTGACTGTTTTTTTTTGGTTTTGTTTTGCTTGTTGACATTTAAAATGTCAAACACGCTCAGTAGCTGCTGCTTTCGTGTGACACTAACGATACATTTATAGTGCATAATTGTACCGATAGACATTTATACTGCCAATGTTTACCTTTTTTTTGTTTTTTTTTTCTTTTTTCTTTGTTCTCAACACTTCCTAACGCTCACGTAACAGGCACGTGCTTTTAAGGATAGCTAAAGGATGGCACATTATTTCTCTTATTCGCTTTTCTCGCTTTCTCTCTTTTTCTCTCATGCTCTCGCTAACAACCTAAACTTTGCTGCTAACACGAGCAAAAGGGGAAATATTGCCTCTCATTGCAGCGACGTCTCACAGAGAGACACTAACTACCACACCACACTAACCACACTAACAAAGCAGCACCAGCAGCCTTGGCGATCCCTTTGTTTTGATGACGCGTCACGCCAAACCCCTGGCGTGACTAGCTGGCATGAAACTACTTTCACTAACAGTGCGCCCCCTCCTTTCCGAGCGGATATCACATTAAGGATATGCGTTACGACCTTTCCTTTTGGCTTCGGTTGTTAGGGGTGGTTTTTTTTCTTTTTCTTGGCGTTCGGGGGCGAAGAGGAGTGCCACGAATTTGTGAAGCGCCGGTACAGGCGTACGCATGTGTGTACGCACAGGACGGACGGGGATGGGAGATTCTGCATAGACATCTTGGGAATCGATTCGTTTCGGGAACTGATTCACAATAGATTGTCGTTTTTGGAAGAATGATTGAAAGAAAAATGATTCGTTTGCTATTCACCTTGCTACACGCACTGTTTAAACTCCATCAACACTCATTTTTATGTCACGCACACACACACACACATACAGACGCATACACTTCAACAAACGCTGAGGACACACGGGTGACTTGTGCGCCAGCAAAGCGTTTGACCAATCCAACCGATGAACAACAACAACTGGACGTTGTGGTGAAACCGTTGCGTTGGTCCAGCAGCTACCCCCACGGGACAGACACCACGGAGGGGGGGATGGGTGGAGTGCCTGAGAGGAAGGTAGGTATAAGAGTAAGAAATAGAAAAACAAAAGGAAGGTTGTCCCTTAAAATGTCGAACGGGACCAGGGAGCGGGAGGATGTCGTACTGTTCGCTAGCGAGAGCGCAGCGAAAGGATGTGTGTGCGTCCGGTGCCGCCTGTCAGTGTGTACTGTGTGTATGTGTGTGTGTTTGATGGTCGACGCGCAGCAGCGTGTGGCCGCAACGAGCGGCTAGTGGTGTGCTCTCTGGAGCGAACCCACGCCTGTTGTTAGTACGATTCCGACTCCGGAGAAATGGGAACCACTAGTTCCGCCTGGAGTCGTCTGGAGTCGTCCAGAGTCGTTCGGAGTCGTTTGGGGATAGAGTCCGCCGGAGTTGGAGTCATTCGGAGTCGTCCAGAATGGATCGGAGTCAACAGAAGCCGTCCGGTGCAATGTGCTTGTGATCAGGCAATTCATTTCGTTGTGTTTTGTTGTCTTTCATTTTGCGCGTGTACTTCGTATTCAGGCCTTTGTTTCGAGGCCCCAATCTGACCGACTCCGGGCGGCTCAGGGCGACTTCTGACGACTCCGACTCCGGGCGACTTGGAGCGACTCCGGACGACTTCGGTCGACTCCGATCCCGAACGACTTCGGATGACTCTGAACGATTCCGGAGGGCTCCAGACGATTCCCAACGACTCCGGATATTGCTCGGTGGACCTACCTTCCGGGATCGGTTCTGAAATTATCGGAGTCGACTCCAGTTTTTGGCCAATTGAACCCATCACTACGAGCGGCAGCGAGTCTGCGTCTTTGAAGACGGCGAGAGAGAATGTGTGAAAGGGATTGAAGGAATGAAGTTTTGGTTGCAATTTCTTGCTCACTCCCCCATCGGAAAGATGTATCACGTGGGGGAAGGAAGGGGGTGTGCTTTTCGGCCGTAGGATATTTTAATTTTTTTAACCGCTATCTTCCAAGTTAAAAAAAAATATAAAAAAAAATCCACTTGTTCATTCACAAGAATGATTATTCTAATGTCATTGCCACTGGTCTTCATACTTCTATGGTAGGCTACAGTTTAAACCAGACATGACATGGCAGTTATTCGAATGAAGCAGAGGTAGATTGAAGATTATAGGACCTAAAAACGAACGGGTATGATAATTTGAACGCGCCTGAAACGAGAAATTCAACATTCCGTCTTAGTAGTTTGATTAACGAACGAGTCGAGTAGGCAACTAATAGGAACCGCTCATTAAGTATGTATCCGCAAGGATGGTATGTCTCCATGTATCTCGATTGTAGTTGTAGTTGTTATGGAACTATTAACCATTAAACCGAATACGTCATGTTTCACGTCATCTGCTAACTTTGAGGCTTTCTAGATAGTTCCTAATTAATCTACCTATCTTAATACCACTTCATTGCTAAGGATACTCTTTCCTGAAATAATCCAAAAGGGTAAACTATAGAGCAAAATACAGCTCTACCAATCCCTTAATTTTTGATACTTTGAGGCGTTTGCCTGCCTATCTTTCAAAATGGGTCGTACGGGGATCTGATATTCATCACTACTGAAAAAGATTTGCTTAACATTGCCACGACAGCAGCCAAGAACTCGTTTCTATAATAGAAAAGCATGTAGTTTTACAATAGAAAGCCAAGAGAAGCTGTGGATAGTGGTTCATCATCTGAGTTTCGAAGAATGTGTTCAGTTTTCGTTAGAAGTAGAATCGCCTGAATGTTTTGTGAACTATCATTACATTAATGATAATGATTCTGTTTTCCATTATATTAATTAATTTTTATGACTTCGATGAAATAGCTACAGAAGAGAGAAACAACACAAATATTAACAAACAAACAAAAATTAGAATGTGACTACATTTAATTGAGACACGCGCGCGAAATCTAGATTTTGAAAATCAGCTGGCGGTTGGTACGCCAATAGGCGGGCAACCATACTTACATGTCTTGTTTTTTGATTTCTCAAACATCTACTCGATAGAAGCTTGCAGCAATAATTTAATTATCGCAAGATACATCAAACATCTCAATCCCATCATCATGATCGCGAACTTGCGTGAATTACGATTGCAAGTTCCTTAAAAAACACCAGAGCATCCGGAAGAAGTTCGAAAACCTTACGGAGCATTACAAGCAGTGGCGAATCTGACGGTAGGCGAACTAGATGGTCGCCTGGGGCCCCGTAGATCAGTAGACTATAATATGCAGTGCCCTCTTTTCTCTTTTTTTTCTATGGATATTAGTGTTGGGTTCCATGAATCTTCAGAATGAGTGATTCTAGTTTCGAATCGAATCTCCAAAGATTCATGAATCTTTAAAGCTTCCCCATGAATCTCCAGAAATTCTAAAGATTCATGAATCTCTGGAAATTCATGGAGAATCTTTAAAGATTCATGAATGAACCGATCACGAATCCATAAGGGTCCTGGAACGGATTCTGGACCCATTCCTTGCCCTGGAGTTGATATTGAGCTCTTGAATCCTTATCGATCCTGGAAACGATCTTGAACTCTTACTGGTTCTAGTACCGATTATGATTCTTATGGACCTGTTGAGAGCACGAACCTTGAACCTGGTCAGAGTCTGGACTAGGTACAGTTCTTGTTCCTATCGAGTTTCTGGTTGCGCTGATTTGTAAAACAAGACCGGGCAGGACATGTGCACATGCGTAGGAATTGGCATAGGAAGTAGCGTAAGATTTTTAACTCAATTTGTAAAGTGATGACGATAGGTTGCTGATTTAATGCTGATTTTTTCAAGGCAAAACTTTCTCTTAATCGTACGCCAGAAATGCGCGAACACTCGAAAGGGTAGAAAAGTGATTCAGCAATCATTTGAATACCAAAAAGTGACGAACCAACGGTGCCTGTATTACAGATGTGCACACTGAGTAAGAGTCGCTTTGTACGCTGCACTGTATTTGCTTGTTTTGATAAAGATTTTGGCAAGACAACGTCATACGAGTCACAAGATTGTAATTTCAAAATACAGCTCATGCCTAGATTGACACATTTAAATAATCATCAGTTCTTAAACAACAATACGTTTTACTGTTCAAATCTTATTCGAATTCAAAAATTTCAGACGGTCGCAGTTTTTGATTTCATTGCGGACTTTTGGACAGAGTCTTTGACACTTTACCTACTAACCAGTCCTTCCCGCTAGTTTCTTCTGATTCTAAATATTGGAAGTCTATGCAGTCGGAAGGGGATGGTTAGTTTGGAAATCCAGGAGCTCTGTCCTATTTCGGAAGTTTGAAATGAAAGGTGTTAACTGCAAGAACTTCTGCGTGTTAATCTCTCTTCATTGAAAGCATGGTCTACGTTGTTCTTAATTTTATTCTGCACGTTTTTTATTCTTCCAGAAAAGTCTTATTGTGACGTGGAAGGATTTGGAAGGAACAATGCTTACTTGTATTAGGAAAAGTAAATTGGTGAAGGAAGAAAGTTATATTCACATGCGTATCACATGCTCATATTATTAAAGTGGTCCCAAACCATATTATTCTCATCATAACTATCGTTTCTAGTAGTACCACCAGGCACCCTGATAGTATTGAGCACAGTTTCCACTATTCCATCGTCCTGATTCTTGGTCGTAAACTTCATGCCCTTGTGGAGTCTCAATCTACCGTTCCCGTGTGTGATCGCACCTTCGTTAATGAATATAGCAGCACCTCACTGCTGATCTCACACTCATCGTATCGTGCGTACATGGAGCTGCCATCTACACGTTTCTGCTCCACCAATCCTTAGTTTGGACCAATTCAATTAGTTTAGACGAATCGATTGAGCAGGTTATTATGGCTTATTACTGTTGTTTAAAGAGCTCGTAAAGGCGGTCAAGAGATTCAGTGAAATTATTCCACATTTGCTTTTTTATTTTCACGATTTCTTCTATCCCGTTTCCAATTGTGTCCCCGTAGTTGGAGAATAACTGTTTAACGGGATCGTTTTCTTTACCACGGACTATGGTCGTTGAAAAGAGCGCCAAAGCAAGGAGCATTATCACTTTATGCGCGAACATAGTGAGCTAGCGCCTAGGACTTTCCTCTGGAAAGATGATACTGAGCAACAACGGGCAATGGAGCATCCTTTTATACGGGAATTAGCAGCACAATCTCAAACGTCACGCTTACCAATGTTGGACGGACGCGAATAATCCAGGCAGAATTGCACAACTTCACACTTATCAGTGCCGTAGGAATGCTAATATTCAACGCAACTTGCACCGAAAAGATGATGACGGCCTTATCAGCGTGTGTAGTAAGTAATTTTGCAAATCGTAATTTTATTTGTTTGTTTACATATGTGTTCATACGTTGGTGAAGCCTAGCAATGGTGCGAGCAGATGGAATAGAACGGCTGAGTAGAGATAAACGAGGAAAACCCCAAACTGAGAGTGGCATCATCTGCATGTCTGCTACAAGCAAATAATGATCTTCTTGCTGTCTCGTCTATCGTCATACATTGCATTGTTGTCTTTTGTAGCACATCCAAAGCATTTAAAGCGGTAATCTAGCACAGTCTTGAAAACCCCCAACCTTGCAATCCTAGATTAACAATATAGCAAGCTCCTTACACGCAGGGATCCTACGATCGCACGCAGATATGTAGGTAAGATAGAATATAAGAATAATGTTTACTTTCAGCAAACGCCTACACCATCAAGCATTTTAAGAGTAATAAGTCTACTGGCTACGATGGGTTGGTGGCCCAGATCTTCTATATTGAGCCATTCTTGGCCCAGCTATTCTACCATTCTTGGAGAAGATGGCTGAATACAGAAACGACACATACCATCTCTTCATTGACTTCAAAGTCACAAATGATAGCATCGCCAGGGTAAAACTGCACGACGCTATGAACCTTTTGTAATCCCGGCCAAACTGATAAGGCTAGTTAGAATGACTATGACCAACGACACTTGCCAGGTGAAGGTAGATGGAGTGGACTCTCAGGGCCTTTTGCTACCATCAAAGGTCTGCCCCAGGGGGACGTACTTGCATGTCTCCTATTCAACGTGGCGCTAGAGAGGGACATCCGGGACTTCGGGAATTATTTTTGACAAGTCAACCGAGATCCTGGCATACGCTGATGATATAGTCATCATTGGTCTGCGGCTCCTACCAGGGGATTGAACAGGCGGCAGAGAACCTTGGATTGCAGATAAACGAGGCAAAGACCAAACTGATGGTGCCAACATCAGCGGCCCTACCAATAAATAATCAGAATATACATAGGCGTGACGTACAGATAGCTGAACGCACTTTTGAAGTCGTTAATTCACAATTCACCTATCTTCAGGTCAAAGGTCAGCAACGACAATAGCATGGTAGCTGAATTGCGCACAAGGTTGCTGGCTGCCAACCGGTCATTCTACAGGCTGAAAATTCAGTTCACCTCAAAGAACTTGTCGCGACGGACGAAGCTGGAACTACATAGCACCTATATAGTACCGATACTCAAATACGCCTCTGAGACAGGGACACTGTTCAAATCTGACAAAACCCTCTTAGCCGCGTTCGAGAGGAAGATGCTCAGAAGGATACTTGGCCCCGTATGTGTGGAAGGACAATGGAGGAGCCACTATAATGACGAGCTATACGAGATGTGCGGCGACCTCACTGTCGTATTAAGCTCCGCAAGGCTAAAGTCTTTTTAGGCCGTCCACGAAGACGCGGAGGAGGCGTGGTAGGCCTATATTGAGGTGACAAGATGGCGTGGAGGCGTCCACCATTAAGCCGGGATAACAGACTGGCAGAGGAATGCGCGAGACATTGAGCGAATTCGGACACTCCTGAGGTAGGCAAAGACCGCAAAACGGTTGTAGCGCCGGACAAGAAGCAGTTGGTGTAGGCGGTTGAAACTGTTAAGCAAGATCGGAGTCTGCGATTGAGAGGGGGTATTGTAGATTTGGCAATCGCGTAGTCAACAAAATGCAAAGGCAGATCGACCTAGTCTGCAATATAATGAACCAATAGTTTAGTCGTAATAAAACCACCAGCTAGAATCTTCAATTTGTCATCAACTTGTTTGTTAGAGGCTACAAAAACAAAAAGTAGAACCGATTCTAGGTCCAACTGTAAGTCCTTATTGATGATCGCCGATCAAACGAACAGGCGATGTAGCGGTGATGAGGGAGAGACTAACCACATTCTACTGGTAACTAAATGGAAGAACAAACACGCAATTCGTCCTACCCCACAGACCATCATTTAACCTTGAAGAGCGAGAAAGCTTGTTCATTTAGTGGGATCTTTCTTTAAAAAAAAAACATCTAATTTAACGAAACTCCACACATTTAGTATCAGAAAAGATATAACTAAAATTGAAATCGTTTGAATGTTGGAATGCTGCGGCCCGCCTGTTTATTTTCTTGCTTTAATTCTATCGAGTATCAAAGTATAAAGTATGTGTGCCTTTGATGCAGGAAGAATGCATTTCACCTGCTCCTTCTGCAACACGGGTACGGAGCGATCTATTCGCCGGAACAAAAAAAAACACGGAATAATTCAGAGAGAACAAAGAATCATGAAAAAGGTAATCATAAGTGCAAAACATAATACACGAACTCTTCCCCAACCCTCCCCAATCGTCGCGCCACTACACTTTCTTGGCCGTCTCTTCCACGAACCGCTTCAGCAGGCCGTGCTCGATCGGGATGTGCAGATTTTCCGACCCATCGAGGGAGCGCTTGATCCGCAGCAGCTTGTGGTCGGTAAACTCGGTCAGCTGGGCGCGCAGCGCAATGTCGCTGCTGACCAGGAACGCTTCCCGGCACGCCCAGTACAGGTCCTTCAGCGGCATGCCCGGGTAGTGCGGATGGGCCGGCCCGCCCTGCTCCAGCTGGTGGCGCACGATCGCCATAAAGATGCCGCGCGCGTTCGACGTGAGCGACGCGTACACGCTGGCCATCGAGGAGAGGGCCAGGGCGCCCGCGTTCTGCACCAGCAGCGAGTTCTCGAACGCCGTCTCGACGCCGTACGGCAGCAGCGTGGTCGTGTCCCACCAGCAGAAGTTGTACTGCGCCAGCTTGGAGGCGTCCCACAGCAGCGGCGCGTTGATGTGGTCGATCGTCGCGACCAGGTGCAGGTTCGGCAGGCTGGCGAGCCGGGCCAGTGTCGCCTGCATGCGGTCGGCCCGCATCGCCACCCCGTCCAGGTTGTGCACGAGCAGGAAGACGTGCAGGTCGGGCTGGCAGGCCAGCTCGCGCTCGATCTCGTCGATCGTTTCGTGGTGCAGGGCGGTCGGCAGCTGCAGCTCGAGCAGATCGTTCGCGACCGCGTCCAGCACGTCCTTCACGGTGAGCGAGGGGAAGAACCCGTTCACGACCAGCACCGGCCGGTCGGCTAGCGCGCGATGGTGAAAGCTCTGCAGCAGCGTGCGCTTGGAGCCGAGTCCGTACAGCAGCACGCTGTAGCCCTGGTCGAGCAGGAACAGCCAGCGGGCGAACTGGCGGCTGTGGTCGTCCAGCAGCTCCTGCATGGCGGCCGCGTGCGCCCGGTTCGTGCCGCTCGTGTCCTCCAGCAGCCGCAGCAGCACGTCCTGCGGCAGCCGCGGCGTTTGCAGCCGGTCGAGCGTGTGGTCGGACGTGACCGATTTGCCGCCGGCCGCGAACGTCGAGAAGTAGTCGTCGCTCTGCACGATGTACTGCAGGTCGGGCGGGGCGCTGTGCTTCGAGGCGGCGGCGCGGCTCGGCCGGCCCGGTCCGCGTGCCGGCAGGCTGGCGGGGACGGGGATCGCTAGCTTCGGTGCGGCGGTTGACGGAGCGCCCGCCGCCTTCGTGCCGTTCGTGGTGGCGGCGTGCGATTTGCGCCGGTTGCGACCGGCGCTGCTGGCGGTGCTGTATTCGCTTTCGATGTCCGCCGAGCAGCTGCCCTCGCTTGACTGGTCGCCCTCCTCCTCTTCGTCTGTGTCGCTGTCCTCCTCCTCCTCGGACGGTTCGTAATCGCTCTCGCTAGCGGAAAAGTCGGACATCAGCGACGCTTGCAAGGCTTTCGACAGTTCTGGCAAATGGGAGAAAAAAAAATGCAATAGATCAGTTAATGGAAGCATTGAGTGGTTGAACCGTCGTGTCAATGATCAAATTTACATCATCAATTTACTTCATCTCGACGACCGGCAAACCCGGGAGTTCCATACATTTTGTATGGGAAGCTATCATTTTTCACATTAAAACCTGAATAATTTTTGTTGAGTTGAAAATAAACATGCAAACATTAGTCTTATTTACTTTGGTGAGGAAATGAGACTTTTACAGACTCGTTTACTATTTTTTCATATTTTTTTACGTTAGACAACTCTCCTTTTAAATGGATGTTTTTAGTGCTGTTTTATGTAAAATACATAGAAAGTGCCTTTTTCCATACTTTCTTGAGACGATTTAAAAAAAACATAAAATTTTCAATTGTTTTACATTGTTTCATAGTCAATGTTATCAAACATTATACGCTTGGTAAGTACCATTTCAAAATTATACATTTTTTTTTTTTGTAACAAAAATTAAATTACACAAAAACATGTTTTAAAAACACTTTTGACGAATAATTTCTGCTTTTCAGGCAAATAAAAGCAAATGAATCAACGCTTATTGCAGTTTCAAGTTGATAAAATACCCGGGTATCCGGTTGTCAAGGTACGCGACCGTGAGGGGGTTCGGACACTCCTGAGGCAGGCCAAGACCGCAAAGTGGCTGTAGAGCCGGATATATAACTAACTAACATCATGACTAATTCAATCATTATGATACAGCATTGAAGGGTACCAATGAATCAACCGGTTCCATGCATAAAACAACTTCATTTTGACACAACTTTGGGGAACCATGATCAAGTTGGAACATACCGGCAAGCGTATTGTTATGAAGCCTCAGCAGCCATCCATGTCTATGCAGGATTCATTTCAAGTGTGATCCGGGCTTCATGCCAACAGTTTGATAGATTGTTTGATTGTGATATGCAAAATATTCAGCGAAGCGAATGTGTTTACCTTTCTTGGCGTGCTGGCGCTGATGCATCGGCGTCTTCGGCACCTTGCCGGCGGTGCGCGGCGTCCGTGGCGTCCGTGGCGTCCGCGGTGCCCGGTCCGGCAGGGGGTCGGCGCGTGGCGTCCTCTGCTGCTGGGCACTGCTCGCCTGGGCGGCCAGCGCACTCATCGAGCCGCGCTTCTTCGGCGTCCGGAAGCCGTAAATGCCGTCGCCCGCCACATCGGTCCGCGCCTCGAACAGCGTCGTGGCGGCTACCTTGTTGTTCAGCAGCTCGAACTCCTCATCGTCGTCCGCCGCACCGGCCATCCGCCCATCGCCACCACTGTCTGCGCCGTCGTCGCGCGCGCTCGTATCGCTGTCGCTCTGCTCCTGGTAGCCGCGCCGTCTCCCACCGCCGGTCACGTAATCCTTCGCGTACCGGGTGTTGGGAGACAGGATGCGAGAGGAGCGCCGCAAGCTGCCACCGCCACTTTGTGCCGGTTTGCGCCTCCCCTTCGCTCCGTCGTTGTCCGTGCTGGAGGGTGGCCGGGCGCTCGATTCGTCCACCGACGAGTCCGACCCGCTGTCGCTGCCGAGCAGCTGGGCTAGCCGGCGGTCCTCCTCCTCGTCCAGCTTGAGCGGCACGTGCACCGTTTTGCGGCGGCTCATCTTGATCGCTGAAGCTGAGACGCAAATTAGGCCCGTGTTTTTCTCGACAACACAACACAACACCAAACGATACACAGAGAAAGAGAGAAAGACACCGTGCGTACCCTAGCCGACGGTTTCGGACGGTTTGCTGTTGCTGTGTGTTTGATGCGCGCGCGAATTCCGTCGTTTTGTTGACAGCTGGAACTGTCACAAAGCAGCGGGTTCAAAACAAACCAGATTTTGACAGCTTATGGTTCGGGGTATTTTTTATCTTCGAAGGGAAATTTTTTATTCTATAAAATTTAACATTTTCCGCTGTTCAATAACATTTGCTCGCTTTGTATATAAATGTACGCCTTTATTTTGATGAATTTTGCTGATCGCTTTCGGCAAGGTGACACAACTGCAGCTTACACTATTGCACACCAGGCGACGCTGCACGCTAGCCAATACACAAACCATCCCCGAACGTGGGGCACGTTGAACGCATGTAACTCCATTAACGCTTGCCAAATGTAACGCAAGGTTTACGGTTTCAAATGTAACGCGATTACATGCGGTACAAACATCGGTTTTGGGAAATGTTCCGTAGAAGTTGAAGGAGTAGAAAAGTAGAAAAAAATCCAAATCCAGGAAAGTGATTTATGCTTCTTCTTCCTCCTCTTCTTCCTTTTTCTCTTCTTCTTCTTCTTCTTCTTCTTTTTCTTTTTCTATTTTTTCTTCTTCTTCTTCCTTCTCCTCTTCTTCGTTTTTCTCTTCTTCTTCTTCTTTTTCTCTCTTTTCTTCTTCTTCTTCAGTTTATTCCGCCGATTCCGGAATTGACTCCGGAACCGATTCCGAAGTTGACTCCACAGCCGATTCCGGTCTCCGAAATTGGTTCCGGAATCGAAATCGGCTCCAGAATCAGAATCGGCTCTAGAATCAGAATCGGCTCCAGAATCGGAATCGACCTGGGAATCGCAATTTGCTCCAGTAACGGAATCATGATTGACTCCAAAAATGGAATTAGCTCCGAGATGAGCATCAGTTCTTGAACTGAAATAAGAAGCTTCAGAAGCGAAATCAGTCCGGGAATCTCCTTCAGAATGAATCGTTGACTAGTAAATTTTGATATTTTGCGGCTATTAATACGTAGCATCATTGGACTTAAACGCCTATTATTATGAAGATGCCGAAACCGACTCCGCGTTCGAAGCCGATTCCGATTCCGGAACCAATTCCGAAACAAATCATTACTACGCGACTATCATTAGACCGATACCACATTCTTCTACCAACTCTTCAAACAGCAACTATAAGCGTTTTGATGCTTTGATACTGCTGTGAGCAACGACAATCAAACCTAGCAAACCTAGAAAACCTATCAAACCTAGAACCAAGCTAGCGTTTTCTCAAAGCAATATTAAAACTTTGTCTAGCTATATGTTGGTTTTCCGCCGGAAGCCTCTTGATGTAAATGTTCCAGAGAGGAACTCAAGAGTCTGTACCAATTAATAGAATCATTAAAACCATATATTCTGCCACCTCCAGTTGTCCTCGAATAGTTGGTTTCATGCTAGTATTGAGATTAGGGTCTGTGCGGAAGTAACACAAATCAACCATTTATACCATCAAAAGCATTTACCAACAACTTTTGAAGATCACTCTTGGCTCTACAGTAATCTCAAAGATCCTCCAAATATATTCCCAACATTTATTGATTAATATAACATAAGAACGATGGCGCCAAACTTCTAGAAACATTTATATTTCAATCATCAAACTTCTTCAAAATCCCATAAGCTTCCAAAACGCTTTGCATTGATTTGCAAGACCTTAGGGATGGTGGTTCACTTCCGCCTCGTCTAATGCGTAGAGCTGTCAAAGGTGTGTGTCATGCGATCGTGACGCCCTATCCCACCTCCCCTTCACACCATAAACCCTTACCCAATCAGCCTCGACCGAGCTTTGTGATCGATCGGCTCTCGCTAGGGTCGCCCCGTGCCGACCTTTTTCCACCACCCGCCAAATGGCAGAAGAGTGCTGGCGAGTCGTGCCAGCAGCCCCGCAATGGGTGGTCAAGCGAGCAGTACCCGGGACAGACACGTCCACCGCCACCACCTAAAGCCTATCTATCACTGTGGACGTGAGAAGGAAATCACGCAAGCTGTCAGAACTTGCGCGCACTCGCAGCCAAGATCAAAGGGTCACCGGGTACGTACGTGTGTGTGTGTGTGTGTGTGTGTCCGGGATGGGGCAAATTTTAGTGAGGATGGCAGAGCTCGCGAGAACTCGCTGAAATCTAGCCATAGGAAGGAGCAGACACTTGGGTGAGCGGAAGGAGAGCATTGGAAAAAGCGCAATCCAAAGCGTTGGCGCACCCGCTGGGAAGATTGCGATATTGCTCACAAGATCAAGAAGAAAACGAAGGAGAAGAAGTGACCAGAGCTCTTGGCAAACATTCCGAGGAAGGAAAGAGGGGTAATGGGGGAAGGATCATCCCGGTAAGGCGGCGTTCCAACGGGTCGATATCAGATTTTTCGTGATCTCTCTTCTGGACTTCCAAAAAAATATTGTTCCCAACGTTCCATTTTTCTTGGAGTTGGCGGACAGAGCGCACACACACGCCCCGGAACATCGTTTTTGGATCCCTTCATAGTATCATCCTCCCTTTCGACTGGATTCGCAAATTTGCGATCCGGATCGGAACGAATCGGGACCCAAAGAATGCGGGAGAGCATTCACACGACCAACAAGGGATCTGATGGCTTTCAGACACCCTGCCATACAGTTTGGTAAAGCCTCCAGCCACATTTCTTCACAGTTTGTTTCTTCTTCTTCATTGTATTTTCAACGGACGCTGTGAAAAGAAAATCCTGCCCATACACACATACCAACACTACAATGTCTGTCAGGGACAGTGCGTTTTTTTTTGTTTAATTCGTGCTCGGATTGCACAACACCGCTCCGCTGTCACCGGAGAAGCGGTCCTGAATATTTATTGGCTCCTGCGACATTGCCGCTGCTTTGATGTCAGCCAGCGAAATATGTTGCTCGAGTGTCCGGTGGCCGGCGATGCACGTCCAGAGAGGTCCAGAGGCGGCATGGATATCATCCAATTTCAAAGTGTCCGGAGCACTCTTCAACTGCTCGGGAATCCTTCAAACCCAGCGCAGACCCTTGCACCGCATTCCCGAGAAACACGGACACATTCCAGAGTAGTTTCCGCTTTTCAGCTATGGCGTCATGGTAGAGCCTGCCAGACTGCGTCTGAACGGGATGGAGTGATCTAACGCCACACTGTCTGGTACGGGACCAGGCGAAGCTGACACCGAGTGATCAGGCCCTTTAGGTCCTCAGTTGGTCGGCATGACAAGCGAGTGTGCCTGACGATCATCAAGAACAAGCGAACGAACGAGAAAGATCTAGAGAAATAGAAAAAGACAGAGAGAGAGAGAGAGATAGAAAGAGAGAGAAAGAGAAAGAGAGCGAGAGAGGGCAAGCAATATAGAAATTTCGGAGAAACCTAATAAAATCATAACAATTATAAAACGCTTTATTCTCCCCGACGCCGACAGCCCCCACAGGACAGGACAGGACAGACCAGCAGCAGCAGCACAACAACAACAACAACAAGGGCCGTCCTCACCCGCCGGGCCGAAAGGTGTGAAATGTACATTTCATTTCCGCACCGCCCAGCTGCTTCCGCCCCTTGGACCACACCGTGGGCATTCTTCTTTGGGCTTTCGGAGGGTTTCGGGATTAATCATTCATCTTCGGAGCGTTGCGAGCGAGCGAGACCCCCCGTCGGCGGGCAATCGTCATCGTCGATCTTTTCTGTGCCCTCTTCTACTGTGCTCCCTCTCCTCCATCACATGTGTAGGGCTGCATAGCGAAGGTACAACGTAGAATACAGAGACAGAGAGAGAGAGAATAAGGGAACCAACTAAAAGGAAACAAAGCCCCCCCCCCCCCGAAACATTGTCGAAATGGCAGGAGACGTGCCAGCCAGATATTTCTGCTGTACCGAGAGAGCCCCGGCCTCAAACTCCACTGCTCAAGAATGCCCCCCCCCCCCCCCCCGCAAACCTCCAGCCCGTTCCACTTTCCCTGCTGCGCCCACCCCAGGGCGACGAAGCGGGTTTCTGGACGAATTCCGACGAATTTCACGCGCATCTTCACACGCGGGGCGATTCGAGTATATCCGGCCATCAAAAATGTCGGTCCCCTCCGCGCCCCAGATTGGAATGCGGAGCTGTATGGTTTGTGTGCTGGGACAGTTCGACCGCACGAGATGCCCTTGAGGTGCAAAGATTTGGCTAGCACATGGTGCCTGGCCGGCAAGAGACGAAGCTGTCCCAGAAACAACAGTTTCCTGGGACACTTCCTGGAAGACACTTTCGCCGAGGTTTTTTGTTTTGTTTTTGGTTTGTGTTTCTGTTGCTGTGGGACCAAACACCAGGACATTCCAACAGTGTCGGGATCCATTGTTGATAAAACAGTGCATCTGATTGTATCTCCGAGTAATAGCCGAAGCATCAGAGAAGATCCTAGAGCTCCTACGGGGGTAATTGCATTCCATTCCCAAAACGCACCGGTGCCTACCTGCGCTTGGAATGCTTTCTGCTGCCTAATGTGCTCTAATGCTTGCAATAACGTGCCAGATTATCCCAATTTAAGCTAGCAATCCCTCTGTTTCTTTGTCTCTCTCTCTCTCTCTCTCAATACATGTATATGTGTGTATGGCAGTAGTTCCAGAACCATTAAGGGTCACAACGGCGAACCTCCGGAAAACGATGCAGCGAGGACCCGGTTGCTTTTATTTCTCTCTCTCTCTCTCTCTCTCTCTCTCTCTCTCTCTCTCTCTCTCTCTCTCTCTCTCTCTCTCTCTCTCTCTCTCTCTCTCTCGCTCTCTCTCTTTCTCTCTCTCTGTTGTTCCTTCTCCTTCATTCTTGTTTCTGCGATGCTCACAAAAGCCTTTGCGCGCTTTTCGGAAATCAGTTCGGCCGGTAGCCAATGGAAGCCGGTGCACGCTGGCCTTGGTATTAGGGACACCGAGGCAGGAGAACCTTGGCGGCGCAAAGAACCCCTGGAAAAGAGCGGAAGAGACAGACTGGCACAGCCGTGAAGTCGAAACGAAATTCCAAGAACGTCCAGGCAAGCCGCAGCAGAATTCCCAATGCCTCTCTGCCTCTCTCTTTACATCTCTCATCTCGCTCTGACCGATCCAGTTAGTTCCAGGGGCCGGAGGTCTTCTCGAGCTTTTCGGAAAACACCCTCCCTTTCGGTGGCGCAAGGTGGAGGTGGTGTTGGTGGTGACGATGGTTTCCACACCACAAACTCCTTACTGCCGTTGCTGCGTCCGAAGGTCGAATAATGCCGCAAGGTACACCCTCGGCCAAGGCAAGAATGCGGCGCAAAAGGGTCAGATCAGGAGATAGTGGGCCCCTTTACCCTTGTGCTCGTTCTTCTGCCTTACACACACACACACACACACACACACACACACACACACACACACACACACACACACACACACACACACACACACACAAACATATACTCTTTGCCTGTTCGTACGAGTCCGTGTTGCCGTGTTGCTTTCTTCTGTGCGAAGTACACGCGGTGCGTTAGAAGGGGGTTTGTGAGTGCGTTGTTCCTGCAAACGGGGCCGCAGATCAGGGACCGAGATCGTGAGGCTCAGAACGTAGGTGTTGGGATGTCTGTCTGTGTGTGTGTGTGTGTCTTTGGTTGTTGATGAATGGAGTGCAGATGTGCGCTGGGCTGCGTGTTTCATGGAAGCGCACGCGGATGGATGGCGCACCAAGAAGCCGTCGCGCAACGCCACAGGACCTGCCTATGATCTCTCTCTCTCTCTCTCTCTCTCTCTATCTCTCTCTCTCTCTCTCTCTATTATTTCTCTCTCTATATCTCTCGCAGACAATAGGCTCCAAACGGGCGTGAATGCCCCAGCACCGAAGGAAGCAACGCAAGCCATTTGCAGAAAAAAAAATCAGTAAGAATGACAAGCTGGGGCGCAGGGCTGTCGAACGCCAACCAGCTACGTCTCTCCCACTCTATCTCTCCCATCCTCTCCTTCTCCTTTGCGGAAGAACAGAGAGAGAGAGGGATAGAAAGAGAGAAAGACAGACACCGCAAACAGCATGAAGTGAAGAAATTCTATACCCGCGCGGCGTGTTGGCGTGCTCTGCAGATATGTAGTTATCGTTTGGGGCGCGTTTTTCGCACTTCTGAGCTGAGCACTCTGGGCCGACCGTCGCTTGGCGGCGTTCTTCAAACCGTCCTCCTTCGCTCGGCTGTGCCTTTTTGGTGTTGTTTTTGTTTTTGTTCCTTGCTTTTTAAACGCCCAGTACGAAAGAGCTGAAGAGGAAATAAAGTGGAGAAGGGGGAGGGGGGGGGGTGTGGGAATGCCCCCCCCCCGCGCCCATTAAACAGAATGTGGACGTGTGTGAATGTGTGTTTCACAAGCAAACTAACAAGTCACGCCAAGAGCCCTGCTGCCGTCGAGCCACGCCATCCAGCAGCCATCTTTAACCGTGCGCGTCGGTTTTGCTGTACAACGGGCAATGGCTCCACAGCGAACGGAAGCGAACGGAGGTTCGGTGCGGGCGTTAGCCCTCGCTCTCTCGCTCTCTCTCTCTCATCATGATCATCATCATCTCGCCCGCTCATTGGCGATCGCATTGGCCTGCGATGATGCTGGCCGAAGATCGACACCTAGGCGTACACCCAATTAAGCTGTTGGACGTAAATGACAGTTCTTTACCGTGATCATTATGCGCTCCCTGCGTCCCGCGCTCGTTCATGCTCGCTCATGGTGCAGCGCCTGGAGAGTTCGTCGCCTGGTTGCCTGGTTTTGTGCACTTCGGGGTCTTTTTGAGCCAGATATTGAACGCAGCAGCACCGTCGAACGCCAAATCGCACCGCGGGATGCGTCGCTGGCCCAGCTGGCCCCCAAACAGCGGCACACAAACAGTGCATAATGAGCGGGACACCTACTACCGGACCGCGGGCTAATGGACCGGGACAGTTAAGACAAAACAAAAACACACGCATACACGCACCGAGCCCATTATTGAAGAAAGGTCCGGCAGCCGGGTTGTTTGCTCGGGGCAAATGGATGGATGGATGGATGGTGCGGCTCTCCTGCGGCTGGGTCTTCAGCCTATTTCTCATCAGCTCCAGCTTCCGAGTCGAGCCACTCATTTCCATTTGCCAACTCCCGACGACTCCAGAAATGGACATGGGCCTGAGAGTGTTTTCGAGCTTCTGTTGATTATGTGTGCGTGTGTGTGTGTGTGTGTATGCCGGACACCAAAAACAGATCCGGCGACTGGTTGTGAAGGTGACGCGGCTACCATAAGTAGCCGGGACCATCCTCATTATTTGGGCCTAGCCGACCTTTTGTTTTTGTTTTTTTTTGTTTACGCGTTCTTCTCGAGCCTTTCCGCCGCGGAGGTTTACAGGGCTGATGGGTGTGAGGACGCCTTCCGACACTTGCCTCCCTCGTCCCGTGCTGCATGCCAGGTGGTCTTCGAACCCCCCCCCCCCCCGGGGGCCGGCCGGGGTCTAATGAGAAGGGAAGTCCCATTACCCCCTTCTGTCTTAATCAGGCTTCGGGGGAGGGGGGCCCGCTAGAGGCCCCCTTAGCCCCCGTGGATTAAGCAGGTAAGATTGATGATTTTAAATACCCATGTTAGCCTATCTTTGCCTACGTGCCTGTGTCTGTGTGTGTACTTGTTGGTTTTAACACTTTGTGCACGGTTCTGGTGGTGCACCAAAATTAGAAGGAGCCCGCAGAGAGAGAGACTGCCTGACAGCAGCCGGCAGCCCGACAAGGTCGAGATTAAGCGAGATGGTTATCTTTTGGAATACAGAAAAGTACAGAAAAAAGCAATCCTACGCATTAAAGGGAGGCATAAAAAATGAACAGGAAGACAAAACAAAGAGAGAGAGAGAGAGAGAGAGAGAGAGAGAGAGAGAGAGACTGCCTCACTCGCAAAGCAAATGTATGCAATGTGTGTGCGTGTGTTTCGCCTGTTTGCTCTTTGTGCCGTCGGCTGCCGCAACGACCACTGACAGCAAGTTAAAAGCAATCGTATGTTCTGGACCTTTTGCCTGAACGCACACCTAGGGGAAGGTGCGCCCGGGGCTGACGCGGGCAGCAGCGAACACCTCAAGGGCCCAGGATTAAGATGGGTTTAATAAGGGAGCAGGCATTTCCACGCGCGATAAAGGACTCTCGCTGCACGCCGTTACGGCCGTGCACAACATCAAACATCAAACAACAGCACACACACACACGCTCATACAAACACAAAAAAAAAGCAAGAATGATCCAAGCAGGCGAGAGCGTTATTTGAATCGGCATAAAATGAATATATAAATAAATAAATATATATAAATAAATTAATAAAGAAACCGGATGAGGCGTGGGGCAGCCGACATTGCGCGACGTGACGCATGATCCTGGCGTTATCCTGAGGCTACGATCAATTATTTACAATTAGGCCGTCCCGCAGGCGACGGCAGGAGATGACACCTCGGAAGCCTGGCACCGCTGCGCAGGCAAGATCTTACCGATTTCGGAGCTTTCGGACGCTTTTAGCCGCGCCCGCCCGGCCCGGGACTCGCACCCCACAGCCAAGGGACCACCCTTGATTGGTGTTGCTGAAATCTGAAGCGTCCTCCGCGAACGGGCGAGGAGGGCGCCAACCGAGGGCCCGAAAAGGTGTCGCGCGCTCGAACGTGAGAGGGTTTTACATTTTATCGTCCTCACCTGATCGTTATCATCCTCCCCCCCCCCCCCACGAGTGGTGTGGAAGGCGTCGGAAATTTATTACACACTCCAGGGACTGCGAACAGACACCGGTGTCTCACCGCCGCCGGGAAGACAGCGCGAGGGCAAAATAAATAACCGCCGGTTCTTCGGAACCGCGTGCGTTCTGCCCGCGGCATCGCGCTTTAAATCTTCCGTTGTCTGTCCGTTTGTCTGTGTGTGTGTGTGTGTTGTTTTCGTTGTTTCGCTTTCTTCTTCAATCTCTTCCCCACAGAGCCGCTCTTGGGGCGCGCACCTCATTCCTTCCAGTTCTCAACAAGATCTCGGTGGCTGTCGAAGGCTCAAACGCCGGCGGATGATGACACTCAAACCGTTCGAAATCGTGTGAATGGTTGTGTGGCCGTACGTAGGGCGCACTTTTTTGTTGAGAGTTGGGGATTGCAACTCTCCATAGCGAACATGAAAATCACACTGCAGCAGCTCGGGAGTTATGGAAGTTATAAAGGTGCTGGAAGGCTTAGATGTTTTTAATTACCCTACTCACCAGTTAGAATGCATTGGACAGTGTAAGAGCTGCATTGGGATTAGGGCTACACAACTTCAGTAGCAGTAGCTTGGATCTTCATCTACAGATGTTCCTGGTGCTCTCAAGAGCGTTTCAAACTATTTGACACCGAGATTACTTTCAATGCTGGCAAGCGACAGATGCTTGTATTTGGAAATACCTTCAATTGCCTTGTTCATTTCTAGACAAATGCAAGGGGAGATATATTGAAGGGAAGAATGAAAACATTCGTAAAACTTATCCCATCGCTTTTGAATACTTTCGCAGTTAAGACCTATAAGGTTCTAATGTTAATTGTTGATCTTCAAAAGCCTTCATAGTTTATAGTATTTTGTGACTTCATAGTTTGAGCAGACAACTTTGATTCCAAACATTGTGAGATGTTCCAGAACTTCCAATCCCGGTGCCTTAGACACTTACAGGTTAGGATTAAGGTTACAAAATACCAATAACATTCCTGGAACATCTTCAGATGTTCCTGATGTCCAAGAGCTTTCGAAGCTGTTTGATACCGTGATTTCTTGTTTGCTGATATTCCAGATAACTTCCGAGCTTGCAAGCGAAAGATGTTTGCAACTAGAAATTCCTACAAGTGCCTACATACATGCAAGGGAATATACATTGGAGGAAGAATTGAAGAACATTCGTGGAGGTTTAAAACATTTCCAGCATTTCTTAATAGTTTCGTAGCTAAAATTACAACAGTTCTAAGGTTCTACTGTGATTTTTAGGGCTTTGAGGCACTAAGCTATCTGACTTGATAGATTGAGAAAAAACTTTGATTCCAGACGTTTCCAGATGTTCCAGAACTTATTCTAATTCGACACTAATTTCTTGTTTAAACATTAAAGTATCGGACACTAGAAATTGTAAGGAACGTTGGAGCACTTCATCTTCAATTTCCTACTACACCAGGGCTCCAAACACACAGCTTCAACGTTTGCTCATTCTGAGGATTAATACTAGTCGTAGCAGCAAAGCCCCACCAAGTGCTTTAATACCTACCTGCGGCTACCGAAACATCACTGGATCACTGGACAAAACCAAACCAAACCATTGACTTGGCACTGTACGTAGCTTGCCGCATCAACGCGGCATCCTCACTTCCCGCACTACCCGAGCGACTTGAAAAAGCCGGCGCAGGAAACCGCCAATACCGGATACGCTAACCAAATATTACCCGGCAATCACCCTTATTAGCCCTGCTTCCGATTAGCTTCGCTCCTCCCGGTTCCTCGCCCGTGCTGGATCCGACACACTCGCTCGTGTGCCGCGCCGGATATTGGATCGAGCATTCAAACGCTGCGCTTCAATGCGCCCGCCAAGGTGCGCCCTTACCGCGAGGGGAAAGGTGCCTGGAAACCCAATGCCGCGTATCGTATCCAATATCTGGTGTTGTGCCTGTGTGTGTGTGTGTGTGTGTGTGTGTGTATGATTGTATACGGCAATCCGACAACATCCCATACCGTTGCACCGCTGCTCAAACGTCATCGGTGAAGGAAAAAAAAATAAAACACACAAGCAATCGGATCGGAATTAGATACGTTCCCTCTAACCCCTTGATGTTCGCTTGTTTGAAAGGGGGAAAAAAGGGAAGGTACGCGGAAGCGGACCAAACAGAACCTAGCCGGGTGTCCGGCCAGTGGCGAACCTGTAATCGCTAGTGCACGCTGACCGGCGGCGAACGCAACGTGTGAAGTGCCCGCGCAAGGTGCGCTATCCCCCGCCGAGATCCTGTGCTGTGGGGCTTCGGGAATCCAGGACAGCTCAAAGAGAAGCCTTCCCCCCCCCCCCCACCTTTCCATTCCTGCCTGGGCACCCATTTTCTTCGGCTTCTTCTTCCTGCCGTGGGTAAGCAAAGCCGTCGATTCCTGTCGTGGTAGAGCGCGTCCGGGGGCAGTGTGCGCAGCAGCGACGGTGCGCTCGGAACTGTTTGGACAGTCGGAACCGCTTCGATACAGTGAGGGGCTGTTTGGGGCGGGTGGTGCGCTGGTGTAAACATGTTTTGTGGCCCGCTCGCCGCCCACCGGAGTCTACCAGGCGCTGCCTGGGGGGGGGGGGGCGCAACCAAGTGACACGATAGTCCGGACCGGACGCGCAAACACGCGCGGTTATCTAATCGGTGCCGCAAGTGCCCGGAACAGCGGGGCGTCGTTGGGGAAGAGCGGCGCAATGGGCACAGAATAATCGATCGGGCCGGCAAATAGATGGGGCGATAGTTTCGTCGCCTTCTGCTGTCGCCTGTTTGTTCTGCCGACCTCGACCCGCGGGCAGGAAACATAAATTGCCTACAGCCAATCTCTGCCCATCAAGTGCAGGCACGCCCGCTGCTTGGTTTCGGGCTGCCCCTTGGAGCGGGGCTGGTGATAGATCGCGCCGAACAGTCTGCGCCGCATCAAATTCCCTTGTGCTGCCGAATGGACGCGGGAACAGGGACGCCCGGATGAGCCGTTAATCTTTCATCACCACGTCGCTGGTTCGGCGCGGGTCCGATTGCACCGAAATTTGCACTCCCAGGCAAGCGGTATGTTGTGTGTGTGTGTGTTCCTGTTCCCTTCACGTTCCCCGGGGGTTCGGCCGGGGACTCACGTTTCAGCGCGACGTGCCGATCTTGCGCCGGGCACAAATGGGAATCCGGTTCGTCGCTTGCCCACCAACAAAACGTGTCCTACAAACGCGTCCTCTAATGCGTTGTCCGTGCGTGCCAGACTGGGAGTCGGAGCGATTTTTGGTGTGCCTGTGTTTTTTTTTTACTATGTTTTCCTTTTTAATTGCAAACAAACGTCCGCGCAACGAGCTGTGCCTTCTGGGGCAGCAAGACTGGTAGAAGAAACCAACGCATAACACAAGAAGAGGAAAAGGTTACACGGGCTTGTGTGTACTTCACAGGTTTAGCAAATAGGAAGCCGGCCAAAGCCTCTCCGGGACACCGTCCCAAAGGATAATAACAATATTTGTAGAACTTCGCTTGCGACTGCGGGGGTTTACTGGCGACGAACCTCAACAACCAAAACGAGACAAAAAAATCCCTCCCTCAGGGCAGGTCAGAGCAACGCAGTCAACCATTATTACCTACCATATCATGCCTCGGTGCTTCCTGCCTTCATCTCCTTCTTCAAGCGGTACACACACACCCAACAACCCTCGGGCCAAAAACCAAGAATTGGATGCATCTTTGCAGCATGAGTAAAGCACCGATGACATCGGTGTGCTTATGGGCATGCGATTTTTTTTTTTTATTTTTTGCTATTCTGGGTGGCTCTTGCTTGCGGACGTGAGCGACGGGGCTGTTTGGTGTGAACTAAAGCCCAACGGGTCCACAGACGGTTTCGGGTTCAAACGCGTCTCACATCAATGGTTTCATTGATGGTTGTTGGGATGATCATCTTCGATACCGGAGACTCATACTTTCATTCAAGAAACCGGCAACCCGACACCGGCAAGAGGACACCGACACTCAACCCACACACCCGGACTGGCGGAAACTTGTCTACCTGCTGCTGCTGCTGCTGCTGTTGCTGCAGGATCAATTGTTCTGCCAGGTTCCGCCAGTCCAGCACACCATTCAATATTATCAGATGGCGGGTTTAGGCTCGAGCGCCATCTGATGAGCCTTGGATTAGGCGATACCGGCAAATCGGGTGAGACAAATCTGGTACCAGCGATCGAGCTTCGCAGAATTTTGCAGCACTAAGCACTAGCACCTTTTCCCTTCGGTTCAAGTCCGCCTCGCAGTGTAGGCACTTTAGAAAAGTGCGAATTTGTGGCAATAATGCTTCATGTGATATTTATTTTTCTTGTTTTTTTTTTAAAGAGGTTTATCCATAAATTACGTAACGTGTAAAAAATGTTTTACGTTTATTGGTACGTCGTAGCGTCATTTACGGAAGGTCTCTTAACATTGCTTTTTTTTTATTTAGCTCTTGTTTCTTTTTTTGTAATCTTTGGTTTATGGTTGTTACCTTCATAAATTATTTATTGAGCCAATCAACTTCACCGTTGTCTCAATGAACAAATTTACACCTTCACCTCTACAACCGGCATTCCCATGGTTGCATTCCCCTACACTTTGTACGTGAAATTACAGGGTTTTCCGAGACAACAGCTGTTAAATGTTGGAATTGCATCACAATAACGTTTCAGTTCTTGCGCATGATTTTCAACACGGCTCAAGCTGTGTTGCGTTTGACAGTTTTTTTTTTGTGGTGTGTTGAAAATTATGTGTAAGAACTGAAATTTTCTTATGATGCAAATGACATCCGTTGAAAACATCTTGAAGGTGGTGAAAAATGATGTGCATTTTCGAATGTTAGGTTGGAAAACACTGTATACTAGTGCAGAATTAAATAAAATTTGTTGTATTGAGCATCAAAGGTTCATTATTAGTATCAAGGCACGAATATTAGTTTTATTAGTGAAGAAATGGGAATTTAAAAGCTTTATTTACATTTTTTGTAGCTTTTTTAAGTTCGACAACTCATATTTTCTATCGTGCTATTTTATGTAAAATGAATTTATTCTTTTTATTTATTTTTCAGGTAATAGATAATCATAAAACAATAATTTTGTATTATCTTATATTGTTTCCCAGTAAATATTATCAAAAAAAATATTAGAAAGTACAATTTAAAGTGACAACAAGGTTTAAATTCATATACAAAATGCATGAAATACCCAGATATGCCAGTCGTAGTGATAAAGGGAATTGGAAATAGAATCTTAAAAATGAAATATTCAGCATTTTTTGAAAAAAAAATACAAACCCAGAATATATTCTTAAATAAATTGAAATTTGCTAAAGATACGTGAAGAAATTGAACTACCTATCATTTATAAAATAGTTATTCGAGTTTGAAAAGCCTACCCGTGTATCCAGTCGTAGATTTGAAGGTTAAACTGTTTGAAAATGTAAAACAAAAATTTCAACTAAACTTTGATTGCTTTCCATTGCTTAATTTTATTGTCCTTTTGTTGTTCTTTTAAAAACTAGTGGTGGGAGCTTGGAATCGGACCTACCCGATTCCGATTTTGTGTTCGGAATCAATCCCGGAGCCGATTTCGATGCCGGAATCGATTCCGATTCCGGAGTTGGTTCCGGAGCCGATTCCGGAGTTGAATCCGGAGCCGGTTCCGGAGTTGGTTCGGTTCTGGAATCAGAATCGTCTCCGGAATCGGCTCTAGAATTAGTTCCGGAATCGGCTCCAGAATTGGTTCCGGAATTGGCTCCGGAATTGTTTCCGGAATCGGAATTGGCTCCGGAATCGGCTCCGGAATCGGAATCGGCTCCGGAATCAGAATCGTCTCCGGAATCGGAATCGACCTGGCAATCGCAATTTGCCCTGGTAACCGATTCCGGAGCCGGTTCCGGAACCAATTCCGGAGCCGATTCCGGAGGCGATTCCGGAATCGATACCGAAGCTGAATCCGGAATGGATTCCGGAAACTGATTCCGGACCTACTATCCGGAATCGATTCCAGAAAACTTCGGAGCTAGCCGGAATCGATTCCGACGAAATCTTCATTTTTCCCATCACTATTTAAAAACCATTCAGCGACGGTATGATCAGTTTAGCTTGATGGGAGAGAAATATTAAAATCATAAAACACAAATCCATACCATCCCCGCAATGCAGCCGCGCCAACCCTTTTTGGCAACGGCTTAGTGCAGCCTTAAAACAGCAGCACGAATCCGCTGAAAGGATGTGTAAAATTTGTAGCCACATGTGTGTGTGTGTGTGTGTGTGTTTTTGTGATCAAGCAACCAAAACTTGCCGCAATAATGCGAACCAAGTGCCAAACAGCCGATTAAGCCGATTGGACCTTTATGTTTGCTCGGGCGCCAATGCGTGCGTGATACGCATTGGCACACTGCGCGCCACCACCATCTGGTTCCCATTTTGCCCACGCGCGCAACGGCTCAATTAAAGCACCTCGGACGGTTTGCTTCTCCCCCCCCGTCACGGTGTGCACGGAAGCCGTGATTAGCATTTGCCTCGGTGTTTGGCTATAATTATGTGGAGCCCGTGCGACGAACAACGGTTTCAGCATAATGGAGCGACGCCGTTTTACGACAGTAATACCCGCGCATTAAGATCGCACACACCCATCGAAGGGGCATCGCATTTAGGATTTGTTTTGCTTAATAATCCTGCTCGCCATATTATATACATTATAGCAGCAGCAGCGGCAGAAGCGAATAAATTGGCTATTCTTTCGCTCCGCCCCATCCTTCGCAGTCGTCTTAAAACGCGTTTGTTTCGTTCTACGAGTCCAACAGTCGATCCCATTTCGGAAGCAGGGGGTGGTGAGAATGTTTTCGAACGGATTCAAAACGGCTCTCGGAGGCGCGACTGCAGCTTCCAGCGCGCGGATTTTTTTGGAGTCTCGGGTTTGCCGTTTTGTTCTCCCCAAGCAGGCCCTCCCCCAGAAAGGGAAGAGGGGGGAGGGGGGGGGGGGAAGGAGGTTAAGCCAGCCGGCGTTAATCTCGTAAACTAATTGCGGGATGATTGAGTGCAAACGCATGCGGAACGGTCGTTAAATGGGCGATAAATTCAATAGCAATGAAGATCGTAAAACGGATCGTAAAACTATCTCCATCGCCGCCACGCCGGAGCGAAGCGTTCTGTCATGCTCTGGAGTGGTGGGGGGGGAGGTTTGGGGGTGGTTGTACGAAGGGGTGGGGTAGTAAGAGGAGCAGGAGATATTTTTTTTTATTTTGCTTTCCATGATCAATATCATTTTATGGCAAATATGCTTATTTACGATCGTTTTTGATTGCCTATTAAAGCCGCGTTAGCGTTGCTAATGCTGCTGCTGCTCCTGCAACAGTTTCACTCCAATGTAGCCAATACAGAAGAACGCCCATTGCACGGGCGGGAAGATTTTTGGGCTGATATTCGCGATAATGCCAGCCGAATCGCGCCGATAAGCCGTTTTTTAATTAAACTGCAGTCAACAAATGCTTCACTTTCACACACACACACACACACACGCGTCCAGTGACGGGCACCTTGTACCACTTTAGCTCAATTTAAAATGCATTCCGCATTATGGGCCCTGCGGCAGCCATCGTAGCGCGTTGCATAAATCCATCTGCAGCGTTGTTGTTTCGCATTTTGTTTGCTTTTCACGGCGGGTGCAATAAAATATCGTACGGTTTCGATCATTATTGCACCCGCGTTGTTGTTTTATTTTTATAGCACACACACTCACACAACCGCATCGGAAAAGCCATTACGGCCGGGGTTCAGGAAATGCAATTCGGGCGGGGTTCGCGCTCCAGGCGCAGGCCTTTTTGCCGCTTGCTGGCCCCACCAATTGCAGCAGCCGAACGGCTTGCAGGCAATAAAATGTAAACCCATTTCTTCGCCCCCCCCCACCCCTTCCCTCCTCTTGCGCCACCCCATTCTCACGCGAGGTAATGAGCGATTCGGCCTACACCTTCCCCCGGGGGGTGCCAGTGCCGCCCGCAGCCGATCGGTACCGCGTACCGTTTTATTAATATCATTAACAAAGTGTTCATTCTTATATTTACTTTTTACGACCTTTCCCCCCTCCCCTCCCTCCCTCCTTCCGTGTCCGATCCCTTGTTTTGCACGCCAGACAATATACGTCTCACAAGAATATACCTCCCCCCCCCCCCCTCCCCGCAACCCCTTCCCCGTTGAGTTGCAATGTAGTTAAGAAACGTAAAACCGAGCGCAGACCATCAAATGCAGACATTGCAAAATTGGCCCGCGCGCCAACCCGCGCCTTCTGTCATTCGGCTGTCTATCGGGCGTTTATTGTGCGTTCGAAACGCGCAATGTGTGTCAGTGCGGGGTCGCTCTTTTACGGCAGCGACTTGTTGTCGTTGCCGGTTTTTATATGTGTCGGTTTTTTTTTTTGTCAATTTTTTTCATTATTATTGTTTTCGTCTTGTTTCTCTGCTCGATGATTTAAATACAGCGTGCACGCAGAAACAGAGTTTCGGGGTCACGCACACACACACACGCGCTTACGTCACGTACAACTTTCATTGGGATGCGTTCTGTAGCGTTTGACAATGTCAGGCCGCACTACATCCAGCCTGGGTGTAGTTTTTATCGCTATCGTACGCATCCATCATCGGCGCCGACGGATGGTCGAATGGATAGATGCGCTAGCGCTATCTGGTGAAAGGACACTGGACGTGGTTTTGATCCTCATCCGGAGCGAGGGTGTGTGCGTGCAATAATCTAAATATTGATATTTCTCGTTGAAAAGAGGGAGGAGGCACACGAAACCCTCTAGTACGATTTCTCCCATACTATGTATGTTTATGCAGATTTATCACACTTACAAAAAGAAGAAAAAGAGCGCAATTTCGATACCTTGTTTTGTCATACCTTGCCTCCCAACAGTGCGCTGCTTAACCAAAGGAATAAAACACCATCGTTGCTTGATATGAAGCCTAGACAAAAACGATAAACAATTTGATGCCTTTGATTTGTTCATTCCCACTACCTTTTCTTCTCACTACAACAAACAGTGTGATGCCAAAAGTTCTTCTTTGCTACAGCCCCATGCTTCATGATTTAACGCTATTATGCCGCAACTCGAGCCACAGCAACGAACGGCTGCGGCCGCATCACATCTGTTTCAATCCTGCCCCAACCGGTAACAACCAGTGGAGGAGAGCCGGTGACATCCGATTGACGCTTAACGTGCCCGCGCTCGCTGTTTGTTCAATCATGTCTTGTGTCTCGCCGCCGTGTTGATCCCCCGTCCCATTTTAGTAGATTTTATGTCACATTTCACTCTGGCTTGTCTGTATGCTGTATATTGCTTTCGAGGCGCTTGATCTTCCACGATTTATGAAGAACGAAACACACATTGAACAATGCATTAACAGTTTTCAGCATATCTAAGCCACACCTGCATCGGTTCTGAACTATTGCAGTCGCAAAATAATGGAATGGTGTTTTCTAATTTGAGTGTCTACCGGGGACCCCGTAGATTGAGGGGAGGAGGGGAGGATAGACACCCGAGGATTGATCGAGCATAATATAACAACGGGTAGCGTATGTCCCTTGTGAGGCTAGTGACTAGAGGGGCTAACCGACTCCAAAAATTTTGAAACCGACTCCGGAAGGTAGATTCGATCATCATTACCCGTATCGTTCAAAGCCAGCTGGAGTCATCTGGAGCCGTCTGAAGTCAGAGTCCAAGTTCTACGAAGTCAGCGTCGAAGCCATCCAGAGTCGGAGTCGAACTCATCCGGAGTTAGAGTCCAGCTCATCCAGAGTCAAAGTCCAAGTCATCCGGAATCAGAGTCCAAGTCATCCGGAGTCGCTATCCAAGTTCTCTGAAATCCGGATCCAAGTCATCCGGTGTCGAAGTCGAAATCACCCGGAATCGGTGTCCAAGTTCTCCGCAGTCAGGGTCCAAGTCATCCAGAGTCGACGTGCAATTTATCCGGAGTTAGAGTCCAAGTCGTCCGGAGTCAGAATCCAGATCATCCGGAGTCGGAGTCAAAGTCATCCGGAGTCGGGGTCCAAGTCATCCGGAGTCAGAGTCCAAGTCATCCGGAGTCGGTGTCCAAGTTCTCCGAAATCAGGGTCGAAGTCATCCGGTGTCGAAGTCAAAGTCACCCTGGATCGAGGTTCAAGTTCTCCGAAGTCAGGGTCCAAGTCATCCAGAGTCGACGTGTAAGTTATCCGGAGTTAGAGTCCAAGTCGTCCGGAGTCAGAATCCAAGTCATCCGGAGTCGGAGTCAAAGTCATCCGGAGTCGGGGTCCAAGTCATCCGGAGTTAGAGTCCAAGCCATCCTCAATCAGCGTTGGAGCCATTCGAAGTCAGATTCTGAGCCAGAATCGGAGCCATCCAGAGAAAGATTAGTCCAGAGTCGACTGCGGTTGATTCTGGCTCCGGTCGACTTCGTTCATTTTCGGTCGAATCAGTCTCCGGACGAATTCGACTGCAGATGTCTTAGAACGACTCCAACTCCAGGCGGAACTAATGGTTCCGATTTGTCCGGAATCGAAATCAGACTAACAATAGCCGGAGTCTTAGGTGTGCTCCAGAGAGCACCTCACTATGTGAGGCCCTTGTACTCGAGTGCACCTATTCTCCCCGTCAGTAAAAACAAGAACAAGTCAGTTCCAACATTTGAGATGAAACTGCATACAACAGAAGCCCTTGTAATGGACGTAGATTGGTAGTAATGGGTTTCAAAGTTTATGTAGTTAATGCTATCTAAGCTGTCAGGCCAGCGGGTTGCCATAACCTCTAAAACAAATCACTACGATTAGTATGCGCCGCAACAGTCCGGTAGAGGACAGTTTGGATACGGAGCTGCGCACACAGAGTGGGCCCACTTGGCGCGATGCATGAAGAAGACATTCATTCAATTAATAAGTGACGTTCGGATGCATCTCCACTCACCTCCTTCCTCGCGCTCCCCTTGCCCCTTTTCTCCTCCACTGGCTGGAATGCAATTTACAAAGGCTACTTGTTTACGCACCCGTACGGTTTGCGCCGTATGAATTATTTAGCGACAGCAAAGTCAATAAGCCTATTAAAAAAAAAAAAGCGCAAGCCATAAGGACGCGCAATTAGTATCGCCGGACTAGCTCACCAACGAGGGGGGATGCTACGTGTAAAATCGATAAGTATAAAAAAAAATGTCATAATTCATACTTGTGTGTGTGCTTTGTTTTTTGTTTTGTTTTTTTTTGCTATGACGTGCGCTTTGCGCCGCGACAATGGCAATCGGCCAATTATGCAAACGCGCTGTTTTCCAGACGCCTCTGCGGCGGAGATGCAAACGTCCATCCAGCTCGATAGACACTCCCCCTCCCCTTCGGTTGCGTAATGGGGTGGGAGGGGTGTGGTTGTGGTGGGGCGGGTTGATCCGTTGTCATCTCGAGTGCATTAACATTTGCATTTCACGCGCGGCCCGAGCGCCCGAGCTGTTGCGTATTGCGCCGTCCCATTTTTTTTTTTGTAAGATTAATTGTTGATGTGTTTGTTTTTGTTTGGGGCTTGAGAATGAGCTAATCTTGGGCACGCGCAGCTCAAGAACATTAGAAGAAGAAAAAAATGGAGTCCAGGCAAACTACGTGCATATCTTTTTTTTTACATCTCTTCATGGTCGAACTTGCAGTACACAAGATAATTTCTCTGTATTTGTTGATTTTGTTGTTTTTCATACCAACCGTTTAGTCCTACCTGGGCTGCATCCTGGCCTGCATTGGTCGCAGCATACGATTTCCAACGCCTTTTTGATTTTGGTCTATATAAAACTCAATCGCAAACGGAATCAATCGATCCTCCCGCGCGCCATTTCCTGGGCTTTCTGCTTTCTTATTTCTCCACCGGAAACCATCGGGAGCACCGGGGCGGCATAGCTCACAATGTAGATAAATAAAGCAAGCGAGATCCGAGTTCCCAAATCACACACACACACACACACACACACACTGAATCGGACGGCCGATTTGAATTTTAAATCCCACACAGTCCCACCGCCCGAATGCAGCTCAAATTTACGCTCGATTTCGAATCGGGCCGGGGCCCCTTCTCTTGCTGCCCCATTTCGGTCCCCCGTCCCCGTCCGGCGGATGTTGGCGGATGTTGAAGACTGCTGCTGCAGTGAGAAAGTGGTGTGACGCCCGGCGACTTATGCCGCCCAACGTCCGCGTGTGTCCGGCTCTTCCGGGCGCTTTTTAATGGTCAAAATTACGAAAACGAAGTAGAAAAAGAAGAAAAGGAAGAAGACAACTCCCAGGGACTGTAAAAAAATAGCAGCAGCCTAGTAGCGCCACGCCACCACGGACACGGCACCGGTAAAAGCAAAAAAAAAAAACGGTACACGCGCGTGTCGCCGACGTTGCGAAAGCGCCACCAATCCTGGCATGCTGGCAATCCTGGCGGGAACGGTGGGAAAGGCCGGCTGGCGCCCGGAACGCCAGACACAAGACGCTCGTTAAGGTCGTTCCGATTGCAAAAGTACCGTATTATTTACGTTTGTTTACGGTCAGCTAATTTTATGATTTTTGAAATAAAAATTTTCATAATGACCGTTGCGCGTTGATGCCGCAAAAGCCCTTCTCTTCGCACTGTCTCTTTCTTCTTCCCTCGCTCTCTCTCTCTCTGTCTTCCTCCGTTCCAGAGACTCCACCCCCCCCCCCCCCCCAAAGACCAAGAGAAGTGAAGAAGCCGGCTTGCGATATCCAAAAGCGAATGGTAATAATAACGGCCAACAGCCATGAATTTGGAATGAGCAAACTGCCCGCGGACGCGAAATAAAAGGGGACAGGGGGGACGGAGGGAAGAGGAACAATTTTTTAAATGATTGCAAATAAAGCGAAACGGCCCAGAGCAGGGGCGGGATCGAGAAGCAGGGTTTGCGCGTACGGATTAACAAAGGCGCGATCAGGCGAGGAGATCTTGTGGCGTCGAATTGGGTTTGCACGGCGAAACACACACACAAAAAAAACACGAAACAAGAACAAACGGATCGCGGTCAGCAAGATACCGATCGCTTACCCTGCTTCCCACACCACACCCGATCATGTTCCAGGGATTAGGAATGAAATGGAAAGCAAAGCGCACACAGCCCCTCATGGCACAACAAAAAAAAACGCTCCAGCAAGCAAAACGTGAGCTCCGTTTTTTTTTCGTGTGTGTGATCTACTCCAGCATCTCCAAAACCCGGCTACCCTGGTCTGGAGTTGGGTGACGCGGACAACCACACGGACACAGTTTCCGTTCAGTGCTGAGAGCCGTTTGACGCGAAAGCAACGCACCCGCAAGCAGTGAACCTTTTGGGGTGACACACACACACACACACCGTTTTGCGCATAGGTGGAGCTGGGATGCTGGGGATGTTCGCCACAGCAATCGGCACCCTTCTGGCAGCAACCAGGCCAGAAGACGCACCGCAACCGGGAATGGAGCGTACTGCGTGGTGCGTTATTTTAAGAACGCCCTCAACTCCGTGAAAGTTGGGGTGCGAAAGGTTACGTGCGGAATTTATAAATTCCACACACCTCCACGACATGGTAGCGCATCGGGTTTGGCTCATAGCGTTGGGTGTGTTTCGTGTTTTTTTAGGTTTTAGTTTGTTTTACTTTTCCTCGGTGCAGTGCAAAGCATTCGTCTTTGATGTGCATGGCATCTCAAGTGCCTGGTGAAGTTGGAGCAAATGTCCAAAAGTTGATATTAGAAGATATATTACGAATATATGTTTTAATGCCCTAGACATTGAACTTCAGAATGGTCCGAGGATCAGAACATTAGTAATGCAAAACGTATTATCTCTCGATGAATCTGAAGGTCATAAAGCAATATACATCTGAAGAAATATTGCCAACAAAGATCCCGGGTATGATATGGTGTTCTTATGCTTTAGATCTTTATGCCTTATAACCGAGAGAGTAATTCTGGAGATTCTTGGAGACGTCCCGGAGCTAAAGCAAATGATTGGTCTTTGTCCTGCATGATACCTTGGGAGACCTAGGAATTGTCCTGGGAGTTTCATGCAAGTACTGAAACGTATTGAAATGACAGGAAGAATTTTCAATACTGAATCAGCAGAAACAAACCCTGGAGATACTTGATGCAAACGATTCATCTGTATCGTCCATGACATCTCCGGTGCTCTAGGAGTTCCTGTGATTGATATCTACTATGTCTAGTCCAAGGTCTCGTACATATATCGTATTTTTAGGGTCTAGACATTGTTTTCTAGATTCCTTAGCACATCTTCTTCTTCTTCTTCTTCTTCTATTTGGCGTAACATCCTACGCGGACATGCCGGCCTATACAGGCTTTCGAGACTCAATCGAGGCTTCGAGACTTGTCACATATTGAGAGTTATAGAAAGTCCGCAACATTTGTGTGGGTACATTGAGTCATTCAACCAAGGGATTAATTCCAAAACATTGAGGAATCCACAAAGATATACTGCTGCTTGGAGATATGTAACATGGTTTGGGCGTAACGTTTTCCAGATCTTTGGTAAATCTTGTGAGAAAGATCAACCCAGCACCAATGTGATGTGTATCATGCCACAGTCATTGCAATCTTCAACGCAGTCACCGGAACGTTTAGGCTACGCTTCAACGCTCAGAGGGCGGACAAGAAACTGCAGAGAACTGAAAATCCCTCCGCGCTTGAACAACGCAATTCTCGTGAAGATACTGCTGTTCAAACAGCCACCAGTCCCGAAACCCCCCTCCTTCCAGATCGCCTTGTTGTTAGCCGAGCGCAGCATCCTTATCCCATTCAGCACGCTTATCTTGCTGCCGCGTGATAGAGTTGTCAGTGCGGTACGTGCGAAATCGTCTTTGACAAATGTGCGCACGAGCCGGTGGTCGGTTGCGGCCGCACGATGCATCGCCCTCGGTCACGCTATCGTGTACCCGGTGGGGAGAGGGGGGGGGGGGGGGGGTCGATCTTTTGAGAAGACTTTTCCCCCTTGGTCGTGCCGTGCGGATCACGCCCCGGGCCCCGGTTGGCGGCACTGATCGGTCGGAATATTAATGTGCGGTATAAATTTCGCGCAAATTAAAGATTAGAACATCGCACGCTCGCTTGAATATTCAATCGCAAAGCAGCGTACTGGTGCGGCCGTAAGTCTTATCCGCGAGCGCGCGCGCGCGCCCGTTCGAAGGTGCTTTATCTTCCGGTCCCGGTCACGGAGCCCCAAGGAAACGTGAAGGAGCGTGGAGCCGTGTTCCAACCCGGCTGGAGGCAAAAGCGCGTTTGCATAAAGTGTCGCCAGGGTCAGATAAAAGGAGACGAGGAGAAAGGGATAAAATGCGATAAAAGGAGAGAGGGTGTCTCGAGATGGCGCTAGTTGTGTCGGAGTACGTTTGTTCAGTTCAGCCTTTTTTGCTTTCCCCATTCTCGCCCTGGAGGCTGCGCTGGGCCTGGAAGCTGTTAAGGTAAGCGGGGGCGAGTTGCTCCGCGGGGTTATGCACCGCAGCACATTCTAACCCTAGACGCGCTTTCCTGGCCGACACGTCCCAGCACACTATACACACACACACACACACACACACATACGCCAGGAAACAGTCGAACGTCTTGCACCGATTGGCATGCGCCTGCGTGTCAAAGGGTGCGGAATGCAATGTTAATTGCATTTTTGTTTGCGCCTCGTTTCGCGCCCTCGTTCGTGCTGATACGGACGCCGCCCGCCGCGGCGCATTGTTTAGCGGCGCATTCCAGCACCGCTACCGAGGCTCGAGGCTTCAGACAAGGTGTTGCACGACGGGAACCAGACAGACAGTGTGTCGGACAAATTGCAACGCGGTGTACCCAGTCACCCAGCGGAAAGGAAGTGCTGTTTGTAGGGTGAAACCTACTCAGCAATGCCGTCATGGTTGCCGGGTGACTCACCGCCGAAAACTCGTCCAGAGGAGATTTTACAGAGTCCACCACAAAAAAAAACACTTTTCTCTGCACCACGTTGTGCTCTAAATTAATAGCAAATACTGTCCATAATATGTCACTTAGCCGCCGTATTTCCCCAAAAAAAAACCGCGAAGGTGTCGTGACAGAGCGACGTGTTCCTGTGCAAAACCTTTTGAGGAAGCCGAAAGTAGCGAAAGCGTGAATGAGATTTTGTTGTGCTGGTGGTGCGGAGATGTGCAGGCTCTGCGAGTTGAAGCCGGCCCACATGTTGGCATGTGATTCCCCCCCCCCCCCCCCCCTTAACCCTGGCCAGAATAGAGTGTCTGCTGCACTGTGCAAATTGACAGTTCATGCGCACCGGAGGTCAGGCGCTGCCCGTCCGAGACACTCCAAAGCGCTCCAAATTCGTCTGCCGCCAGTCCATTTAATCGATCGTTCGGTTGGCAGCCGGCTCGACACGAAGTGGAATCGCTTGCATCGCGGCCGGGCACACGCACGCACGCATAAGTAGCGCCAATTGAGCGCGGGCACCGAAATGGCAACCATCTGCGACCCGGCATCGGTTTGCCGTGCTTTGTTTTTTGCTATGCGGTCGTGCATTACTATGTGTGCGTGTGTGTGTGTGTGTGTGTGTGTGTGTGTGTGTGTGTGTGTGTGTGTGTGTGTGTGTGTGTGTGTGTGTGTGTGTGTGTGTGTGTGTGTGTGTGTGTGTGTGTGTGTGTGTGTGTGTGTGTGTGTGTGTGTGTGTGTGTGTGTGTGTGTGTGTGTGTGTGTGTGTGTGTGTTTGTGTGGATGCTGAAGTAATTTTCCGCACACGGTTGGTTCATTGCGCCCGTCATGCCAGGGTCCAGGGACGCCCGCGGACTGCCCGTTCTCACCATAGGTGCATCTTATTGAACGCTATTATTGCCTTACCCAGTGGTTAGCAACCATTTCACATTTCACATACGGGACCGTTCACGAGCGATATAAGGACCGGTATGGGTTCAGTATCAGCTCCAGAACCGGTATGGGTTCACAATCGGTTCCAGGATCGATATGGGTGCAGTATCAACATCAATCAACCTAATCGGGTCCTAAACCGGCATGTGTTCATTATCGGTTTTTGGACCTCTCTAGTGACAGTAACAGGTACAGAACCGGCATGAGTTCATGATCAGTTCCAGGACCAGTATGGGTACTGTATCGGTTTCAGTACAGGTTTTGGTTTTGTTTGTAGTCTCTTAATGGGTCGTCATCAGTTTCTCATTTGATTTTGATTTGAAATCCAATAATAACGCTGTACACCTCACAGTAAAGGGATCTCTTAATACATCGTTGCAAAGCCCTGTAACCGGACCAAATTGACCAGTTCACACAAAACCGGTTTATTCATCAACAGTGGTACAGTTTTGCAAATCAATATGCTTACCAAGCAATTTAGAGTGCTTGTCGCTTTGCAAGGATGTTGCTAAGATATAAAAATGCTAAAACACTACATGATTGGTGCAAAACAGTAGGGGAAAGCGGGGCAAAATGGGCATGTGGGGCAAAATGGGCACCCTCTATTTAAGCATTATTTGACTACAAAGATTCTTTCCAATGCTCAAAATGTATTCATTAGAGTGTTCTATGAACAGCATGTAAGTTTCATAACCCTTGCATAACAAATAATCAAGAAAAATGCAAAATAAGGTTTAGTAGCATATTGATGTAACTTTTGTCACTTCGAAAATAAGCTGAAACCAGTGTCACAGGGATGCGTTGAAGTTTTACATTATATATTATTAAAGATATGATATTTCTATGCAATTTGTCTGAAGAAAGCAAGGCGATTGAACGCGTATTTTTACTAATATAACAAAAAATACAAAAATGCTTCACGTGGGGCAAAATGGGCAGTTACGTTTGGGGCAAAATGGGCAAATTATTTTGACATACGGCGCTTGGTGAGACTATGGTGTTGTATTTGTCGCCTCAATAATGATAACAGGAACAGCTTCAAAAGATTCAATTTTGTAGAATAAAATGTGTAAAAACTGTTTTAATTTTGATAACATATTTTTGAAAGAATTTTAAGGGCTTTCCTGAACAGCAAAACAAAAGATAGAACAAAAATTACAATTCACGAAACGTGCGCAAAAGCATAGACCATTACCTAAGCGCAGTTGTTGTGGCCCATATTGCCCCAGTGTTTATATGTTTCACAGTTTGTTTACATATGCCTATTTTGCCCCAGGGCTATGCCCATTTTACCCCGCGTGTCAAAATAGCTTGTCGTAAAACATCAAATTTTATTTTACATTATTTACATGTTTTTAAGTTGTTTTCATTCTATGTGGCAATTTTAATCCATAGATGAAGGGTGGAGGCATACAATAATGAAAGAAAAATTGCGTTTTGTGGCATATTCAAAAGAATATTCGGTAAACTGCTTAACATGCCCATTTTGCCCCGCTTTCCCCTACCAAATCCGTGTCGCATGAATGTTGCCAACAGCAGCTTGACAACCACTGACGTCTCGCAAACAGTGGCCGAGTGCCCCCATGCAGTGAGCAAGCGTCCGTAGGACCCTTGGCAGGACGTTGCGAGTTGCTGTGTGGTTTGGGAGCTTGCGAGCACTGGACAATGATTGATCCGGTGCGAGCAAACCCCCCGTTGGAAGCGTTTTTGCTTTACCCACTTTTTTTTAGAGCGACCCAAACAACATGATCCGCACAGGGGCAATGAAATGATTTTAGCGTCTAATTGCTAATTAGAGCACGCACACTCGCCCCAGGGCCAGCGGAGGAATGCAGGTTTGATCAACAGCAGCAGCAGCAGCAGCAAAAAGTCACCACCCAGTTGCTAGCTGACGCTGGTCAGCACATTCTTCACATACCATTGCCGGTGCGCTATTTTCGGGCACGAGTGTGGAATAGTTTTCTCGCCCTCAGAGAGGGAGAGACAGCAAAAAAAAAACACACACACCCAACCAAGAGGGTAACGCCCTGTAGGAAGCTGCCATTCCAGCGACGCCCTCACGCGCCGTGGAACCTGTCGGAATGATTGGCCGCGGGGCCAAAGGTGTACTCAAACTCGGCCACTTTATAAATGTATTTATACATACAAAACTGAAGCGCCGATAAACGGCCAGAAAGCAGGCCAGCCAAATTCAGCCGGCCGGATACGCCAATTTACTGCCAACGTCCGCGATCGGGGCGGAAACATCCGACGAGAGGTGTTTGTGTGTTCGCCGATCACGTTAGTAAATTTTCAGCCAATTACCGTGTGTGGCCCATAAAACGTCATCCGATCACCACACACACACACACACACACACACACACACACACACACACACACACACACATACACCTACCATGTCGTCGAGGGGGTTGTTGTTGTCGTTGTTGTCGGGCAAAATTATATTTTATGTCGTAAACGATCCGTTGACGGGACGATTTTGATCGCTCCGTTCGCAAAATTTGCATCACATTGTGTCACAGCTCGACCCAGAAACGTTTGGTTGGCTGGCAAACGAAATCCATTTTTAATTACCATTAATAAGGACAGAGGGTGGCGGCATGAACGCCCGTAAATAATAACCGTCGGCGGCGCAAGTAGAATGGACGCGCAAACGGGGGGGGAAAAAAGAATGGTCTGAGCGAACGGTCCAGCACCAACTGTAATGCAACCCGAAATGGAGCACGGGACTGTCCCGCAGCAGGACAAATTACAAGTAGCTCCGCTGTGCAGCGCTTAAGCAGCTTGTACGCGACGTTGCCGTTCCAAGCAATTGGAGGCAAAAGGGCACTACGAGCTGAGTGATGCTGATGATTGTTATGGTTATGGCGCCGCTTGCAGGCCGCAAAGATGTGCGACAAAACAAACAAAGTCGTCTCTTCTTCGACCAGTGGTTTGTTTATGTGCTTGATTGTAGCTTACAGTTGGGCTAGCAGATTGGTTGATATGTTAATAAAAACAAAGTAAATGTCTTCATCTAGTACATCGAAGCTATTGAAGGCAAACCCTTTTACCCTTTGATGGTTTTGGGAAATGTTTAAAGAAGTTTGCAATATTTCGACCCCTTGTGATGCTTCACAAGCAGTCAATGCAGACCCACAGGACCCATCGAGCTGTTCGATTAGGCTGGTTTAATGCTGATGAAACCCGGCACAGTTTCGCCAAGAGCTATGCTTTATTTATTTATTTTTATATTAACTTTCGGCCTACTAATTACATTCGCCATTTAACGGCAAGGCCGGATAATTGATAAATCAGGCCAATGTAGATTCTGGCAAATAGGGGAACTTCAATATCAAAGTGTAAAACGTTGGTCTAGTTAGAAGAGATCTCATACAAACCAGATGTGAGAGTGTTGTCGCAAAGCCACTTCTTCCACATGAAATTGATATTTTAAACAGAAAGGTATGTTTGAGATAAAATTCCTCATTCATCTTAAATTTTCCGAGAGGATTTTTCGGTCAAATAAAACGAACGACGGATAAATTCCGCAATAATTCGTTGTAGTTTAATAGACCCTTAATTGTGAACGTATGAGCTATCTGCGCATGCAAACGTGTTCGCTTGAATTGAAGAGACGACCTCGTACACACTTGTTTCAGGTCAAAGTCTGTGAAGCGTTTCCAGGGACCCCTGCAGGAGCTTAGTTGGCGTTCAGCTGCTGCCGAAGTTAGTCGCACCGATTGTTTAGCTTGTCAAAATTAGCTGCCTGTGGTGAGAACTCGGAATCGACCCTACCCGATTCCGATTGCGTGTTTGCAATCAGTTCCAGATCCAAATCCGATGCTTGAATCGATTCCGGGATTGACTCCAAATCTGGAATCAGTATCGGCTACGGAATCAGAATTGGCTCCGGAAATGGAATCAGAATTGACTCTTTACTGCTATCAATACGTAGCATCGTTGGACCTAAACGCCTATTCTTATGGAGATGCCGAAAATGACTCCGATTTCGATTCCAGACCCGATTCCGAAACAAATTCCGCTTCTCGAGCCGATTCCGAATCTGGGTAACTGAAACTATTCCACAAAACTTCGCAGCTAGTTGGAATTGATTCCGACGAAAACTTCATTTTTCCCATCACTCGTAGTGAAGATTGCTGCGATAGGACATGGAAGCTTGCGTATGAGGTTAAATCTTACATTCTTGAGCCTAACATTGAATTTGAATTTGTAAAAAAAGGACACGAAAATCAATATCAATCGCTTCAATTACTCACAGTTCCCACAGATGCATGGTTCCAGTGCCGGCGGGTTAAAGTTCAAACAGCGATGACTCACGCTGCCTCATCTGGGTCACTCCCATCCACGTCTTGTGGACACAGCGCTCGAGTGACAGTCGCCTCCCTCGTGGATGTGCCTGGAAATGGAGACATTGAGCACACAGTTTTGCTACCAGAACATTCGGGCTTCCCCTTGCCTTGTCAAACGCTCGTTCCGAAGTAGATCAAACACATCTCCAGCGTCGATCGTAACGGTTGATAACGCCGCTGCTGCAACAAGCTCTGATTCACGCGCCGGGATTTTCCTAAATCTCTCACACACACACACACTCACACACAGAGTGGCCAGATTATTTTTGCGGTTTTCGGTAGGCGCATCAAAATTTTATCGGTAGTTTTCGGTAGGAGTTTAAGATTTTTCGGTAGTTTTCGGTAGGCTTTGAAGTGTTGAGCGGGGGGGGGGGGGGGTTGTTGGAGATAGAAGCTAATCTGTGGATCAAGCAGAATCAAAAATATTGATTTTGTCGGACGCTGCATCCGATTTTATTTGTCAAACTAAATGTGTGGTTTTTTGTAGGAACAATCTCAACTTAATTTTTCATAATCGTTATATTATTAAAATCATTCAAATAATCGCAATATGATACGAAAAATCGTTTGACAGCACGTGCGATTAAATCGCATGCGATGGAGCACAGACACGGGCCTTACTTGTCTCTGTTGAACTTCTGGTTCTGGTTGCTAGTGATTTCCATATAGAGTTTTATACTTTAAGTGATTTGGGAAATGGTTATATGACTTTTTGGTTAGTATTACGAAAAAATCTGTAATTTTCGGTAGGATAAATGAAAAATCGGTAGTTTTAGGGGGCTCATCTGTGAATCGGTAGGCATATCAAAAATCGGTAGTAATACAGATAAATCGGTATTTCTGGTCACTCTGCTCACACACCTATCGCCCTCTCCCGGGAGCGATAACACAACACCAAAACTGATCTAGATCTTTCCCGGCCCCCCTCCGCCGATCGAGGACGCGCCGAACCTGTCACAGCGCACGTTACCGCACCGGCTTGTTGACCCGGTGTTTGACGTTTGCTTTTTTTTTGTTATTTAGCAGCGCATTTATTTTGCCTTCGCCCTGTATGTTTCCCAAGTCTCAAATCGATCGGGCGCCGGCACAACAACTCTACGATCTACGTCACTACGTCACTACGCTCTAATCATCTGTGTGTGTGTGTGTGTGTATGTGTGTGCGTGTACGTTTGTTATGAGTTTCATCATCATCGTCCCGTAATTGCCAAGCGAGAGGAAAAAAACAAATAAACACTGACACACACACACACACACACACACTGCCGCCATGAACTTCCTTGACTCGTTGGCGTGGATTGTGCCGGCGGGATTTGGATTTGCATCGGCCAGGAGGACCTGTCCGTCCTGCTACTAATCTCCAGTTCCTTGTTTTTTTTTGTGAGCGACCTTGTGCGAATTCCAGTTTCTTCTTCTCTTTGTTTTTGACATTTGCATCTATCTACGTGTGTGTGTGATTGAACTAATTCTTTTTGTTTTCTTTTTTTTTTTTGGTTACAGCTGTCGTACGCCTTGACCACTGAACATTCCACGGCGAGAAGCTGCTTTGGAGGCTGTAAGGGCACCGTACGCGTGTGTGTGTGTGTGTGTGTGTGTCTGTTCAAGAGACAGCCGCCGTAATCTGGCTTCGGCGTGATAGGGCGGAAAATTTCCTTCCCAAGGCAGGAAATGGGCCGTTGACACTGGGCTGCAAAGACGATTAGAGCAGAGAAAGACTAACACTCTGTGTGTGTGTGGGTATTTTTCGGTCAGTAAATTCGCTGATAACACGGCTAGACAGGAAGGGCGAAGCGCAGTGCGGGAGCAGTTCAGGGCCGTTCAGGGCGAACCAGTTCGGGCCCGGGAAGGGAGGGAGGAGGGATCCATATAGTCCCGCCGTTCCCCGGGCGCGATGCTCAGTTACCAAACCAACGCCCGTGGCTAGTGTCCGGCTGATTTCCTTTCCAACGGCGACGACGTCGAACGTTCTTTCCGTGTTTTGTGTGATTTCTCACAACGTGTGCGTGTGTGTGTGAAGCATTTTTTAGGCAGCAAACTAGTGTTAGGTAAATCTGATTTAGATACATGAATCTGAATGAACCTTTGAAATGATTCTATGAAGCTGAATCTCAGTTGCAAAGATTCATGAATCTCAAGGATTAATGAATCTCCAAAGATACAGACATTTCCAAATATTCATGAATCTCCAAAGACTCATGAAGCTCGAAAGATTCGCGAATCTCTAGGAATGCACGAATCTCAGGGGATTCATACATCGCCAAAGATTCATAGAGCTTGGGTGGGATCGCGCAAATACAATATTTTCAAAATCATACAGCTCTAAATATTCATGAATCCCTGGAGATATATAAATTTGAATTAATTTATGAATAGTTTAGATTCCTGAATCTTTGCCGATTTATTTATTTTTCGAGATTCATGAACCATTGGAGATTTATGAATCTTTCGAGATGTCATGCATCCTTGGAGATTTCGAGATTGCGCAACCATTGGAGACTCATGAACTATTGGAGATTCATGAATCTTTCGATATCCTTAAATCCTTGGAGATTCATGAATCTTTAGAGATCAATGAATCCTTGGAGATTCATGAATCTTTGAAGAGTTGATTCGAGAATCGAATCATTCATACCTGAAGATACATATGCATGAATCTCAACGAAAGATTGATGAAACCCAACACCACAGCAAACGTCTCGATCAACCCCCTAGCTAAGCAACAGTGCAGTGTTTGACACGATAGCGGATAACGGACGCGGCACTTAATCGGGTCGGCAGCGCAACAATAAATGCATAACGCCCACCTGCTGCCGTTCAATCGATGCGATCTTGCCAACAAGACGCCCCTGACCTGGCTGGAAGTGTTGGATAAGGGCTAAAGCGCTTCCCTCTTGCCCCGCCGAGCGAGACAGCAAACGATGGCACCGAAGTTCCGTGACGTCGATCAAACGACACCCCTCCTGCATGACTGTAACAACAACAACAACAACAACAACAACAACAGCAGCAACATCAACAACGGACGGCTCAGCAATGGCACCGTCGTCACCGGTAGCACCAACAGCAGCGCCACCACCATTGTCCACCTAGCGGCCGGCGGCGACCGGAAGCCAGGGAAACCGGGCGCGCTGCTGCCCGATCCGGTCGCGGGCCGCACGCTCGACCATCCGACCACCAACCTGGACACGCTGATGCACATGCTGAACGGGAACCTCGGCACGGGCATACTGGCCATGCCGGACGCGTTCAAGAATGCCGGCCTGTACGTCGGCTTCTTCGGCACGCTCGCGATGGGCGTCATCTGCACGCACTGCATGCACCTGCTGGTGCGCTGCTCGCACGAGCTGTGCCGCCGGTACGGCCGGCCGTCCCTGTCCTACGCGGAGGTCGGCTACTGTGCGCTCGATTCGGGCCCGCGGTGGGCCCAGCCGCTGGCCGCCAGCTTCCGGCGGCTGATCAACAGCTTCCTGCTCGTGATGCAGCTCGGCCTCTGCTGCGTCTACTACCTGTTCGTGGCGGTCAACGTGCGCGAGCTGCTCGACTACCTCGGCTGCCCGGTGCCGGTGCTGACCGTGCTCGCCTACCTGCTGGTACCGCTCGCCGCCATGAACATGGTGCGCAGCCTGAAGCTGCTCACCCCGACCTCGCTGGTCGCGTCCGTGCTCGCGATCGCCGGGCTCGCCATCGCCTTCCTCTTTCTGCTGCAGGACCTGCCGCACAGCGGGAGCGTGCGGCCCGTCTCGTCCTGGTCCACGCTGCCCCTGTACTTCGGCACGGTCATGTACGCGTTCGAGGGCATCGGCGTGGTGCTGCCGCTCGAGAACAACATGGCCAACCCGCGCGACTTTATCGCGTGGAACGGTGTGCTGAACACGGGCATGACGATCGTGGTCTGCCTGTACTCGGCGGTCGGTTTCTACGGCTACTTGAAGTATGGCGAGCAGGCGCAGGGCAGCGTCACCCTCAACCTGCCCAACGATGCGCTGTAGGTGGAGTTTGTTTTGCATTTCACGCAACAACAACAAAAAAAAAACAAATCCAAAACTAAACCCCTTTTGCTGTTTTCCTCCCATCAGGCTCGCCCAAATCGTCCGCCTGCTGATGGCGGTGGCCGTGCTCGCCTCGTACGCCCTCCAGTTCTACGTGCCGATGACGATACTGGCGCCGGCCGTCACGCGCCACTTCCGGCACCGGGCACTGGCCGAGTACGGGCTGCGGCTCGCGACCGTCCTGCTCACGTTCGTGCTGGCCGCGATCATCCCGAACCTCGGCACCTTCATCTCGCTCGTCGGTGCCGTCTCGACCTCGACGCTGGCGCTCGTCTTTCCGCCGCTGATCGATCTGCTGACGCTCTGGCCGGCCCGCACCGAGCGCTGGCGCTGGACCGTGCTGAAGGATGCGCTGATCATCGCGTTCGGTGCCTGCGGGTTTTTCTTCGGCACCGCCAAAAGCCTGGCCACCATCTTTGCCGGCGGCCCGCCGGACGGTGGCATACACTGAATGGTGGCGTACACAAACTACCGAACCCGCTGCTGCTGCCAAAACTCACCATCGTCTCGAAGCGTTACCTTACAAGACAAACTGATCGATAGACTTAAGGCCTTTGTGTTGTTGTTGTTGTTGTTTTTTAGTACTAACACAAATGTCCCACTATTGGGTGTGAATATTTATCGTCGCAAGCAAGGAATGAGGAGAAAGACCCTCCCGGGACCTGACTGTAAATCGTACCGCTAGCAGCGTATGCTATTGTGTCGCCGCGCTGGAGACCACCACCCGGCCAGTCCGCCAAGTACAGTAGGCCATTTGGGAAAGGGGAGTAGTTCCTTTCTATACACAACAACAGAAAAAAGGTCGCAGAAAGGTGGACTGTCCGTGTGGAAAACGAACTAGAAGTAAGGAAAAGGGCGACAAAAATTGTGAAGCGGCGCGTTTTGAAAATAAATATATTTATATTTGTATATTTACACACAGCATGTGCAAACCTCCGAACGTGTTCAGGTGACCGTGCGCGAGATGCGGGGGCTAATAATTGCCAGCCAGAAAGAAAGCGCGGAGAGTGCAAGCCAAAAACAAATGGAGGCGAGGGTAAATGTTCTTTTCTTGGCCGCGCAATCCGCAATGTGATGCTGCTGCTGCACCGCGTGCACCAACGCTGGAACGGGGCCGCTCCCACACGCACTGAACGGTGTCAGTGAACGGAGGAAACAACAGTTGGCGTGCGGCATCGTGCCCGAAAACAGTAATGCAAACAATCACTTTATTTGCAGCTGCACAGCTTGCTCGTTGGTGTTAATTACCCGAGAACCGCACGCACTTTGGCATGCGAGCTGGACATTTGCGGGTAGAAATAGGGAACAGGAGGGGTTGTAGTTTTATGACGATTGGCAGTGAACTAACTGGAGTAACAGCTCAAAATTTTAGTATTTAGAAAAATAAACATCTGATTCCAACGATCAATAGCAGTATTAAATTACAGAAAATGATGAGACATAGTATGTAGTAATGAGTTCGGTTGGCAAAGATCTGGAGTCGACTCCTATCCGAATCCGATATCTTAGGAACCGTCATCGGAAGATAGGTCCGCCCAGCAGTATCCAGAGTTGCCCGGAGTCGTCCGAAATCATCCAGAGTTGCCTAAAACCGTCTGGAGTCATACGGTGACGTCCAGAGTCATTCGGAGTTGTCTAGAGTCACCCGGAGTCATCGTCCAGAGTCATCCAAATTCGTCTGTAGTCATCTGAAGTCGTTTGGAGTCGTCCGGAGTTCTCCAAAGTGGCCCGGTGTCACCCAGTGTCCGAGACGATTCCGGGCGACTCCAGACAACTTTGGACGACTATGAATGACTCCGGACGATTCTGGCAACAAACAATTCCGGGCGACTCCGAACGACTCCGACTCCGGGACAACTCCGGACGACTCCGAACGACTCCAGACGACTCCGGACAACTACGACTCCGGTCGAGTCTAAATGACTTCAGACAACTCCAAATGGCTCCAGACGACCCCGGACGACTCAGGCTCCAAAAGACTCTAGACGACTCCGAACAACTCTGGACGATTCCGGGCAACTGCGGACGACTAGGACTCCGATCGACTCCGGATGATTCCAAATAACTCCAGACGCCTCCGGACGACTCCGGACAACACCGGACAACTTTGGACGATTCCGGACGACTCCGACTCGACTCCAACCCGACTCCGGGGGGAAACCAGTGGTTCGGATTTTGCCGTGGTCGGAATCGGCCAAACAGTAGTAGGAGTCGCGTAGGAGTCGTGGGTGCGCTCCAAAGAGCACATCAATAATTAGAATGTTTCTACTAATTACGTACAAAGTTGCATGAAATGCATCGTTATCAGCGAACGAAAACGAAACTGTTCATACACACCTAAGGATGAAATGTTTTTTTTTTTTTGAATAATTTTGCTGCGTGTGATGAACTGAATGTTTGTGCACTTCCCAATATTCGCCAAACGTTGATTGCAATAGTTAAACGAATTTGTATGTAAGAAATGCTTCGAAAAAGAAGTATGTAAAAGAATTTACAAAAAAAAATAAAATTTTAAAAGAATAAATGTTAAAAAAAGACTTAGAAAATTCTTCTAAAAACTGTAATTACTCAACAGTTTTTTTTAGCGATAAAATCCATTTTCCCGCAATGAAAAACTTGCGTAAATTGCTCACGAATGCATCAAACGAGTACGGGCTGCGTACGAACAAAAAAAAAACGTAAGAACAAAATTAAACAAAAACAAAACTAACCATGTCCATTTGCTCCACACTGTCCCACGCCGAACGGCGTGCGGCTCCGGGGTGCATGCGTATGGAATTTCCTACGCCTTTTCGCTTCGTTCGATGCAACGGAACACCCGCCCCAGCCAAACGCTTTGTGTGGACAGGGTGCTTGCGGTCGGTTTCTAGCCGAGTTGGACCCGCCCGGACTAAGAATAGATTCCACAATTATGCAACGCAAACGCGTGTGTTGGGGCGCTGCGCTGACGTGCTGCGCCGACTCGGGCTACTGCTAATGATGATGTTGTTGTTGTTTTTTGTTTGCTGAAGCAGATGATGATGATGATGATGATGATGATGATGGACCGATGATAACCCCGTAAGGTATATGACACGGGTGTCCGGTCGCGATAAGGCCCGCGCGCACTGGGACCGTCGCGTGTCGTGAACGCGTGCCGCGTCCTTTCGATTGCGTCGCACTTTCTCGGGTGCGCGCTCTCTCTCTCTCTCTCGCGCTCTCTCCCAATCAATCTAGCACTTTGCAATCAAAACGCACACACACACACGCCGAGAGCGCGTAACAATGTCGCCAGTAACGCGGAGGGCTGGGTGAGGATTTGTTTGCTCAAAACCACTATATTAATAGCACCAGTGAGCTCGAACGGTGGACGAAAGGGAACCAAGGGGGCAGAGGGGAGGACAAAATTGTATAAACAAACTCGGGGGGAGGAGGGGGGGGAAAGCGAGTGGACAAGTGGGTCGTCGGAGGACATCTCACCCGTAGATTGCTTTTGTTTTTGCTGCCTGCGTCCCTCTAACCCACCCTTCCCCTCCCCTGTGGGGTGTGTGTGTGTGTGTGTGTTTATGTTTTGATTTTGCGTATCAATGCAGTTTTGTTTGTGTTTTTGCAGCTCCCTCTCTCCCACCCTACTTCCTTCCAAGGGGCGAGTAAGGGTTGGGGATGGGGGAGTAGGGGTAATGAGTTTTAAGTGGTGGTAAGGGGAAGAATTTGCTCAATGATTCCCGAGCGCCACTAACCGACATTTGTAATCGGCACTCCAAGGGCGGATTGTAACTAATTCAGCTTCCTCTTCTTTTTGAAGTTCCATTTTGATGGCCTGTTTTCTTGTTCCTGCTTCCGATGTTGGAGATATGAAACTAAACACAATTTCTTGTTTTGTTTTTTTCTCCAAAGATTCCTGAAGACCCAAGAAAAGGTCTTCATCAAACGATTTCCTGTTTAGTCTTCAACAAGAAGCCTACGACTACATGGATGAGCTTTGCAGCGTCACCTTTGTTTTCGCCCGCACCTCTCAAATGGCTGACTGAAAAATCCTGAAAACTACAGCAGATGTCCATTACAATTCCTGGGCACCAAGTCACCAATTCTCGGGAATTTGTTTGCAGCACTCCGAAAGCATCGGCTTGGCGCCTGGATTGAATGACACACTACCCTGTTTCTCGCACCGACTGTGGCATTTCCGTGTCGCCCGTCTAGCGTCAGAAGCATTACGGCGATGCCTGCACAGCACAACTGGAAACAACGGCTATTAGAAAGAACAGGCCTTCTGTAGCCTTACATGAAGTTGGGTAATCCCACCGCAAAAAAGGCCCAAAAAAGCTGATGCTGTCGAGGGCTTAGTAGCGGATCTGAATCAACAAAAAAAATCGTTGGAAATGAAAAAGAAAGAGTAAGAATTTATTTTGAGATTAGCTGACATCCTTTGAGTAGTATTCTTGTCCGTGCCTCAGCCACTGGAATTCTAGCCCTAGAATTGCAGTTCTTCTGTTGGATCCGTTTGAAACAATTTGTCAAATATGAAATCATTCGTTATTTCATACGTAAACAGCAATTTAAAAAATCAACGAATCACAGCAGTATATAGGCTTATGTGCAATTATGAGAATTTGTCGATGGGCAGGAATTGAAAAGTTGCGTTTGAGCTAAAGTCGGTAGAAATTTGCTGATCACCATAACCATCAGACGTGTGTTTTGGGATCATCGAGATTGCGTTGAAAGTCTGGAGTATGAAGTCTGCGAAGTGTTGCCTTAAACTATTTTTGAATCATCTTCTACTCATGCTCAAGAGCTTCTAGGCTGGAGTTGTAGTTGGTGATGACATTGTAATTCGTTTGATACTGCAAAGAAGTAAAACACATTGGAGGTCTTTTAACGTAAAAAGGCCGAACAGGAAACATTGTACAACTTCAAAGTGTTGGCAGCTTTTAGATGAAGATTCGATGGAACCTATCCGGAGAATTCCAGTGATTAGTGGCATTTGGGTCGTGATATAAACTCTTCTATAAGTTCGACTACTTTTGCTCTAAAGATTGAATATTGATGAAGCAAATGCTTGAGTACATTCTCTGTTGTGACTTAGCCTTTACATTACCAAAGAAACGATTGAAAACTATTCTAAATGAATCAACTATTTCCAGAAAAAAGCGCTCTAGAAAGATTGCTCGCAAATTGATTGCATCCGATGCGTAGCCCCAGAGGACTCTGAAGTGCAACGTTTGCTGGTAGAAACTTCGTTCGATACTCAATAAGAAGTACAAGAAGAGGAAGATAAAGCGTCAAAGATCTACTAAAAGGGTAAATAGAGACGTCTAGACTGACTATTACGCGCGCGGAATGTTTGGGTTGGGATTTATAAATATTGAAACTGGCAGAAACTGGCCCTTCGCAAGTTCCTTCAACTCCCCCCCCCCCCTTCCCCTTCCCCTTCCCCCCTTCCCGGAAGGGCAAGTGTGCGGGGTCGCGGGTAAATAAGATTACTTGCTAACGCCACTTGTTTACACTTCCACCTTCAGTATCGATACGCCAAACGACTGAAACTGTGGCAAATCAACCGTTTTTATTTTCCTAACGCTCGCGCGCGCGCGCCCGCGCTGAATCATAACTTTTGATTAAAATGGGTTCCCTTTTGCTGACAACAGCTTTGCCTGCCACAACACATTACACAGCAGCCATGGTGGCGGGACGGAGGAGAGAAAAAAAAACCTTCACAAACCGATCGCTGTTCACACCTTGCCAGTGCATAAACCGCCGCGAGGGTATTCGCACTCTCGCCCTCTCTTGTTTCGCTTCTCGTGTTACTGCTGTTGGTGTTGTTGTTGTTGTTCTCCCCCTCTCTTTAATGCACAGTTGAAAAGGCGTCAATTTAAACAAACCTTCCCCTCAAAGGCAGCATCGTTTGATGTAGCTTAGGCCCTCCCCTCCCTACTAGATCGAGCGCGAACGCTTTGCTTACTTAAGATCGAGCGCCCCCGTCCCCCGTCTGCAAAACAAAACGGCAGCCTGTACATCAACCGTAACTGTTTGTTTATTTGAGTATTGGTGCTGATGCTGCCCAATGCCCGCCAAAATCCCATTCGCAGTTCATTCACGACTTCAATCGGCTCTCAGACACTACGGACGCTCCGGAAGTTGGGCGCCCCCGGGACTTAATGGTTTGTTTGCCAGCACTCCACATTACCACTGTGCCCTGCCTGCGGGATGATTGCGGGAATTGGCTGAATGGGAGACTTCATGTTTGTGACGTCAGTCCGGCAGGCGCATCTCAAAACAGGAAGCGGCTGGCCGAGGTCCGCTTGGGTCAACACGGTGCGAATCCGCCTGAGAGCTCGTTGCAGATCTCCGCGTTTTGTTGTTATGGTTGCCCTCCTAGGGGAGGATAAAGAGTATTGTTTCGAGTGCGTGTGAAGGCTTTTGTCGCGCACCGTTCTAGCGGTGGTGATACAACAGAAGGTGTATCACGTCTCTGCCCGCTGTTTGCGTCATTGGTTGCGTCTGAGTTTGGAGTGGAAATCACCTCCACGGTGTAAAATCCACTCCTCCCCCATTCCAAGCACACATTATGATCTCATCATCAGCAGTTGTTGGAGCTGGGAGGGGGGGGGAATTTCTAGCATCGCGTGGTGACAACTCGCACGTTGACACAAGGCACCCCGCTTCCCCAACCGCCATGCAAGTGGGAATCGCTCAGGTCGTTCCATTCTGTGTCACTATGTCAGCTGTAGGGCATCTCCGTTACCAAAAAGAGGAGCATTGGAAGAAGTTTTGGGGAGACAATTGCGAACAGACATTGGAGGTTTGATGACCCACTTGGCACACGTGGCCGGCTTGTGTCGTCAAAGCCCGCGATAACAGCAGAAGACATTGGTGTGATGCTTCCATTGCTTCGCCGAACCTATTTCTACCTTCCCGGTCGACCCCACAACACCTCGCAATGACAGATGGCGCTGATGGTGATGATGATGATGATGATGATGAATGCAGCGAGGCACGACAGCTCGTGCGCTGCATACCAATCGCGCTACGCTCAATCGGCTCAACACTGCCCAGACTTAGGCATTAGGTCGTCGCATTCCTATGCCGTGTTCGAAGTGCCTAGTGGAGTGGATAGCCCTAGGAGTGAAGTCGTGGAACTTCCAACGAAATTCCCGGTCCAGTCCGGTCGACTCCGGTGAGCTCTGGACAACTTCGGTGAACTCCGGACGACTCTGGACCGCTACAAACGGCTCCGGACAGGTCCGAACGGCGTGTTGTCTCGCTGCCATGACGTCTCTGAAAGACCAAGAGAGTTGCGATTTTTACCCATGTGCCTACGTCATCGCGATCTGCAGCGATTTACCCTATCACCTCTGGGCCTCTGACTACCGATGACTACCGAAGTAGCTTGCTGCGTTTATTTCTTCATAGGTTACTGTTGTTTGTGTGTGTTTATGTGTATAAGTTAAACTAAAACATACATCTGACACCATGACTTGTTGTTGTTGCGCAGTTTCTTGCATGTATGTGTACGTGTGTGTGTGTGTGTGTGTGTGTGTGTGTGTATCGGATTACTCGCAGTTGCATGCATTCGCCGCCCTCATCCCCACTGGGGATGGTGCAGGCGACGAACGGGCGTGTGCGGCCTCGCCTCGAGCTGCGGGCGAGTTGCATCGCACCAACACAACTGCGCGAAAAGAAGGCAACGGGGATGGGGATCTATGGTGCACGGACGTAGGGTTGACACCGGTTAGCAGGCATTCCGAGACGCGCAGTGTGCGCGCAGTCTATAAATACTATTAATTGTTGCTGACTTGTCAAACATAACGAAAACAATCTTTTCTGCAACTTATGAGCAAATGCGTGCGGCACACCGAAAGACACACGATTCCGACTCGGTGCTCGGTGCTCAGTGGCGCACCTCGTGCAGCGTGAAGGCGGATGAATAGCAGAAGGGGAGCGATAAGACTCCCCATGTACCGAGCGTCGTTTGTTCGGGCTTAGTCATCGGACGGCATAAACGGGGGACTATCAGCGCCCAGACATCCATCCAGGAAGCACTAGCCCGGTGGGTGAAGATGTCTTTCGTCCGAAGTCACCACCATCGTCCCACTGTGTCAGCGTCCCCGTCCCGAAGCCGCAGACGAACTACGTGCCTACGACAACTCGGTGCTGCGCAGTACCGACTTCGGCCGACGTTGTTCGCCGTACAACACACACACACATCATCCGCCAGACAATTGCACCACCTTCGGTAATGGTTCTCTGTCCTACCCTCCCTCCGCGGCCACCTCTTCTACGAAGGATGTACCTGCCGCGGCGTTGTTACACCTACAACCAGCCCGGTTCCGTACCAAGGCGCGCCCGATTTCCATTCGGCATTCGGGGTGTGTAAAATATATTTTCCCACATCTTACCGATCTCACCCCGGGGCCGGGACATGAAGCGGCCCAAAACCTGTTGCAGGCAAGGGGACGGGGCGGGGTGTGCGGTGTGTTTCGATTTCGAAAATAGAACCACCGTGCACACACACACACACACACGAGTGAAGAGCGGCGATCACAGGCACCGATGACCGAAGACTGGTCACAGTGTCGCCGCCACCCTTCCTACTACTCTCCCTCCGCCGGCTTTCCATGCGGACTGTCCTGCAACGCCCTACCGTCCATCAAAAACCCCGGTCTACCGCACACATACACACACACACCCACAGACACAAACTCGTCTCATCGTGTTAGGCCGGGCGCACAGATCATACCGCGAAGGATTGGGATGGAGGTGCGGTGTGGTGCTAAATTTTGTTTTATGGCAAACATATTTGGCCTTACGAGCGTCCACCGTCTGTCCCGGCGTGTCATGACGTTCTCCTTCCCATCTTCCACTCCCGCCGCCGGCTCCCGCTCGCACGCGGCTAAAGTGCGTAAGCGCGTTCGGTGCTTTTCCGAATTTATTTCTATCACCTATCACGCCCCACACGCCCCCCCGTCTGTCACATCCACCCGTTCCAACTCGTTCCAACACGGCTGGTGAGAAACTGAGTCGACAGCGAGCGACTCCACGCGGGCAATAAACCGCCGCGCGCGTTGTCGTGAACTTGCTGCTTGTTGTTGCTGTTTTGGTCTCTCTTGCTTTGAAGTTGTCATCAAGATTTGCCCGGCCGTTTCCGGATCCGGCCGTGCTCGTTTGCGCTGGCTGGCGTCACTGGCTGGTTGCAAAACCGCTGTGCCGACCGGATGTGCTGGTGCTGGTGGAGGTGTTGATGTCTGACGCCCATTACCAGGCGCCTCCATGCGGCGGACCCGTGAACCAAGGGCCCCCGGCGCATACCGGGCCCAGACTGCGTCCCCGGTTTGACGCGGCGTGACATCTGCACGCGCGATTCGTAATGTGCAAGGTGCAAAGGTGCATTCCGTTCTGGTAGGGCTCGTAGGAAATGAAAACTTCTTAGGAATGCTAGTTGCAATTTGATCCGGTGTGATGTATCCGAAGGTTAGCTGACATCTGAACTCCCAATTGACCATCTTGCTAGCTAATCCACAAGGTTTGACGCTGTCCGGCTGGGGTAGGTCGTTCGGAAAATTCGGGAATCTCGTCCCGATTGCTACCTTTGGTGATGCTGTTCTGGGGCATCATCTTTTGTAGAGCTATTCAACTACGAAAAAACTTGTCGGAATTTCGTGGTTAAGATCCGTGCTGAATCTTGTGAGACATCTTCTCTTTGCCAAAATTCGCCAACATCAAATTTCTGTAGAATGCTTGCCCCAATTTGATCGGATGTGAGGTATTAGAGGGCTAGATGGCATCTCAACTCCAAATTGACCATCTTGGAAGCAAGAGCACACGGTAGGAAGCTGTCTCGTCTGGAGTAGGTTGTTAGGAAAAGCGGGTATGTCGTCTCGACTGTTGCGTTTGTTGTTGCTATGCAAGCTGTTGGGACATCTTCACTTTAGATGTAATGGCATGCAATGTAATGGCAGACAGAGGACATGTTTGGGGAAATTCAAATACGAAAAAAAAATTTGGTGGAATTTTGGGGTTTAGATCCATGTTGAATCTTGTCTAAAGTATCAATGCGAAATTCTCAAAAATCAAACACTACTGTGGAATGCTCGTCCCAATTTGATATGATGTGCTGTATTCGATGGTTGGGTGATATCTTTACTCCAACTTGACTATCTTGCAAGCAAAGGTACGCGGCTGGAGTTGTCCCGCTGGGATAAGTTGTTAGGAAAATTCGGGGATGTCGTATCAACTGTTGCGTTGCTTGCTGCTGTCCGTGAAGAATCTGCTTGAATACTCCGATACTCCTGATCTACAATCTTGCTGGTAAAAGCAGTCATTTTGAAGATGTCATTCCAATGACAGTCTCCTAGGAAGTTCCGATATCTTATCACCGATGGCTCTGAACAGATATATTTGCACAACATCTCTGCAGCAGTTCAACTACCTGCATATCAAAGCATTCTTCCAAAGTTGTTCAGTGACACCCATTCGGCTGCCTCAGTTCGCAACCGCTGCAAACTTACCAAAGTCCCTGGCCGCAAGCTAAGGTCGCGCACCCCAGCCCCAACAGATCGTACACTACTGACGAGCGGCCGTAATTGACAGTTCTGACGCCCGCTTACGTCATCCGAAACTACCGTGCTGCGAGGATGAGCAGCAGCTACAAAAGCGAGCGTGAAAGTGAAATTCGACAGGGAACCCCCGCCCCTTCACCGTCGCCATTTAGTTTCGGCTCATTAAATAAGAGTGTGAGGGCGCGCGCGCGCGCGCATCATTCCATAGACCGCGTAATGATCCGCGTAAACCATCCCCCCCCCCCAACCCTCCACCCCTTAACGGAGGCGGCTATATCAATTAGTTCCACCTTTCACCCGACCGGACGATTAGGTAGCACTCGCCCCGCTCGCCCCAAGCGAAGCGAACCGATCGTAACAATCGTCAGCGTGATCGGCGCGCTGACAGCTGTCATAATTCGGTTGGCGTGCGTGCGGGCGTGTGTGTGTGTGTGTCTGCCGCGTGTGGGGTCGCCCGGGTTGTCTGTCGTCTGAAAGCCGCACCGGGTGGAACCCCAAAACCGAACACTAGCAAACGAAAGCGAGAGTGAAATAAAGGACCAAACGAAACCAAATATATTAAAAAAAAAACAACTCCATAAAATCACACACACTGCCGAGACTATTGCGCCGCTCGCTCTCTCGCTATCTGCTGGTGCTGCTGTTAAAAAAGCAGACCCACCAGGAGTTCATCTTTTTTGCTAGGTCAGTGCGTTCAACACTTGGCTGCGTTGAGAAGCGTTTGCAAAAAAAAACAACAACAAACAAACAGAAAATGGCTGAAACGCAATAAATAATCAACTTTAATAGGAGACTAACAGCAACGCCCGCCCAAGCCACCCGTCCCGGTGGGTTCCAGGGTCCGGTCCCCTCCTTGTGTGTGTGTGTTTGTGTGTGTGTTCACCGTGACCGCAGTAGGGAAATTTATACGACATCGACCGTGCGTTCTGCTTCTGCGGTAGATGTTTTATTTTATTTCATCTCTATTTTGTCACCAGGCCGCCGGACCAGGACCAACCTCTGTCCTCGTTAGTGTCCCGTATTTTTCCCCTTTTTTTGTTGTTGGGTTACTCATCAATAATGTGGTCACCAGGCCTACTACCCACCGCCCATTTTCCCCCTCTGCACCGGGCACGACACGCGCTGAGATCCTTGAATCACCGGTGGGATCGCACAAATGGCCGTCGTTGGCGCTGGGGGTGGGGAGAGAGCTGGCCACTGTCGCGATGGGGACAGCCATTTTTCATCTTTCTGCTCGGCTAATCTGTTGCCCGCAGCGGTCAGCGGCATCCCAGGCCGCCCAGGGAATGGCAGCGTGATCGCAGCAAGCAGCAGGCAAAACAAAACGAAAAAGCAACACAGTAACATTAGACGCGGGACGCGGTGCAGCACCATCAAAAGGGAGTTCCGAGGGTCCGGCGAAGAAGCAAGAAGAAAATCTCGACCAAATCATCATCATCGTCATGCAAACTTCAGGGGCTGAAGTTTGGTCGCGACGGCACGCGACGGCGGAAAAGCGGATCACCCAACAACGGACATTAAAAAGAATTTACAAAAAAAAGCATCATCACACACACACGCACAGAGAAACGATCTTGGTCGCCAAGATGTGTGACAACTTGCTCGGCACAGATGTTCCCGAAAAACCCGGAGACAGCCGAACAGTGCGCCGCGTGACACTCGCCGCCGCCCGCTCGCATGTGTGCGTGGTTTTGATTTATAAAAATTGTTTTTCCCGCCCCCCCTCTGTCGCATGTCACACACGGCCTCGAGGCCACCCAAAAGGCCGCATTTGGCGGGGCGAGCTTTAAATTGGAGGCAAAGATTCGATAAAAAAACGGCGCAATTTGGTTTTCATCCCGTTCTTCATTTCACGTTGCCGTGGTTGCTGTAATAACTACCACCCAATTCCTTCCCACCCAGGTGTTTGGTGTGGTGGATTGGTCGGGCGGGTTCGAGGACGGTCATGTCATGCAAAAAAAAACGCACACACACACGCATGGGCCGTCGTTTTGCGGCATGATGTAATTGGGGGTTTGCGCTGTTGCGCGTAGATCCGAACAATCCTGCATGTTCTAGCGCTTCTTACAACGCGTTAAACTCCCTGACCGCCCTGCTTTGCTTAGACTGCACCTAAGAAAGCGCGACAAAGCCAAAATTTTGCGATCAAAAAAGTGGGAAGCACATAGTATGCCCTATCTATATATGCTATATGCACGGTAAAAAAAACCAAGATCTGCGCCGCGCTGGACGCGTGTCACATTTGCCAACAATCCCCTTCAACCGCATCCCCACTCACATCCCTCTTCTGCAAAAGGAAAAGATGCTCATGTGCCGACTAATTCGATGGGAACAGTGGCGAACCACAGCAGCAGCGATTAAAATGATGGCCGGCCCTGCGCCGTGTCACAGTGCCGTGTAGCGGATTTTTCACGCCACACATTTGCTTTCCGATACGCACACACACACACACACGAGTGCTAATGCGCAAAAAAAGGTCAAACGGATGCTGGATGCGTGTGGAAAGCGGAAGTAGGGGAAATGTGTTTAATGAAATTAAAAAAAAAGATGCTTCTGTGGTGTAGCAGCATGCGGTACAGTGAGTGCTGATGCTTTAAGGTCGTTATTGATGATGATGATAATGACGATAAGTCCCACCGCTTACGCGGGGCACAGATTTGAGCAGGGTGGAAGTATCCTGACAGGTGTAATACGATAAATTGTACGAGCACATCCTCAGCAAGACGGCCAACATAGTTGCATCAGGGAAGAACCAAGGTAGAACCATCTAATGGATTTGGCGTACCACTTATGCGTGCATATGGTTAGTTCCTCTGGTTCCAATGGTTGGATCCAGGGCATTATCTTCCGAATCAGGTGAACCTAATGTGTCTAGAATTGCGTGCCTCAAACTCTTATGTTCTCTTTCTTATCTATTTGTGTTCTAATTTTTAATACATTTTTATACATCAAAACAATAATCTTGTCATCATCATCAAGATCGTGTTGACAATAGCGTTGTGTTGCAGGAATCTTTCATTAAGATTCATTCATATGAATCTTTGGCGATGAGTGGTCCGAATCTCAAATCAAATCTCCAAAGATTCACGAGTCTCTGAAGATTTATGAGTCTCTGAGAATTAATGAATCCTCAAAGATAAACGAATCCATATAGGTTAATAAATCCATTAAGATTCATAAATCTCCAGGGATCGATCCTATGCTACTGTGGTTAACTCGCACGACTTAACAACATGCCTGTCGTGGGTTCAAGCCTCGCATGGACCGTCTGCCTGTAGCAAAACAAACTATCCGGCTGTGCTCTACTTGCCAAGAAGTATCGAAAGCCTGTATGGACTGGCATGACCATGCAGGTTGTTGCGCCAAGAAGAATAATAATAAGATCCTGACGCTCTATGAATCATCGGAGATTTATGACTCCTTGGAGATTCGTGAATCGCACATTGATTCGCCTGGTGGTCCTCTACGGACACGAGTCCTGGACCATTCGAGCGGAGGATGCACACGCTCTGGGCGTGTTTGAGCGACACATCCTCCGGACCATCTTTGCTGTACGGCGAACCGAGCATCCTGACGGTGGCGAAGGCTGGCAGGATACGATGGCTGGGACATGTCATAAGGATGCCGAACTCATGTCCCACCAAGAAGGTGTTCGACAGCGATCCCCAGTTCGGCATAAGGCGCAGGGGAGCACAGCCAACTCGATGGCTGGACCAGGTGAAGCGAAACCTGTCGGAAATCGGGTGCCGCACATGGATGGGAGGCTGCAGCCAGGGACCGAGCATCCTGGACAATCATTGTTGGCCGGGCCATGTCACATCGGCGTGCTCTATCGCGAGCAGGCCAACAAGATAGAAATCTTTCGAGATATATAAATCTGTTGAGGTTAATGAATCTTTTAAGATTCTTTTCAGATGTTGAGAATCTCGCTTTTTTTATTTCTGCGGGTAATCTGTTGTACCGTTGACTCCCTTTCAAGAACAAAATAGTTTCCGAACTATGCTCTCCCCAACATACCAGGTTAAATATTTGAAGTTTAAAAGGTCTGGTACACAATCCTCCTGCTCTACTGATATCCACTGAAGAATATCTAGCATAACCGTGGGCATAACCTAAGAACTAATCACCTAACTCGGTTTTGGAACCTCTGAAGCCTTTTGAATTTGACCCCAAGTTGCCAAGAACCAGAATGGACGTGCAAAAGCCAAAGTGTGGCGAAATCAATGGTTCGTAGAGTATAAAGGGACGAACACATTTACTCTTTGCCGAGCTCAGTTCATTACAGTGCTGGGACTGTTGGATGAAGTTAAAAGCGTTTGTGGTTTGATCCAGCATCTTTTGGTCGCAATAAGGTTCTAAAAATCTTAGCCTGAGGGCTGGGGAAAGGATGACTGAGCTTTGTTGTCAGTACAAACTTATCTTTGGCGAGGTTTTGATTGGAGAACATGTTGGAGACAAACAAGGCCTGGAACTAGTAGCATACAAACGTTTTGTTTACGTTTAACTTACTTCCAGTCTGCAAATGCAGAAAATGATCCAAATGATGAGATGTGTTGCATGATTCTTTCATTGAGATTCATGCAATTTTGAAAAAATAAAACAAAATCATAATTAATACCTACTGCATTCCCACGCACTGTAGCACACACACACACATCGGGTCGCGCATCGCATCATAATCCCGGGTCCGCGAATATTGGTCGCCCTCCAAACGGGGCACCACGTTAATGGCACATCATTAGCGGGCCGATCGTCCTCACCACGTTGTCGCATCGAGCAACGCCACTCGTGTGCGAGTGGAGTCATAAATTTAATGGCACACACACCGAAAATCGTCCACCCTGCTAAGCTGTGACATGCACCAAAAAATTAAAAAATAAAACAGACCCACCCCCCCAAAAAAAGGAAGCTGAGGCGTTTATTTGCTCTTCGACTTTAATTTAAGATCCAATCTCTCAACAAACTTGCCCACTTCTTACATGCTTTTTTTTCGTCGCCATTTCCGTGTACAGCCAATCATCTTCCAGATCTCCCAGCATCTCGCTCTCCTAAAAAAAAATATTAAAAAATAATAACGCCAACTGGAAAAAAAGGCACCGATCTAGATCTCGCGCCGCACGATCGATCCGCGCACGACGACCTCTACTTAACCCCAAAACACACACAGGCGTGCGCGCGCGCGTGCATTCAAGGGGGAAGATATCATCCCCCGAACAGCAGCAAAAGCAATGGCAACAGCAACAACAACAAAAACCTCCCCCCAGAGGGACAGAAACCAAAAACCCCATCGCCACGCGTATATGGAAGTCGATCCGTCATCGTTTGACAGACGCGCGGCTCTCTCTCTCTCGCTCAGATACTGGTGGCGGGGGCTGGTGGTTTTTGAAGATCGATCACGAAGCCGTGCGTACACACACACACAGAGCACGGGGATGGTTCGCCGGATTGATCGATGCGGATAAGCGTCACGATGGCTGATTAATGGTGGACAGTTCTCCGAAGATGGCAGCCGGCCAGGTCGCCGGGCCGGGCGGCGTGAGGAGATGCGGAAGCGTACACTTCTGTGAGTCACACTCCCCCCCCGCTACGGGGTCGCTTCATGTCGTCGTCGTCCCCCCCCCCCCCCCTCCGGGAAAGGCAAATAGAGCGTACCGGTGCGGCACATATCATGTTTGCACAATGTCTGAAGCACGTCCGCCGCGTCCTCAAAAAAATAAATAAATATTGCAAACCCTGTGTGGGAGTGCGCGAAAAGGGTTTGAAATGTTTTGCTTCTCCCCCCCCCCCCCCCCCCCCCCCCCACCGCAGTGATTGAGAGGAGGGGGAGGGGGGATTCTTGTCTTTCTCCGGCTGCTTTCCTCGCTGCTTTGCAAAACCTTGCGCCGGGACATATTTGGAGAGAATTGCCGGAGTGCCTGGGTGAGTCCCTTAGTACTTGTTCCCGCTTGACTTCGCCTGGCGCCTGGGTGGCACGAGTGGCTTCCTCCACTACACGGCCACCACCACCAATCGTCCCAATTAGTCACGGCTCATCGGAAACAGCGGAACGGTCGACAGCGGACCCTGCGAGTTGTCCGACAGAACGTGCCCCTCCGTTTCCCTGCGGTTGGCGAGCGATCTTCCCGCAAGCCACTGGGCACTATTTGCGAGGTCAACATGTGTGTGTGTGTGTGTGTGTGTGTGTGTGTGTGTGTGTGTGTGTGTGTGTGTGTGTGTGTGTGTGTGTGTGTGGGATGTGCGCCCACACAGCTCAGATCCCGCAGGTTGTTCCCCAGCCCCACAGTACGCTACAGCGAATGAAGATGTACCGGCAGCACTCCAGCGAGCGTCGTAGGACGTCCATCCATCCCGGGACGCTGTGTGTTTGTCTTGACCAAGCTGGGATACAATATTTAATCAAATCGGCCAGCCAATATTTGACCAGCGAAGGCAAAGTCAAACAGACACACACACACACACACAATGCGCGTAACGGGTGAAAACCAGGGTGGACAACGGCACACAGACCCGGAACGGGCAACGCTTCATATTTAAGCAGCGCATTAAGTGTCGAGGCGTAGAAAGTGTGTCCTGCTTTTTTTGTGTATGTTTGTGCTGTGTGTGTTTGTCCCCTTGTGTGTGTGTGTGTTTTTTTCCCCCTACTTGTCGTGCGCAACTCAAGATGCTGAAATCGTGCAGCCCATCTTTAGTAATTGCCGCGTCAAGGCGAAGAGCAAATTAACGCACCACAATAAAGAGCTAGTTATCGAAAAAGGTTACTGAGCGCACGAGTTCACTCTTAGTAAGCGTCGTAGACGCCGCAGCTCACTCACCGAGATCCAACACTCAAAAACAGCTTAAGAGAGCTTAACTCAAACCAATCTGCGACATTTGTTCACTATTCACTATGTGTTCCAGAGTCATAGAGGAGCTCGCTTATGACATCGATACTTAAAAAAGGAAACCAAAACTGCATCTAGAACTATCAACTGGAACAACTTCTCTGCCGGCCTGCTCAACAGTTTTGGAATCGATAGTCTTTGCGGCATTAATATCTCTATCCATGCATTACATATCATTCGGCCCAGCGTATCGGAAAGGTCTATTTGTCCATCTCTGGTTATTAAATGGATACTACTGCTAGTTCTGCAAAAAAAAACTGGAATGGTTGGGTATTGGTGATGATCTAGCTCAGTGGCTCAGGTCATACTTTGTTTCGTGAACCTTCTTAGTTGAAGTTAACAATGACGTATCTGCTGTTTTCGCTCGCACATCTGGAGTCTCCTAAGGGAGTAGCCTAGGACCCAGTTTTATTTATTCTATTCATTAATGACACCAATCGCGTGGTTTACGATTCGCAAATATTATTCTATGCAGATGATATCACAGAGTAGTCACAAGTATAGATGTATGTGCTCGTCTCCAGCCAAATGATAATGATTTTATGAGTGATGTGTTCTTATGTGATGTTTACCACTTGCCATAGAAAATGCACTATTGCACATGACTATAACATACACAATAACAAATTAGAAAGATGCCACGTTGTTCGAGATGTCGGTACGAGAAACTCACATTTCACGACCACAATGCCCCTATACATTGTAAATAAAGGCAAACAATGTGCTAGGTTTTCAGATAAGACAAGCAAACGATTTAAAGCATATATCTATCGCTTTAGTGAGAGCAATACTGGAATTTAATTGCGTCACATCGTGTCCCAATTCTCGTGTCTTAATATATACAATTGAACCAGTGCACAGGCGTTTCGCACGATTAGCCCTTCGCCAGCTTCTTAGGCGCGGCGAGATGCCAGATTATCATGCTAGAAGCTTGTTGTTAGGAATATTCTCATTAGCACACAGACGAGAAGTTTCCCGATGTGTATTTGTGGCATAAATGTTCACTGGTGTAATCGATGCTGTAAATCTGCGCCTGAAAGGACTGTTCGTTCTGGTCCATTCATTACACTTTCAAATAAACAAAGTTAACATAGGGTTGAGTTGCTCTGATGATGGTTGCTCTGACTAAACTCTCACTGTCACCAGAGTTATTTCGCTCGCGAAAGGGTAGTCCTAAATACAATCGATACCAGGTAGAGCAAACGGAGAGTTCACTCAACAAGTATTAGCTCCCTAAGAAGATACCGTTAAATAGATCATAAATGAGATGCCACTTACCACAAAGAGTGCAATCACTCAGCAAAACTCACTTCTTGAAAGAAGAGTTTTCAGTTCACAAAGGATTTAATCCCCTGCTCTTGAGTTGCTAGTCGGCACGGAGGGTTTAAGAACACTAACACTCGAAAGTTATTTGACTTCAATTTTTTTTTTTGTTGCCACAGAGAGAGTCGCTATTCAGTTGGATGCGGTGAATCATTCATTATGGTTTAGCTCTCAAAAGAGTTTGTTTGTTACCTCATGAGCTATTTAACACACTGTTTGTGTGTTTCCAGTCAGCTAAACAGACGAAACTCACGACGGATTAAACATACTTTTCGTGATTTGCTAATCGGAATGAAGACTGAGCGTTTACTCTCAAAAGAGCTAGTTAACCCATGAGCTATTTAACCCAGTGTGTTGCCAGTCTTTAAAAAAAATAGCTAAAGCACTCGTCGAGACCGAACTCTTTAACTCATGCATGAATAAGCTCACTGTTATCTCTCATTAAACGAGCTTTTCCTACAATATTTGCAATGAGTTACGAGTTACAACTCAATTCCACTCGCGTACTCCAAAAAAAAAGAGCTCCTCCCCCGCTCAACTCATGCTCAGTGCTTAGTTCGCACATCACCAGCAGTGCGTGGTACGGACGGCCCACCCTTTTACTGCGTGGAGCAAAAATCCCTCTCCCTTGAGGGGCGATAGCGCGATGTATACTCCAGATATGCTCGAGATAAAAAAAAAAACGAACGCATCGAGACTACGCAACGGCAGATAAGTCACGGTGTTTCCGAGCCGGACTATATAGTCGAGCGGTCGATCACTACTCTCAAGGTGTTCTCTTCCCGTTGCCCAATATTCTGGCTAACGCTGCCGGCTGCCTGTGCCGTTGCCGTGGCCCACAGCTTTGCTTCTCGCCCGTGCAGATGCTGACGCCCACCACCGCACCCGACGGGAACGGGCGGGCGAAACCTGATCATCGTGATCCCGCGCCGCGCCGGAAGCTCTCGCGCGGCGTGCAAGCTCGAAAGGCAGGCGCCAACCATTATCTCTCTGTCGCCCTTTTTTATGCGCACCGCCCGCACCCGCACCACCCGCACGGCCCCCGCAGCGCCGAAGCCGTTTATTCGCACAAATCCGCACCTTCGCACCGCTGCGCGGGTACGCGGGCTGCGCGTCCATAAATCGAAAAAAGGGCGATAGATAACCTTATCGTCCGACCGGTGGGGCGTTTGTTTATTCATTAACCTGGGCGCTGGGTTAACCGCTCACTTGCGGCTCGACGCCAACTGTGCGGGGAGTGGTCGAAGGGCCTCCCCCTGTCCTACACAGTGCTTTACCCGAGCTGTCCCCCAAGGAGAGGAGCGCGCGCGCGCGCCACAGAAAAGGGGTGATTATCCGATAGGAAACGGTGCCCGGTCGTACCTGGGCTCGCGCCACTAGTGTTTTATTATGAATGTGTTTTCTCGCCTGTCTTTGCTGCAGAGCATGAAGCTATGATGATGTGGCGATGATGTGCCGATCTCATACATCATCCCTGCCTGCCTGTGCCTGCCGTCCGCAGCAAATTCTACACCCGAACGCTACGCAAACAGCGTCTGTATAGTCTAGCGGAAACCCCGGAAACGTCCGACCGTCTTGTTTGGCTTGTGACCGGTTTATGCACACGCCGTCCGTGCGCATCCTTGCACTATCTTGCTCCTAAGCTCATGCCTCCCCCCCCCCCCTCCGCAGCCCCACCTAAAACGTAAACAAAAGCACCCGGGATGCTGCCTGGGAATCTGCACAATGCCTCGCCAATGGGGCTCGGGACCTAACGCCAAAACAAACGCCAACTATAAACAAAATGTCACCCGCACGATGTCGCGCTCGGACGGAGAAGCGCCAAAGTTTTGACAGCTTCGTTGCGCTCTGTTTACATGCCCTCCGGTGGGGCCGGGGACCACCCGGATGCAGCTGTGGCTTTGTGCACAAAGGCCCGAACGGTTACAGAACAAAAGTGATTTATTGGGGCGGCGCGATCCAGGACGGGGCATCTTGCAGCGATGCACCGTTTGGAATGCATCACTGGGCTTGGCATGTGTCGGAAGGTCAAATGAGTCGAATGAACGGTACCGGTGCGCGTCCGGCCGACGTCTTTCCTAGCCCTGATTGAGGTAGCCGTGGTCCCAACACGCTCGGGCTGTAGATTTTGGCAGCTACACATGGCAGTAAACTTCCCAGGGTAAACATCAACAATGCCGGACCATCAACAGCAGCAAGGTTGTTTGTCGACGTCGTGCAATTGAATCCTGTGCCACGGATGCACACTGGTGGTGTGTTCTCTGGAGCGCACGAATGACTCCGATCCGAGTCCGGCGATTGTTGTTCCAGATTCTGACTCCGGCAAAAATTGGTACCACTAATCGGAGGAAATAGTAGTCATAGTCGTCCAGAGTCGGAGTCATCCGGAGTCGGAGTCGTCCGGGAGTCGAAAATGAAATTTCTGACCATAGAAACATTGCATCTGCCGGGCAACTTCGGACTCGAATCGACTCCGACTTCAGACAACTCCGACTTGAGACAACTCCGACTCCAGACAAATCCCACTCCAGGAGACTCCAGGCGACACCGGACGACTTCGGACGACTTTGGAATACTCCAACTCCAGTCGACTGCGACTCTTAGAGACTCCGGGCAACTTCGGACGACTCCCGACAACTCCAACTCCGGTCGATTCCGGCTGACTTTGGACGACTCCAGATAGCTCTAGACGACTCCGGCCGATTCCAAACGGCTCCAAATAATGCTGGGCAGACCTACCTCCCAGAGTCGGGTCCGTAAATATTCGTAGTTGGAACGAAGTCTTGTCGGATATTTGCCAACCTTACCCATCACTAATGCACACCGCCCGAAGGACAGCACCGATCATCATTAAAATCCCCCGGGGGTGCTATTATAATAAAATAATTTTCCAATCAGCTAACGAGCTCGGCGTTCCGGGTTTTCGGCGTCGAGCGGGTGGGTGGGTTGTTGGAATTAATATCCTCCCCGTTCCGCCGGGTAATTGAAACCGCTCGGTTCGCCCGGATGCCGTCGTCGTGAGATTTTACGTCCTCGGTTCATAAACGTTATGAGCAATAAAATGGCAAAAAAAATTGCACAAGTGCAGAGAGTGGAACATTACACCGGAGAGGAATGGATTAATCCGGCTGCCTGTAAGATTGTCGCAAACGCCGTCCCACTCACCCACCTGACCGAGGGCAAACCGAAGGATGTAATAATTAAAGAAGAAATGTCTCTGCTTCGCAATTGCATGACTTCATTATCATTTATATTGCAAAAAAAACATCCCGCAAACCGGGAGCCAGTCAACGCCCAAATGCACTCCAATAAGTGTGTGTGTGTGTGTGTGTGTGTGTGCGGACATCAGATCTACAGTACATCAGGTTGGAAGGTTCGGACCGGTAATGTTTTTTTTCCATGAGGAAGAACACATTTTCTGCACCAATCGGATAGGACCGCTTCTGCATAATTCGACCAGTTTAATTGCCTCCTATGCTAGGATGATCCTAGGTTTTACGAGACTTTAAAGATAGCCGCACCTTCGGCACGCGTTATCGTGGCAATGAAACGCTGCATCATTAATTAACGTTTATTGTCCACGGCAATGGCGGCTGCACATTTCCGGCACGGCGAAGCTCATTATTCGGGCATTCACTTTTTGTGTGCGGCCTAAGCTCCAGAGTGTATGTAATCTTCGATATGGCACACCGGACGGGCACCAACCTTTGCGTGGAGCTTCGTAGAGCCGTGGCGAACAATGCTGCTACCCTTGCGAGCGAAGCAAACCCACCGTGAGGCACCGGTGGGCTATGCGCAAACCCCGCCCTGGTGCCGCTTCCTGCCAACACGAGCCGTGCTTGGTGCTGATTTGGTGTGGCTCTTGGCGAAGCGAAGCTCGCCCGCAAGGAAGATGCTCGGTGGAAGCTGGCCACCAACCGCTGGCCCGGTTCAAATCCCCAACCGATTCCCCGGTCCCGGTCGCTCCCGCCTGGCTGGTAGCGCACCCGTAACGCGCGCGCCCGCATTACCTTACACGGCGAGGGCGTGTTGTGTTGGCCAAAAACGGCAATCCGCACCGGGAGGTTTGGTGTACCGGCGGCAGGGAAATCCACATTCCTGCAAGGGTCCTGCAGCATCCGCACACTGCTACGACGCGATCCGGAGCGTCCGGATGTATACCGCAATGTACGCGCGGAGCGACGAACTTTGCTCCCCCTTTTTGGGATAGTATTGCCTTCGCCATTAATTGGAATACAAAAATACACGCGCGCACCAGTAAGAGAGAGAGAGTCAGAGAGAGAGAGAGAGAGAGAGAAAGAGAGAGAGTGAACGAGAGGGCACTACATTACGCCCGCACAGCCACGGCACGGTCAGGGCAAGGTCCATAAGGTCCAGGCTTTATGGAAGCGGACTCTGCGCTTTCGAACCATTTTTGGGCAAAAAGTGTCGGCTACGCTTTTGGTGCGGGGCAACTTACTTGTGTGTGTATGTGTGTGTGTGTGTGTGTGAGAGGGTTTTTTTCTACCTACTTCTCACTGTTTTCCCCCTACTCCATTGCCTTCACTCTCCTTGGGGCCACCTATTTTTGCCCCGTTTTCCCTTTTGCGGGTTCCCTTTGCTCCTCCCTTCGCCGGCCTTTGTGTTTCTGCTGTCGGAGCGCGGTGCAGCGCGCATACCGCAAGGAGTGCTGTGGTAGGTATGCTCTCCACTCCTCAGCCGAACATACGAAGCCTGTCAGCCTCAATCATCGGCTAAAGAACGCACCGTTCTCTTTCGCTCTCGCGCGCTCTTAGCCCTTTTTGGGGGGAGAGCGTTCAAGCTTCCTGGTCCGGTTGCGCATCGCGGCCCATAACCAGGCGCACCAAAAAAGGGAACCTTGCACCGGGGGAGGGGGAGGAAGGGTTTGGGAGGAGGACGGGAGGAACGGTGGCTATGCTGTACATTCCTGGGAGCCTGGGGACGGTCCGAAAATGGGGTGGGCTCCGGTTAGAATCTTGCTCGCGCTCCCATTTCCAGCCCAGCGCAAGGGCGCTCAGCGCAAAAGGGGAGGAGGCGAGGGGCAAGGCTGAGCGCCGATTGTCCGCCTGGCCAGAAGTTGAATGACTTTTCTGGTGCCGCACATTCCAACCGCTCGCTTGGAATTCAATGCAACCCGCTGCGGCCCTACACGCCTTCCGAGGGTGCACGATTTCGGCGCCCCAGTTAAGTGGGCAGGGTCCCCCGAACAACTAGACAGCCCAGACGGCTATTAGCTAACGCTTTTCGCAGCTTTGTGTGTGTGTGTGTGTGTGTGTGTGTGTGTGTGTGTGTGTGTGTGTGTGAGTTAAGGGAAAGGGCACATTTGCGTGGCGGAACGATTAATCACGTTGGCACGCCCGGCCGTTCGAGGTTCGAGATTTTGGGCCCGGCGCAAGGACCTCCAACAACAGCAGCAGCAGAAAAAAACGCGCCTGCGTGCAAGTACAATATTCCTGTCACCGAACAGCCAACCCATCAAACGCCGCCGACGCCGCCCGCAAGCAATGACATTTCCATTTCCAGCTTGTTGCTCGCTCCAGTCGATTAAAATCCCACACTCTCTTCCACAGCAGGATGCACACAGGCACGCACCCGGGCAGCAAATGTCATCTCGCCCGTCAGCTCGCTGACACCCACAGCTAAACAGGGGGGGGGGGGTTTGCAGGGGCTCCAAAAACGGAACCGGGAACTGGCAAATGCAACGCGCATCGGAAACCGGATCCATCTGATCGATGACGCCCGGGTCGGCAGAAGCGTTTGCGACGGGGGAACAGCGGGGCAGTATGGACATCTCAATGTACGGAACAATTTGGGTGCGATAGTAGGAGTGTATTTTTAAATTTGAAAGGGTTCATTTATATAGGTCGTCTGGAAACAACACTAACCAATTGAGGATTGTCCATAAATTGTGTAACATTTGCCAAAAGTCGTTAGAATATCTTTGGGGGTTTTATTTTAATCTAGAGACGAAGTGTGACTTTACACATTTGGTACAACATAAGATGATTGAGATGTTCTGTAGCACATAAAAAATAAAATGTTATGATCAAACGTAGCAATAAGGCTTTTTTTGGGTACTGGCTATGGCTATGCTGCCTGGAGCAGAAATGCTTAGTTATTTGTTTTCTTCTTCAAATTAATCGGACTTGTGATCTACATGAATACTTCACTAATACTAACACATTGAGTCGATCTATACAAGGAGAGACCTAACGCGAAAGACATTTAATTCCAGCGAACAAACAAGAAGTTAGTAAAGAATAGATCCCAAGGACTGCTGTTATCTAAGTCCTTCTCTGAATTGACCGTAGTTTGCAATTACAATTGCATACGCAGCATATGGAGGTTCCAAAGGTTCGGTTTCACCAAAAATAATTATTATTGAACAGCCCGGAAATAGACATACCTTCCAAAACAATAGTACTTCACGTACAGAGCTCACGTCTGCACCATAGAGTGTTTTGATCGATCATGATCACGCACTCCAAAAATGATGTTGATGTCCTCTAGCAGCAAGATGCGGAGGCTAGGCGGGGATGCGGAGTGCAAGTAAGTCGAGCAAGTAAAATGTCAAGATCGCAATCGCGTTAAAATTGGAAAAGCCATGACCAATGGCTCTTGTCTAAGCTGTTGAGCAAATGTTCCGTTTTTGTGTACTACATTGAACTCAAGAAGGATGAGTATGATAAGCTTTACAAAGCTAGGGTTGTTGTTAGCGACTGGAATAATTATTGAAATACAAACCATGTGCATGACAATTTGTTCGAATCTCACAGGGATGTGAAGCAAGGTGACGGTGACTCTTCTCGCTGCTCTTCAACATAGGGCTAGACAACGACAGCCGTGGACCAGCGAGAATTAGATTGAGAAACAATGCGACGACAACCGCGAGGTAGTAGAGGAATTCTACTACCTAGGGACGGTCTTTATTTCGGACGCCGATCTCAGCAACAAAATCCGCAGACGCATAGGGCAGGAGAGTCGAAGATTATATGGGCTACCCCACCTGCTCAGATGTCAAATCTAGATCTAAGCAGATCCAGAAGACTTCGGGACCGATAGAAATGTGAGATATATTGCAAGTTGATGGTCCGTGGTCGGTGGTCCTCGATGAGGATGTCCGACTCATGCTCCACGAAGAAGTTGTTCAACAGTGTACCCCAGCTCAACACAAGACGTAGGGGAGCACAGAGACCACAATGGCTGGATCAGGTGAAACGAAACCAGTGGGAGATTGGGTGCCTATATGAATGGGAGTTTCCAGCCAGGGACCGAGCATCCTGGAGAATGAATGTTGACCGAGCCAGGTCACGACGATGTACTCTTTTGTGGCCAGAGCAACCAGAGGGAGATAAAGGGATCATGACAATATAAAAAAAAAAGATTTTCAGGTCAGCACGCCTAAAAATTTATTAGCAAAGGCACTGTGACTAGTCTTGGCTGTTCTGAAATAATTACACGAAACGTGTGTGTGTGTTATGACGGTCTTGGCAGCGGATGACCTCTATAGGGGTGTAAACTCTGACGGCAAGCCTGAAAGTATTGGGTTTGGCAGAAGCTCCAACAAAATCCTTAGCATGCCCACATAGCCCCAAAATGCAGCCCAAAGGCGTGGGCCGGAGCTCTCCGGCGCTTTGATCATCTTCACCGATTTGATTTGTAACTCCCTTGATTCTACCTCTCTTCTGCTCTTCCATATATCTCTCTCTCTCACACACACACACACTTTTTCACAACCAAACCGTCCGTTGGAAACTGCGTGGAAGTATTCCACACCACGCACAACGGAGATCACACAACAAAAAAGCGTCAGCGACAACGACATTCGACGTTGGAAACCATCGCGTTGGAGGTACTTGAGGTACATTACAACACTCCCACCGGACACACCGCGCGGAATCCGTGATCCGGGGGGGTAAGGTACACTGGCCCCACGGCTAGAGACAATGGACGGCCCAGTGAGCCGTGTTTGGAAGGAAAAGAAGAACACTCCCTTCCCCTCTTCCTCCCTCCACCAAATTGATTGATGGGCGCCACACACGCCGTTCACACACACTGCCCAGGTGTCCCCAGGTGTGTTCCAGGCGGCAAGCGAGAAACCCAATAATAATAATAACGCACAATGAGGTTTTCTTTCGATTTGGCGGCCGCCGTTTGCTTACCCCACCCTCCCTTCCTCCCTCCCTCTCTTCTCTCTTATCCCCCAGCTGCCGGCTAATCATATTGGGGCCATTCATTTGGATTTTGGGCCATTATTGTGGTGCTCCAATCCCCCTCCACCCCACTCCAATGGGCATCACCCATCAATCATTTATTTATTATTTTTTTTGCTACCCCCTCCCCCCCCCCCCTCCCCTGCCAGATGGCGTTTCGGAAACCCAACCAAAATCCACCTACGGGCCGTAATCTGTCGTGCAGAGCGCGGAATATAATACAATTCGTGTGGGGAAGTACCAAGCCCCCTCCCTCTCCCTACCCTTTCCACCCTTGTATAGGAGCTTATTTTGTGGGGTTAGCGGAGGGTGGGAGCAGGATAATCTTGGCATATTGTTTTGAAGTGCTCAATCCAAACACCCCCCCCCCCCCCCCTATCACCCACTACTCCAAAAGCTTCAAAAACAGATGTCTTCAAGCAGAGGGCGCCACTGGGGCGGCGGTGCAAGGGACGCGAGATAAACAGATGGCGCCACCGTACAGTGGCGGGGGGGGGGGGGTGGAAGGAAAAGGGCGGCAAAGGTCACACGCACGCCACGGTCACAATCTCACGGATTCGAAAACAAAGCGCAAAAACAAAACAAAAACAACAAAACCAAAAAGGTTGGTTTGCCGCTCCCGCAAACGCACGGCACGGTCTGCTAGCGGAAGTGGGGTTTGCGGTGCCGAAAAGGGGCGGCCCGCTCCGCCCGCACCGTGCTGCTGGGCGGTTCCGGCTGGAAGATTCGGCCCGCCGCCGGCCGCCCCCTGCCGGACCGTGCGCAGACGGCCAATTTCTAATCCACACGCACAGCTGTGCGACATATCACCCCTCCCGTGTGAGCGACAGCAAGAAAACCCCTTTTTCGATTTCGGTGTTAAATGGAGGATTTCTTGTTTTTTTTATCGCTTTTCGCTTCGATGCACAAATTATGCAAGTACGCACAGGCACACACACACACACACACACCACGGCGCATTAAAAACGAGCTGCTCTGCCACCCTGTCCGCCCATATTTGGCTACGCTGTCGGTTCGGCCTTTTGGGCCCGGGAACAACCAGAACCCGATATTCCGCCGCAAATTGACGGCGTGAGTTGTGTGTGTGTGTGTGTGTGTGTGGCGAACAAAAAGAAGAAGAAAAAAGAAGAACGCAAAAGGCACTGGCGGTATGAAGCGAAGTGCGACGACGGAACCCATGCAAACCCCGCGTCCCGGACAGCGAGTTAGCCTGCGCTCCGAGACGGATTATCTTTTTTTCCTTCTTCTTTGTTATCTCTCTCTCTCTCTCTCTCTCGAACGGAGATAAAAGATGTTCCGTATCGATTTCAACTTCGCACTTCGAGCGCAGAAAGCGCAGATGGAGAGGGGAAGCAAAAAAAAAAAAGAAACACACATCCATAAATGTGGGGCGCGATGGGTGGTCGGCGAGCGGAAAGGCGGAAATGACGGAAGACGGCACGAGAACACGATCGCGCGCGTGTGTGTGTGTGTGAACTTCGTTCCAAAACAAAGAACAACTGCCAGAGCAAGGGTTGAAGAGGGTGACGAGGGGGGGGAGGGGATGTTGGGGTTGATATCGGGAAGATCAATCACACACACACACACACACACACACACACGCACATGATGATGGTGAAGAAGATGCCGGCGGGAGTGGGTGGGACATTGAATCACAGGGAAACTAATTCTTCACCGGTGCACAAAAATGTTTGACGGGACAGGGTGGGATGGTCCATTAAAACAAGGCAAGGGAAGGGGTGAGATCACACACACACAGTCAAGGGAGATGTGATCAGACGTCCAGAAGATGCAACGGATCGGAACGAGCTGTTCTAAGGGGCACGTGAACGAATAGCTCAGTCCCGTGGTCTTGTAGTCGGGGTTTCTCAGCATTTGGAGCTCCTACCAAGCACGCAAGGACCTTTCGTGATGAGTTCCACTGTTGCGTCCTATACCCTAGAATATCCTGGAGTGGTCAGTACAAAAAACTAATAATGGCTTCTAGCGTAAATCAACAACAAACGGTGCGAAGAAGTGTGAAGTCTACACACGACTCCCAACGTGGTAGAAGCCGTCGAATTCCATCAACCAGGACCAGATCCAGGTCCCGTACGGCTGCCAGAGGACTGTTAAGGATCATAAGCATCTCCCCCTGGTAGACTGTATGCTCAAATCAAATGAGTTGCAGGTTACCTTTGGCCAACCCCCTATCACAGTAGTGCCAATGATTTGAGACAAACGGAAAAGTAGCATAATTTGTATAAAGGAAGTTACAGACTGGTCATGGGTAAAGATGGAAAAAATCTATTTCTGAACCAACTCCGGAATGTAGGTCCGACCAGCATTACCCGAAATCGTTCGGAATCGTCTCGGAGTCGGAGGCGGGTCTAAGGTCAGTCGACAATTCCGACTCCTGACGACTCCGACTCCCGATGGCTCCGACTCCGGGCGGAACTCCAATTTTGCTGGAGTCGGAACCGAACTATAGTCGGTGTCGGATCCGAGTCGTGGGTTCGCTCCAGAGAGCATATCGCTAGTACAGACTTCTCTGATTTCATTCAAAAATTGCTTGATTTACTCGAGAAATTGTTGCCAAATTTATCTGAAATGTCTTTGTTTTTTTTCTAGACAAACTACAACCTTATACAAAAAGGTGCTTTCACCATTAATGCATACATTTCTATTCAGTGCTACATCTTTTGACGATTTTTAATGAGATTTTTTTTAAATAAAAATTCAATATTTCTTCTAGTCGGTGAAAAGTGATGGACTCTAATGTGTCCTCTGGAACTTTAAGGCACTATGTTCTATCTTTCCAGTAAAGCTTTCTACCTAAATTTTGTATGAAAGTATTCGAAAACCGTGCAAAGTTTAGTCTGTTTCGTCGCTGAACCTCATTTTGTCTAAATTCTAATAAATGTTTACGAAAGCAGCGGTCAAGAGGAGGATTCAGGAGTCACCCAGGACCGCAAACTAGATATCTGGCAGCATTACGGTAACATTTTTTACACAAAGCTAACAAAATGCTTATTATTATTATTAAGTTATGTTATGTTGTGGTCCTTTTTTCTAGCGTATAGTCCAATAGGATTGTTGCTGTTCATACGAGAGTTACGCGGCATTGTCTTGCACTTCACTCCGTGGCGTAATGTAACTGCTCGTCCATCTCGTACCATATGCCGTTGCGTGTTATTTGGTCTGGACATACTTGCTAGGAGACGTGATAATGCTCACTGTATCTTTACATCCAAGTTCGCCGTCGGTGCCGTAGATTCGCCAGAACTGTTTGCTAGAGTCAATCCTAGAATGTGCCGTAAATACAGTCTCATTAGAACTATCCTTACGAGATGTTCATATAGCGAGCACAGCCCAATAACTGCGATGGTTCGTAAATTGTATGTACGTTACATGTCCACAAGTGTTGCTGTTTGTTGTGTTAGTATTTATTATAGAAGCTTAAGTTAAACTTTGAAGTCAGTGATGAGGTCCCTTGTCTGAGCAATCATTTTATGAACAATTAAACAAATTAAGTATAATGGCTCTCTCAATATTAACATTCAGATCATACTTCATCCTGTCAACAGATGAACAGATTTTCAACAGAAAATTATTTAATACTGTGTACTTGAAAGCCTAAACTTGCCCCCCCGAATGCTCTTAGCTTGACACAGTTGGCCGATTATTGTCTCAAGCTAAGAGCAATGGAGCGAAGCCCTGAGTCAATCTGGCGGTGAACATGGTTGACGCAACGTCCCTCGCCGAACATTAGCCATTGTTGCGTCACACGCTTCGGACGAAATTCCCGAGCAAAGTGGACTCATCATCACGCACGTACCGTTAATTAATGGCGTACGCCCAGCGCTCAGGACTTAAGCCCAGCCCGGGCTTAGACCCAGGGCGCAGAAGAAAGAATCTGTGGCTGGCCTGTGCGGGATACTCCCGTAGAAGGGGGCTAGCCAGCACCGTACTGCAGCTGCACAAGGCGGGATTTGCATCTGGCTGTGTGTGTGTGTAGCGGCGTTGCGAAACGGCCTTTTCGCGCAATAAATTTCAGTCTAATTCCTTTCGCTAAGATGCGGAAGCAGCCAGTGCGCGCCGTGCGCCAGAGCCTGCGTGCGTCGTTATTTATCACCCTTGCGGGGCAATCCATTTGTAACTGTCTTCTCCACCCCAAAGGCGTGACTAATCCACACCCGCCCCGGTCACGAGAGCGTGTGGCCTAGATAACAAAAGACACCCAACATCCGAATGCAGTGCTCTACTGGCGGTCTTGGGCGGCCACGTGATGCCCAACGCCCGTTATGGTGGCATTACACGTGGATGCCATTGTGGAGGAGACCCCCCCCCCCCCCCCCCCAGCTCAACATGTTGGCACGGTAAATCAACTCCCTAGCGCTTACAAAACAAACTCCTGCCTGTAGGTTTTCCTCCCATTTTGCCACCGAGAGCTACTGCCGGACGCAAACCAACAACCAAAAAACCCACAACCCAGCAATAACTTCGATTCCTTGTCCTTGTGCGGTGGGAAATTCCCGCAGGAGCCTCTCCCGAGCCGAATCTTCCTGCCAGGGCCAGGAAAAGGTACTGGACTGTGGAGGACCAAAGACCAACAAAAAAAAAAACGAGAGAAAAAGGGTAGCAATCTGACGACACAACTGCAGTGCGCTCTCATGTCGGGAGCAGTGTCTCCTCATGGGTACGCCCCGATCCAACACGCACTCTGCGAGGTAGCGCTCGGTGTGGGAATTTCCGGAAACCGAACCTTTAACCTACCTCGGTCTACTACCCGCCGGCCCGATGGCACGGTGATGACTTTCACGGTGGTTAGTGTCCCCGTTTGTAGATTCCTTACCTGTCCCCGCGTCTTCGTTCATGGCCGTCCAAAAGCAAAAGCAAAAAACAAAAAGCAAGGACCTCGACGTCTTCTGTGGCATGGCCTGCGGCTGCTAGCCCAAAAACCCGGGGTGTGAAATCCATTAGCCCCTCTCCGCTAGTTCGCCCACCTTTCGCACCGTTGGTTTCTGGTTGCTTTTTCGATCGGTTTTTTTTTTTGTTTTCCTCACTTTTGTTCCTTTCTTTCTTTCCCCCTGCTGTGTCCTTCATTACCAAAACAAACTCCAGTAACGGGTGGTGGCGGTAACGCCAGAAGCCAACGTCAACATCGGCCGGGCAAACACGGCCGGGACCTCCGCCAGCCTCGGCGACTCGTATGTTCCCGAGTGCCCCGAATGCAAGCCGTTGCTAATCCGCTTATACCTACCCGTGTTGGCCCGCTCGGGGTGTGCATGTGTGTGTGTGTGTGTTGGATGTTTATTTAACTTCTTATGCAAAGTAGCGACTGTGTCGGTGCAAAAGGATAAGGTTGCAGCGAGCGCAAGCGAGTCGCTTTAAGGGAGTCCCTACCGGCCCTTACCGGCGAGATGCGAGACCCTGAAGATATATCACGCCGTATCTCCTCCTCAAACACACACACACACACACACACATACAGAGATACATTTTGTTGGTTTTTTCCACCGATTTACCGGGCCGCATTTGCATTTCCAATCCCCTTTTTGGCTAGACCGCAGCGTGCCGATATCGATGTCCGATTAGCTCCTCTACGCCTCTCTCTCTCTCTCTCTCTTATTCCTGCACACTTGGAGTTGGGCCCCTTTTCGGACCTTACCTGGCCCTCGGTACCTTTCTTAGTAGGGCCGCGCTTTACGTTTTTGGTTGTAAAATGGAAATCACAATCTGCTTGCTTTGGAAATTAATGGCACGCCCGTTGTACCTCGCACGGTTGGGAAGCTGTCAGCTTTACGACCGGAATTACCCACCACCACCACCACGACCAAACAGCAAGAACAACAACCACAACAACAGCAATGCAGCTAAAGAAGACAGAGAAGCAAAAAAGGGCCGACACTTTCCCGACAAATCGACGATCGATTGATATCTCGCGCGCAACGTCGGGCACCAGTTTTAGCGGTTCGTCGTAACTATACTAGCAATGGTTCCTTACTATCTTCCATGTGGTTGCCGTTAAGGATGTTTATCGAGCTGAAACCTAGCTCCAGATCGGGCCAATTACATTATTAAGACATTATTATTTCTATTACAATTAAATAGATTGAAGGTCTTACATTCTTGGATCAATCACCGTGTCTCGCATAAGAAGTCATAGCGGCCAACTGTTGGAGTAATCAAGACGTAAACCTCAGCACCAGCCGAACAATTCGGGACTTTTAAATATGCTTGCTGTTTGTTGCGTATTTAAAATTAAGACAATATCCAGTTTGCAACGATCAAAATCCGAGGTACTAGCACCAACAACAGTAATGCGTCAACTTTTGCAGGCATTTGTGTGTTCTGATCATTGTCGATCATTGTTCTTTCGGTGGTTGTGGTCCCAAAGCGAGTGTATTTATCCCACCTACCGCACTGGGTGCCTCCTTTTCGGACTGGAGTCTCTCAAACATAGACGTATGATGACACCGTGTGTAGTTTTTTACATAAGCTACTTTGTGATTATATTGATGGGGCCTCCAGTTTTGAACATGTTCTTTAATATGTATTTAATCTCTATGATCTAATCAGTGTGATGTGCGGTAGGGTATAGGAATAAGTTGTTTAGGCCTTGATGATTGTTGTTAATTAAAAAAATTAAAAAAAAGATAAATTGCAACCTTTTATTTTGTGTGATTTTGTGCCAATACGTTCCTTTTTGTTTGTTTGCTACAGTTATCAGATTGTACCAAAACAATTGAAAAAATTAAACAATTATCGCCGATCACGCTATCAGGTTAACTCACAAGGTCCTCCATCAAATTCTCCACTGCTGATTCGGTTTAAGCTCAAATGTTTTGCGATGAAGTTTTGTCAAGCAAACGGACAAACGCATGAAGTTTCAAATAATGATTTCAGCTGGACAAAACAAAGAAAATCTCTTAGTTTTTCCTATGTCAAAAAAAATGTAAAAAAAAAAACAAATCATGATCTTTACAGTAGATTACTAGAAAAATAACTACATGAAACGTACGAAATGTGGTATTGAGGAGGTACTATTTTTTGCAAAGTAGATTTTTGTGTTATTCCTTCTTCTTCTTCTTCTTCTTCTTCTTCTTTTATTTTTGCATAACCGTCATCAGGCAAAGCATCCAATGAAGTTTGTAAAAATTCTCGATATCCGGACAGAACATGAGCGATAGCTAATTTGATCTCGAACGGGATTTGAAGTCACGTCGCAAAGCAGAGCACACACGCCCGAGAGACGCCACACGTCGTACGACTATCCGACTGCTCCACGAGCCTACCGGCTCGATATGCCGGTTAATCTTCGTACTGATTCAGACATTGCTTTCTAAGCAGAACATTACAAGCAAAGGCTGCTGTCACTACGTAATTTCGCAAATTAGTTCTAGTCCTAATAAAAAAAAGTGGTTGGTTGCGTGTGTAAAAATATTTCACCGACGAGGATGGCTGCGATCCCCCTCCTTCCCGGCCGGCCGGCCCATCCCGGCCAAAACTCGGTACACCGTGCCACGATGAGGTCATACCGGGACTGTGCTATGTACGCGCCGGGGCTTTGGCACACACCGGGCTGCCGGGCACGTACCGCCAACGTACGTATTCATCATCGCTCGGGAATGTCGGTACGGTATGCAGCACGGTGAAAGACACACACACACACACACACCTTCCGCTTACCCCGGGGGCCTACAGGCACTGGCGTGGCTGCCCTCTCAAAGGCATAGGAATAGACGAGACGTGACCCACCAACACGGGACACACCTTCCCGAACGTCGTCGTTGTCGTTTGCAAGCTCGATCACGATCACGCGAGCAGCAGTGGCACAGAGAGAGAGAGAGAGAGAGAGAGAGATAGAAAGAGATTGGGGCGAAGCCTTGCATTCCCGTCCCAAAAACCCACCCAGGGTGGGGGGGGGAGGAGGGGAGCGTTTGTCTGTACGTGGTTAATTGAAGCAATGTTTTGCCGCTAGCAGGGGGGGTTTTGTTTTTGTTCTCTTTGCAGTGACACACACACACTCAGCCACACAGTGAAAACAAACCAAAAAAAAACACGCCAACTACACGACGTTAGATAGTGAACGGCCGCGTCAGTCCTCGGTCCTGGTGACTCCACCTCCTCCCCCTCCCCCCCTCTTGCCCAGGTCTTTGGCTCAATCACATCAATCAGCGCCAATGACCATCCCCCGCCCGTGCTCTCTGTATGTGTGTGTGTATGTGTGTATGTGCGCTCCCTCAGAATGGAATGTGACGCCGCGCTCGTAAAACGAAAAATGAGAGCAGCGCGGCAATATTGCGGATTAGGGCGAGTGTAACGTAAATTGACGGAGCACAGATGTCGCAGACATCTTACTACATTACTCCCCCCCCCCCCACCGCTCCACCCCCTCTCGCCCATTCTACTTCATTCCGGCCAAACCTCTCCGATCCATTTCGCGTGAGTTATTGCCGATTGGGCCTACCGGTTAGGTAGCACCGTGAGAGAGAGAGAGAGAGTGCGAGAGAGAGAGAGAGAAAGATTGACACGATCGAACCACAAATCGGTACGGATCGTGCAGCTCTTGTAGCAGAGGGCAGCAGCAGCACCATTTGGAGCAAGCGATTGAGAAATGTAATCACACACATACACACGCGCGCGATACGCACACGTGACATTTACGAAGCGATTCGCACTGCTTTCGGCATATTCTACGAGGCTGCCGAAGGGTTCTCCAGGTCACTCGCTCGAGCTTGGGGCTCCGAGTAAATGCGTACTGCCAAGGGGAATAGATGTACGCTTCTATTGCAGGGGTTTTCAAATGATCTGATTAAGGGGGATTTTTACGCCACTAGCCAGCTTTTCATATGGAGTTTGACTGAAATCTTGCCAACACTCCAAGTACAACGCCAAACAAGCTTCCGATTTTTAGTGTAGATAATTTCAGCCCGGAAAATGTACACAAACGGCTATTCGTTGCAGGTCCTGCTACTGAAACATTGATTTTATTTTTTGATTAGCAGAATTACCGTTATAAATGGTCATTAACTGAACGTCTGATAAGGATGGATGAGGCAAGGGCTATCGATTACGTCAGAATCCTAAAACTTGATATTACTTGATCTACTTATTAGAACATGAATTAAAAAAAAACTGATAGAATTATTGATGCAAGCATCGGGATATGATCAACTGCCAGGAACTTTGAACGGGCCACTTTAAAGTGAAAAGTATTAGGAAGAATGATGCTTTGTCCGAAGCTCGGATACGCAGGCCAGCGGGCTCTTTTGAACTTTATTCGTTGATAGGAGAACATCGATTAGCGAACCCACTCGGGACAGCGCTCTAACGTAACACTGACACCGCAAAGAACATTGGAAACATTTTTGGTACATAAAGGCGGCTCAAGCTGGAGCCAAATCAGATAGAAACGGAACACCCGAAGCTCCTAGAACCGGAAAAATAGAACTCCGTTGGAGCCAAAGTCTCTCGAAACTATACCAACAATAACATAGAAACGGAAAACCAATGTGTTCAGAACATTCAATCAAGAACATCCGAAAAGTCCGCTAAAACCTCAACAAGGGAAGGATCCCTCTTGTACCATGTTGGAAAAAATGAAGTTTTCGTTGGAATTGATTCGTTCTTGGCTCCGAAATCAGAATCGGCTTCGAAATCGGAGTCAGTTGCGGCATCTCCATAAGAATAGCCGTATGGATCCAATGATGCTTCATATTGATATTATCAAAGAATCCAAATTTACTCGCAAACGATCCATTATCTTGGAGATTCCCGCTTTGATTTCTCTTCTGAAGCTTCTTATTTTAAATTCAAGCACTGATTCTTATTCTGGAGCTAATTCCAATTCTCGATACAATTCTGATTACGTTTCTGGTTTCGAAGTCGACTCTGGAATCGGCGCCGGAGTCGGAATTGGCTCCGAAATTAGAACCGGCTCCAGCAACCAAATCGGCTCCGGAATTGATTCCAAACACGGAATCGGGTAGGTTCAATTCCGAGCTCCCAGCACTACAGCAAAGGCTCCCGCGAGATAGCGAGAGGAGTTCTAGCTGAAAAAACAGCTCCAAATAAAAAAGTCGTACTATTTGGTAACAGAAGAAGTGATATTCACTGCGTTAACATAGATGCAGAGCGTCTGAGATGTTGAAAATGGCAACCATATTGAGGCATATTACTGATACTTAATAAACTGGGAAGCCCGAATGTCAAATCGCTAAAAGCCCATTGATGATGGGTTTAGTCCACGGACTCTAGCTTGTCGGTTTCCAACAGCAAAACGGCTCATTATCAGAACACGCCGGAAACCCCTGTGTTGTTCTCATCTCTCTCTCTCTCGCTCTTCTTTTTTTGTTTGTTGTTTTGGGGAAGAGCATCTCCAGAATGACAGGTAGTACCGTATAGACAGGTGTGAAACAAAGGGGCGGATCGGGGAGGGAGATGATTGAGATGAAAAGCAGAGGCTCTCATAGCCATCACACATGCCGTGATGGTGTACGCGTGCGCAAGTGGGAAGCGGAGATCGGAGCGCGGACCCCACCATTATCATGCCGCATAGCAGTGAAGTGAAGGAACGCACCGCGACACAACGCCACAACGGTCTCTGTTGGATTTTGGGTCTGTAGTTCGCTTTGCTTTATTTTTTTATTTATTTTTTTTATTTCGCAAACCAACTCGTACGCGTGTTTGCCGCCCCGGTTGCGCAAAAGCGATGGCGCGAGCGCGCGCGCGCGCGCGCGCACCTACGCTCGCGTATCTAGCGCCAGCAAGACAGCAGCCAAGGAGCAGTAGGTATTAGCCACACCGTGCGTGAAGTTGTCCGTGTGCCTTGCCCTGCGCTAGTGATGCGACCGCGACCGCCGTGCCAAAGCACGAACCAACGGCTGCAACACCGCTGCCGAGTCCGAAACGAGCCGAGCGCCAAATCCGCGGTGGTGACCGTGCGACCGTTCTGTGTGCTGCGCAAGTGAACGTTTTTATTCTCTCGCCCCTGTGAAAGGGTGTCCCTGGGGAGCGTGCAGCGGAAGACTCCAGACTCCGGGACTAGGGACGCTCGTTAAAAGCGCCCAAGTGCCCTCTAAAGGCTGCGTGTACAGTGTGTGCAGTGTGTGTGTGTATGGAACAGTAACGGACACTTTTTTGGTACAACCCAGCCGGACAGGCGTCGGTCAGTCTTCGGTCGCTGGTGTGCGTGTGTGTGTGTTGGTTAGTTGTTTAGCGGTTGCGCGCGCGCGCGGGAGAGAGAGAGCGCCATCTACCGGGCGCCGATAATACGCAAGGGTGAGTTCTGATAGGGGTAGTGTTATTCTTTCCGTTTTTCTTAGCTAATTGCACTCGATCTGGGAAGGGCGAGGGAGGAGGAGAGCTCGTGATTTATTTCCCGTCCTCTTAAAGGGCCGACTGTGTATGTGTGTGTGTGTATGTACGAGCACGATTGATGAAACAATAATAAAAATAAATGTATTAAAAAAAAGAAGAATGTCTGTTTGTGTAGCACAAACAGCATCGCTTATCGGATAGTATCTACAACGCTTACGTGTCTGTCCCTCGTCCCTCGCATCATCGCGTGCACCCACACACACAGCATCTCATTGCGCCCGTACACTGCTAGAGAGTGCTGCCGCCGGCACCGGAAAACTCGCTATGCAAACAGAACAAAAAAACCCGCACACACACACCCAGAGTTGTATGAGTGAATGGTTTATCTATTTTTCTATTCTGCCAGCCGCCCACTCAGCAGCAGCAGCAGCAGCTGCCAGCACAGAGATCTTCGCACGGGAGATCGACGATCAAACGCATATCGAACGACAAAACGACGACGACGACATCCGATACAAACGACCACAACAACAACAACAACAACCACTACATTGGCAAGGATCGTGCGAGTGGTTTGCTATTCTCGTGTTCTTCTTGACACACGCAAACACAGCACACACACACAGCACACAATCGGTTTGACGAGACGGGCAAGGAAAGGAAAAACAAATCGCTCCCCCAGTAATCGGTGGGCAGAAGATTTATATCAACAACAACAAAAAAAGGTGAGAGAAAAACCACCGTACCTCCCCCCCCCCCGCCGTAATCTGCCGTAGAGACCCGTTTGTGTGTGCGTGTGTGTGTGTGTGTGTGCGCCTGCACGCTCCGATCGTGGTGAGCGTGTGGTGGCGCGCACCTGGATCGTCCCCAGCCCAGCGCACAGCCGCCCAAGGTGTGAAACGGCGGCGGCAGCAGCTGTAGTGGAGCCCCGGAGCCACCGTGACACCCAGAACCAGAACGTGGATACCCCGCAATTGGATACAGCGACCAAGAGCGACAGGGAGAGCGAGAGAGAACGGAGCTGTAACTGAGTAACCACTGGGTGCGGGTGTGTGTGTGGGAGAGAGAGAGAGGGGGTGGGAAACCCGCGAGGCGAGACAATTTATCATCGGCCGCGCACGCCGCCGCGTGCTGTAGTTTTCGCACCGTTCCGGCCGCCCAGGGCACAAAACGAGAGCGCGCGTACGCGAGAGAGAGAGACAGACAGCGAGAGATAGAGAGAGAGAGAGCGCGCGCATATCGTGCAGCATCTTCACCAGCAGTCTCGAGAACCGCCGCGCGACGCCTAAAAACGTAAAGCGCAGCAACGAGACACGCAGGAAGGTCCACCACCACTACCCTACTCCGCGCCGCTGTCTATTTTGCAGGGGACGAATCAAAACCGCGCAACGCGAATGATTTGCAACTCGCACCAAGGTAGGTTGTATTTAAGGGGAGGGGAAGGGGGGAAGGGTTTTTTTTTTGGGGGGTGGGGAGGGTTGGTGATTATCACTCGTGGCGCGTGATCTTATTTTAAACCGGCGGGTGCCGGCGGTCTCCTCCGCATCGCTTGCGGTTGTGCAGCGCTTAGACAGCGCTTAATCAGCTGCACATTCTTTTGCGTTCTTTTGCTTTCACACAGCAGCAGCAGCAGCAGGAGCGGCGGCGTAGTTGAGCGATTCGCACGCACGCACCAGCACGAACGTCACCTGTCAGAAAAGGCGCCGAGCGGCAAAAAAGAAAATAAAAAAAGAAATGCAAAAACAAAACCGTTCGTTCCGTTTTGAGCCCGTCCGCGCAGCCGAAGCTGCTTCGCACGTATTAAAGCGTGATTAGCACTTTCTTTCACCACTCTTCTCCACCGCCGCCTGCTGCTTCGATGGATGGTGGGGGGGGGGGGGAAGACGAAACCCAATAACACACAAAAACCAAACCGCCAAAACACCAAACGCCTCCCCTCGGCATCGCGCGTGAACAAACTCTCGCGGGAGCGCATCAGTGTACCCGCGAAATATTGTGCGATAATTACTCAACCCTTCCGGCTCCCACCACCCACCCAGATAGGCCGGGCCGGGGTAAACCCGGTTCAGAGTGATCGGGATGCACTAAAACTTAGCCCCACCTTGTCCCCTTAAAATGCGTATGCTCTTGCCGAGGGCCCCACTCTACCTGCTCTTCATATTTGCATCCGTTCCTTTTTTTTTTCTTCATTCTCTCTCTCTCTCTCTCTCGCTCTGTCGCGGCGAGTCCGCTCAAGCGACTACGGGGTTTGCCCGTTTGCCGGAAGAGGGTTGGGGTTTTGGGAGTGGGTGGGGGGGGGGGGTTGCATTTTGCACCCACCACCACTAAGCCCAACAACAACAACAACAACAAAGGCAACGAGATGCACGCGAGGGCGAGAGAATATCACCCAAGAAGAGCGAAAGAGAAAGAGAGAGAGAGAGAGAGAGCGCGCGCGCGGCCCATAAGTCGTCGCGCAAGTTGTGGCGCAAAACAAAATGAAAAGTGAGTAAAAAAAAAAAAACGCCAGCCAGCCCCGTTGCAGGAAGGGCGAAAAAAGCAACAACAAAAAAAAGGAAAGAAAAAGGGAGTAAGGCTTCTGCAAAAGGGAGTCTGTGCGCGCGCGAGAGCGAGAGCGAGCGAGCGAGCGAGCGAGCGCACACACGGCTCTCCGATGCAACTCGCAAGTAGCGCAACCGACACAACCGGCGCAAGAGTGCGGTGCGAGCGAGCACGAGCACGCAGCACGGCGAACGAGCGTGGTGCGCGAGAGCGCGCGAGAATGAGCCGAGTGCGACCTTAAACAAAAGAGAGAGAGAGAGAGAGTGCGAATGAGGGAGCGCTCGAGCGCTCGCAACCGGTGGAGCAGCCAAAAAGGTTCGATTTCCCATCGAGCGGATCGCACAAACGCGCGGTTGCTCGGTAGAGTCAGAACGTGAGCGTGCAGCCAGCAGGGCCAGTAGAAGTTTAAGCAAAGCAAAGCAAAGCAAGCAAGCAGCAGCAGCAGCAGCAGTGTTTCGTGTAACCGGGCGCGCAGGCAGTGTTGTCAGACCGTTGGAAGCGTTGCCTTTTGGGGCCCGTCTGTTGGTCGCCCTTTACCGAATTGGTGGTGGAGCACCCGCGCGACCGTTTTTTGAAAGGTTGTTGTTTGGTTTGTTTGTGTGCATCTTTTTTTTTCCTTCTTTCTTGTAGCTGTGTGTGTGTGTGTGTGTGCAGTGTGACATTTGTGACAGCGGGCGCTGCAGCAGCAGCAGCAGCGATCGCGCAAAAGAGCATCCCCATGCCAGCGCTCTTCTCTCCTTTTTGGTGGCTGCGCGAAATTTCGCCTTTTTTTGGCAAAGAGAGAAACAGAGAGAGAGAGAGAGAGGGGGAGAGAGGGAGAGAACGCAAACTTGTGAGTGTGAGGTGTTGGGGGAAGGGGAAGGAGGAGGAAATAAATTTAAAAATTTATAAAGACATCACAAGTCATCGTAAGGGGGTGAGGGGAGGGGTGGTTATGGGGGGGGGAGGCGATGTATTGCAAAAAAAAGGTGATCCATCCTGCGCTGCACCGTTTCACCCAGCCCACCAACCGTGTGACCGACCGAGACAGTGTGTATGTGTGTGTGTGTACAGTAGTATGTGTGTGCCTGGGTGGTGAGGAGGTGAAGAGGGGATGTAGAGTGATGTACGTGTGAAAAAGGGGGTGTTCACCACCCCCCTCCCCCCCCCCCTCCCACTCGAGCCCGAATGGTATCGTGTTTCACGCGCTCGCGCGTGTGTGTGTGTGTGTGTGTGTTTGTACCGCACGATCCTGCCAACGAAGACGACGAGTCAACGGCGCAGCGCTGCCAGCCCGCCGGCGCATCTCATCAACCTCAATCGCGCACACAATGGCATGGGAAAGGGGGCGGGATGCAGTGATATGGGGCAGGACGCCTTGGTGCAGGTCATGTTTGCCGCCAACAAACAACAGCGCGGCGCGCTAGCAGCAACAGCAGCAGCAGCAGAATAATTACGCTCTACCATCAACAACAACAGCCACAAACACACGCCACACGCTCAAAAAACCCGCCGAAAAGAAGAGGAAGAAAATTGTGATTTTGCCACCCTTCAACGAAAACTGTAGAGAGAGAGAGAGAGAGAGAGAGAGAGTGAGAGAAGAAAAGGAAAATTGGGTTTGCAAATAAGAGTTGCATTTGGGGTTTTTTTTTTTCAAATAAGAATCTTAAAGTTGAATCCTACTTTTTTATTTATTTTTTTTATTTTGATTCAAATTCGGTTCAATTCATCCTAACGTACTACTTTTCCTTCCGTGTCCCCTCGCCCCCCCCCAGTGTTTGGCCGCGAAGTGCAGGAAAATGTAAGCAGCCGCCGGGCAGCAGCAGCAGCCGGTGCCGCTACTAGACGAACGATCGAACGAACGGAAGCAACGCACGGTGGGACCGCACCGAGCAGCAGCGTCGGCAGGAGCAGCCAGTGCAGCAGTGCCGTCGGCCGCCGGCCCGCGTACCGGTGGACGCGCCCGAAGCAGCGCAGCACCCGCAAGCGCCGGAAACGCAAGCCGCCGACCGCCGCCGAGTGAGCCAGCCAGCAGCGCAGGAAGGTGAGCAGTGTGTGGGGAGGGGGGGGGGGCCAATATAATTGGCCGCCAACAACGAAACAGGATTGATTTGCGGGGTGCAAATAACGCGCACACACACACACACACCCAGAGCTGAAAACTTGGGTTTGGGTTTTTCTTCTCCGGGAAATCCCGTTCGGCGCGAGTCCTGGCGCGCCCCCGTTCGCGGGTATATAAGTTGGCTGCAGCAGCGCGCAAAAACCCCCTTTGTGGGAGAGAGAGAGAGAAAGAGAGAGAGAAGGGTAGGTAGAGGTGTGTGTGTGTGTGCGCTCTCTCGGCTCTCGTCTACCCTAAAACGGGCAGGTCCTTCTGGGTGCCGGCGCGCGCGCGTGCCTCGGGTTGTATGGGTGCGTGCGCATGTATAAGCGCGCGCGCGCGCGCGCCTGTGTATGTGCGCAGGTGACCCGTGCTGAGGGCTTCGCAGCGGCAGGACGGTTCAGTCGCTCGTGAGAAGCTGCCCAGTGCGCACATACCTAACCGAGCAATCACACACCGTTCGGAGAGTGGGCAAAGAAAGGAAAACCAATCCCAAAGCACAAACAGTTTTTCTTTTCTGTGTGTGTGTGTTTTTTTTTTGTTTCTAATTTGCTCTAATGTTCTCTTCCCTACGCACCCGGTGGTCGCTGCAGCAACAGAACACCCTGCGCTGGTGCAAAAGTGCCGCCCAAAAAGGGATAATACGTCCGGCGACCGGCCGGTCGCAACATTAACCCAGCAAAACCGTGCGCAGTGCAACGCAAACAAAAAAAGCAAAAGCAAAAAAGTGCATCCAAAAACGCCCCGAAGTGTGAGTGAGTGTGCAAAACGTCACGAATTGTTAGTGTCGGTGCAGTGTGTGAGAAACCGGCCCGTTTGTTTCTGCTTTGAAAAGGAAAGGAAATAAAAACGCAAGCGAGGAACCCGCGCCGTGAGGAAAACCAACAAAAAAAAGTAATATTAACAACCTCAAATCAAAAAGTGTGCGATTTGTAACACCAAAAAAAAAACGGTGAAAGTAAAGCAACAAAACCTGAAGAAAAAAACACACTCACACCCAACAGTTTTGTGAAACATCAATCAATCAAATAGTGAAACGAAATCCCTGTGCAGTAGTGCAAGTGTTTGTTTGTGCAAAGTGCAAAGTGTGCCGAAAGGAACCAGCCAATCCTCAATCCAACCAGCGCAGAGAGAGAGAGAGCGCGCGGTAGCGCTCGCCCGCGCGGAAAGGACGCTCCAACCAATCTCAGCACCCAACCCCCATACACACAATTTGCCAGCCAGCCAGCCGCAACCGCAGCCTGCGATGGCTAAATTTATCGCGACACTTTGTCTCCTGTGGCTGTCGGTGCTGGTGCTGGTCGGGTTCGCCGCCCGACCGGTAGCGGCCCGCCGCCACCCGCTGCTGATCGAGGACGAGGGAGCGCGCCGCAACCGGCCCGCAGGTAGGTGTCCTTTTAGCGTGTAGCACTAGCACAGAATCGGCACGGTTAAGCCGCCCCTTAACATTTTATTAAGGTCTTGCCCGAATTCTACAATTCGGTGACGAAACGCGTACAGCAACAAAAAAAAAAACAAACAAACAAACAAACAAAACCAAACAAAAAAACCCCTCACGCTTTACGGAAGTTTCGAGCTCTGCGAACGAGACCGAACGTGAGAATGGTCTTGTCAGGTTTGTGACGGGTGCAGGAAGGGAAGGAGCTGTGTGGGGTCTGTTGTGGGGAAAGACACCCGGCAGCCCGGCAGGGGCAGGCCAAGCGGCGGACGTCAGTTGCTGATCACGAGATATCTATTTTCGCCCTTTTTTTCGCTGTTGTTGTTGTTGTTAGTTGGTGTGTTGCGCCCGCCCGTGTGTTTGCAATCGCGCTCTAGGGCGCGCCCTTTTGCGATGGTGCAGGGGAGGAGGGGGGGGGGGTTGGAATGGAGGAGCAAAACCAAAAAAAGACAACTTACAACTACTGTTTGCAATCCGCACGGGCCACACCTTCTTTTAGGCAGGGCTTTAGCAGGGCTCGCGCGTACGGCGGGGAACCTCACGTGAGCGCTGGCTGGCGCGTGTTCTAAGGAGAGAGCGGGGGCACCTAGCCGGTGCATCTTCGCCGACGAACTTCTAGCGTGCATCTGCCGGCCAGAACCGTGCTCAGAATTGGCTTATCGCTTTCCGCCGGGCGCAGAATTGCGAATGTTTGAAAACATTAGTGGAGTTTTAAGTTTTTTTTTTTTTTCAACGAACGATCAAACGCTGCAGACAAGCGGTGATAATTATGTAAGGATCGGTGGTCCGGATTGGTTTAGCTCAAAATATGTTTCCCCCTAAAAAACGTGTGCGTGTGTTTGTTTTTGTTAATTTAACTTTTAAACTCAAAAACCCCAATCCATGCCCTTGCCTGTAAAGGATGCTCTCTTGACCCGTCGTGATGTGAAAAGAAGAGCAGAGCGGGGGACTTTCCCCCCCGAGCAGCCGAGCAAAGAAAAAAAAAACAAACCATCCCGTCGGGGCAGGGCACACGCGCGCGCGGTGGTAAAATATTTCATAATTTCTTCTAGCTTCACTCAAAGGAGGTGTCTTTTTGCTGTTGTTGTTTGCTCTTTTGCAAACCAGCGTGCAAGCCGTGACCACACACTTTAACGCAACAAGAACCGAACGCGTTCGCTTCCGCCGATGTGTGATGATGATGTTTTTTCAATTATTTTTGTGTCCCGACAAACTGTCCAACTTCGGTTTCGGTTTGGCTCGGGGTGGGCCGTGTGCTGGTTGCGTCGTTGGCGGATTTGGCCGCATCGGCAGCTTTTGACTTTCGGGAGGAAGAAGAAGAAAAATAAAACCTTCCCGAAAGCAAGATTTTTGAGCGTGTATAAATATATTGAAATGCTGAAGAATGCGTGCTCTTTTCGGAAAGAGCTAGAGAGAGAGAGAGAGAGAAAAAGCAAGAGCTATACGTGCCGAAGATGTGATGTGTAGATCGTCCTGAAGTTCTTCCAACACCAGGTGTGTCCAGATGACTGTGTGTGTGTCTGGGTTGGTGTGAATCGGAAGTGACGCTTCCGTGATTTCCGCCCCAGGGGGGAATGTACAATCGGACACCCTCTTTCCCTCGTCACACATTCTTTGTCTTTTCCGACCAATTTTTTTTGTTATTTTCTTCACCTCTCATCCCTGGAACGGGCGGTCCAGGTTCGGAAGGGACATTCCAGTGTGCGAGCCAATTTGTCTTGCAGTCCTGCAGCTATTGTCTGTGTAAAGCTACCCGCTGCGTCAATGCTCCCTCCTCTATTTGACACGTTTGGTCGTCCGCCCTTGTAAACCGTAGTTTGCTTGACGGTTGCTTTATGGGTTATCTTTTTTTTGGTTTTTGTTGGGTATTGGGACGTGTTCTCAGATCCCAGGCGCGCTTTACCTGCGGCAGCGGTGTCCCCGGTGCTACCTGAGAGGAGGCTACCAATAAGCAGGAAAGGAAACGATACATTGAGCTATAAGCGGTAAATTCATTCTGAAAGTGTTGGACGTGACCGGCTGTGTAACAACCCAGATGTTACGATGGCCCGGCTGCTTTAGCTCGCAACCTATCAGACCACCATGCTCCCTCGCAACGGCCTGAATATCGGGGTGTACATTAGGATCCTGACATACTCAAACATTGTCCGGAAGTTTGAAGTCTTTCGCTCTCCGACGAGTTACGAGACCATTGCTCGGAAGCGTGTTCTTGCTGCCACTTTGTTTGACCCGCGTTCCCGGTGCTGGAACATGGATTCTTTGGGGCTCCCGGCGTGTATGAGCCTTCTTGTGAGTCCAGGCTTACGACCTCGTAAGCCTGTTGGCATTCTGGGCCAATGTCTGCGCCTCATCAGTCCGCGGCCGTAAATAGCTGCTGACTCCTATCGCCCTGTCTCTCTCTCTCTCTCTCTCTCTCTCTCGGGGGGCCATTCAACCTCTTAAGCCTGGAAAGCGCGCTGCACCGTGTAACCGGAAACGTAACGGAACACGCGCCTCGGAAAACCGGGCTGCGCAAATATTTTTGCGTACCTTGTTGTGTGCCGCTTTTCTCATTTGCATTTGCTGCACGAGGGACGCACACACACACACACACACAGGGGGTGGGGAGGGCGAGTAAGAGAGCTTAGAAATTGTACACTGGGGCCGCTCCATCCCACCTTGCGAGCCCCAAAAAGTTGCTAAGCCGGCCCGGGGGAGCTCCAACACCTTGAGGGGGAAGAGATGCAACGATTGAATTACACCGCTTTCCCCCTTCTCACAACGAACCCTTTGTTGGCGAGTGTGTGTCTGTGCGTTTTCTGGCTATTTGAGCTGAGCTAATTGCATTGTTGGCTACACCTACTCGCCTGGGTCCTGCCACAAAGTGACCAGTTGTAACCTCGAAAAACCAAAAATGCACCGTTTTCAGCATGCACGGTTTGCTTGTTGGTGTTGGTTGCGTGTGCTATTCGAGTAATTGAATGCCTCACTAACGGAACTTTACTGCTCGAACCGTACCCCACACACACACACACACATACATGCGTTAAAAATGCATTACAAATGGGTGGAATTGGAATTGGCCCGCACGTCGTCGTGTGCCCAATGCGTAGGTTGACAAGTTGGCGCGTTTGCGTTAACCTGAATGACGGTAATTAATTGGATGGCGAACCCTGGCTGGTTGGCGAGAGGCGGAACAACACAAGTTTTTAGTTTTCACCACCAACCAACCTCCCAAGCTAAGCCTTCCACAGCACAAGTCCACATTTGGGCTTTGGCGAGGACCTCAGACAACTGTGTCATCTGGATGTTCGCATCACATCTTCCTCTCCCGGAATTCCAGGGTTTTAGAATTGGGAAAGGAATTGGGAGCCACTCGCACTTCCCACCTGACTCACTGTTTCGCCATGGTTTTGGGTTAGTGGACACAAGAAGCCGGGCGCACTAGCAGGGCAACTAGAAGCGAGGGACCTCATCACAGCGCGTAGGTTACCATTTTGATTTTGCGCGTAGGTTTGCGGGGAGGAAGTCGTTTTTTGCAAATGTAAACGTACTTGCAAGCAGTTCATTGAACCCGGAGAGCGTATGTGACGTTCGAACCAGTCCCGGAAAGAGGGCGGGTCGGGAAGATTTGCACGGGAACTGCAAAACGAGGATTGCCGTCGTCGTACCTGTGAGCGCACGCCACAAGAATGTGCACACAGTGGCATTTCCACGCAGCAGAAGGGGAGGTAAAAAGATTTCCCACTTTTCAAGCAGTGGAGTGGGGGGGTGGGCGGTCGAAAATATGGGGCACAATCAAAACACACACACACACACACACACAACCGCGCGCCGCCCCACCCGTTGGAGGTGTTTTTTGTTTTTTGTTCTTCGTTCGCATACTTCAAAACACAACACACCGTCCCAGACATATCAGAGTGAGCCGCCCCCACGCTCTCTGAGGCCACCGGCTCAAACAAAGTGAAGTGGTGAAAATTGTTCACACACAAACAACAACAACGGAAAAGAAGATACCCCGTCCAATTAATCGTGCAGATCACAGGCGCACGCCTGCGGCACGATGCGGTCTCAGGTCAGGAGGAGTCACGGGAGCCGTGGTACGATTTGTAGGGGAGCTCCCTGTACCCAGACAAAAAAAAAACAAACACACACACACACTCAGACATACCTACACCATGCAAAGATGGCGCTGCAAAGACCATTCAACCATTCATCGGTCATGCTCTATCGTAGACTATTTTTAGTGAAGTCACCGCCGTCTTGACGGGCACACGGCCACTACTCTAGTCGACATTCGCTATCGACTTTAGTGTGTCTTTTTTCATCTGTTTCCTGCTCTATGGTTGCGTGTATGTGTGTCTGTCTGCTGTGTAGCGAATGCTCCTGTGGTTTGCTGTCTGTCGACAGGTACACCTAGGCGGAGCTGCGAAATATCTCTGGAGCTGGTCGAAAGGCTCTCCAATTCGAAGGCGTCGGTTTTGGCGTCGTCCGTGCGGTAGCCATTTTAATACAGCCTCACGACAACACCACCATCGGCATGTGTGTGTGTGTGTGTGTGACACAGTGGCTCGCGATCGAGATCGAGATATCGCCCTCAGTGATCGTAGAGACGTGCGATTGGGGAATAAGAGCTGTAGTTGCTGAGCTTTCCCCCCCCCCCCCCCCCCCATTAGAGTCGATCAGCGCTCAGATCAGGAGACAACAGGGTCAGGGGAGGGGTGTGCAACATTCCTCACGCACACGCTGCAAAGGGGGATGGAAGTAAACCGGCCTTGCCTGCGTGTGCGTTGCATGCGTGCGTTGGCTGCTACTACACAACGCGGCACGTACTTCGAGCGGCTACTAAAAAGGCCTCTGTGCGTGCGTGTGTGTGTGTGTCAGTGTGCGCACTGCATACGATTTCATACACGCGCGCGCGCTTTTGACACACAGCTCTAGTCGCTTAGAAGAAGAGCTCTGGCGGTGGTGTAGGAGAGGTGGTGGGAAGGCAGGGGTAGTCGTCGGCGACGACGGTGGCGCGCGACATGAATTGACTTCGCGCAATTTAAAGTTCAAACCGCGCATACCGTTTGCTATTTTTGCAAAATCCGTTTCAAACGGCGTTGACAAACACCGAGAGAGAGAGAGAGAGAGACACGGTGGTATTGGTGCAGGAGAGCACAGACACGCAGATAGGCACACACGCTGCGGCAGCACAACTGCTTCTTCGGTTTCGGTTGGCTGCTCTGATCTGACCAGACGGCAGACCACGGTAGAACCAGAAGATTTTGTCGCATTTTTGTTGTCTCACTTCCCCAAGGTTCTGTGGTGCAGCGTTCCCACGGCCTCAAACTTCCTTTCCCGGAACGGTTGGAATGTGGCGGGGACACTGCAACGGAGCACAGCGGAGGCATTCTTCCTCTTCGTGTTAATCGATCTTCCGTGTCCGGTTTGCCGATGCTACAAGCGATGGTGGAACATGAAACCGTCATTACTACTACACCGTCTTGCAAGTGCTCCATCAAACGGGGATCTTCAACTTGTCACGCATGGGGGGGGGGGGGGGGGGGGATGGTTTTCACACACATATTTGCACGATCCACCTACCATATTTGCCCGATCAGTGCCTACTTGTTCGTTCCGGTGGCGTCTCCAAAACTCCAGCTCCAAACGCTTTGCGTTATCTGCGTGCTGTTGCTTTTCCACGTCCCCACATCAACTGCTTGGGTTGTAAAGCCGGCGGGAACACGGCTCGCCCTGCCTAGCAATATTATTGGGTATATCTTCACATTGGAGAGCTCTTCCCACCGATGGGAGGAGATCCCGAGTGACTGCCCAAACAGACTCGACGCGACACTCGGCCCAAATGTTCTCTGCCGTTCTAAGATCCCGAAGGTTCGAAGGCACTCCACTTTCACCGGGGCCTGGGGGGAGTGCCGCCGCTCGGTCTGGCCAGGTCCGCCGAGCTGTCGGGAAGGCGGTGTCGGCTCATCCTATCAACACAACCGGCCCTCACCGCAACAGTCGTCCCACCAGCTTCCTCGCGCCACCTGCTGATGTGATGTCGCGCCCAGGGGTCCCCCGGGTGGTTGTGCCTTTTCGACCAGTCCAGAGTACTTTTCTGTGTCTTCTTCTTCTTCTCTCCGTTTCTGTTTGTACCCCGTCGCTCCCAAAGGCAGACAGTGCGTCTGGGCGAAACGATCGAACCGATGGGCGGGGAGACCACCTGGGAAAGAACCTGGAGGAGCGGGTCTCTGTAATCGAACATCGTGTTCGGAGTGCGCGCGCGCGCGCGCGCGCTCGCTCGCTCGCTCGCTCGCATTCTTCGGGGAAACCAGTCCAAACGCCGGGCCGGGAAATGTAAACAGACGGGCCGCGGATCTCCCGTGCCCGGTTTCGCTCCCTTTCTTTGGCTTTCCTTTCGCCGCGAGCGCTATCGAATCGTCTCGCAACCCCACCTCCCGAGCACGGCTATGTTTATCGGCACTCTGTCAACGACCTCTTTCAGGTTTTCAACTTCCAGCGGGGTTTGTTTCGTGGTGCTCGCCACCCCAGCCCCGCCTGTTCGCATGCACTTGGAGAGATGGAAGAGTTTTATTGCTCGATTTTGTTTTTTTTTTTTTTTTTACTTCTCGTCAGTCAGTCGCGCATCTGTCCGCCGCCTCGAAACACCCAAATATTGTGTGACCCTATCGAGTGTCAGTTTGTTTGAACAGGTCGTAAATTACTCTGCCACTCTACCACGTACCGGCGTACTTCAAACGGGTACCTCTTCCGGTTTCGCAACCAGCAGCCCCCCGAAGTCCCCCCCCCCCGGTGCTGCGGTTGCGCTCATGCCACCACCACCCTCCCCGGAGATAGGTGCAATAGTTCGTCAACAACCGACCGCCGTTGAACGTTGGAAGAGGATCCTGCGTGTGCGCGAGCGCGCGCTCGTTCGCGTGTGAATAAAATACGGCACGCCAGCTGCAGTCGTTGTGCTCTGATTCGCCCACACACACACACACACACACACACCTCCGCTTTAATTAATAGGCCTCTTGAAAGGACTGACCTCATCTATCTTGTCCACAGCGCGCCACACCAGCGCCGAGTGTGCTGACACGCTCCCTGGGTTAATGTCTTTCTGGGCCGCCAACACGTTACCTACGCCACCAACGACGGTATTGTTCACTACCGCCGTCTCCGGCGAGTCATTGGAGCTCCGCTGGTGTTGGACACTGGTGGCCCATTGTGTGTCGTCTCTGGGCTCAGTCAGCATCGACGATGCAATACCATACGGCCATCTTCAAGGTGTGAGATTGAAACACGCTCTCCTGGAGCTTGCTGTTGAGATCCGAACTCCTGCCGAACATCTCAAGCCTCTCCAACAAGAGATTGAACCCTATCTTTGAACAACATTGGGATTTTGATGCTGATCAAACATACCTTAATTTCACGCTGTCCGGGAACTCCCGAATATCCCAAGGCTCTCCAAAAAGAGATTGAACTTTATGTTTGAACAATATTGAGATTGAATACTGATCAACCATACCTCAACTTCATGCTGTTCGGGAACTTCCGAATATCCCTTGGTTCTCCAAAAAGAGATTGAACTTTATGTTTGAACAATATTGAGATTGAATTCTGATTCTGATGTTTGAACACGTCTCAGCTGCACGCTGTTCGGGAACTTCCTAATATCTCAAGGCTCTCCAAAAAGAGATTGAGCTTTATGTTTGAACAACATTGAGATAGAATTCTGATGAAACACATCTCAGCTGCACGCTGTTCGGGAACTTCCTAATATCCCAAGGCTCTCCAAAAAGAGATTGGGCTTTATGTTTGAACAACATTGAGATTGAATTCTGATGAAACACATCTCAGCTTCACGCTGTTCGGGAACTTCCTAATATCCCAAGGCTCTCCAAAAAGAGATTGAGCTTTATGTTTGAACAACATTGAGATAGAATTCTGATGAAACACATCTCAGCTGCACGCTGTTCGGGAACTTCCGAATATCCCGAATATCCCAAGGCTCTCCAAGAGGAGATGGAACTCTATCTTTGTACAACATTGACATTGAATTCTGATCTCAACTTCACACAGATGAACTCCCGAACATCCCGAACATCTCTCTCTCGCTGCTCCTCCTCCTCTACAATGAGGACCAAACTCGAATGTGCGAAGTGCTACCACTGCCACCCAGGGCCACTGTTGACAGTGACCGTTTTGTCGCAACGAGGCACCGGGCCCGTTTTGCCCGTTTAAGTTTAATTTAATGATGATATCATCCGATCAGGTTTTAGTTGGCGTTTTGCTACTTTCGGGCTGATTGTTTGGAAACGTTGCCGAACGAGGAGGGGGAGGGGGGGTGTTGCGTCGCGTGGGCCCGTCCCACACCGCTGATGCGCGCGCACCAAAAGCGCATTGTTGTCTGTTTTAATTCGTGTTCGTTTGCCCCTCTCACTCTCTCTCTCTCGCTCTCTCTCCCGCTGTTTGTGAGTGGAAGAGGCAATCAGAAGTGGTTTTTTTTGTTTGTTGTTCCTGCAACAAAATGAAAAGGACCCGAATTAGGCGCGTTGTCCAGAGTACGGGTTTTTTTTGTGGGTGGGGAGGGGGGACTGTAGGTGGGCCCCCGGTGATGACCCTTTGTTTGGGTCGCCGCACGCAAAACCCGCTCCATCCCACATCCTTAATTGGGGAAGAATCAATCATGCATTCGGGGTGTGTATGTGTGTTTGTGTGTGTGTGCTCTCTCGCCGTTTCACCCTCCAATTGATCTTGGGTCCACCTTCGCGGCGTGCGAGCTCTTGCGTCTCCTACGCAGCCAGAGCGGGTCAGATGCGGGGGTGCGTTATTTTTTTTTTTTGGTTTATTTGCGCCCCAACCGAAATGCGCATAACGCGGGCAATAAATTTCAATTTCTGCACGGCCGAAAGATGATGGGCTCGGTGTGTGTGTGTGTGTGGGAGGGAGAAGAAGCAATATAAGACACTTCAAACTTTACGAAACGAAACGAACGAAAAATATACATTAAAAACACACACACATGCAAGGAACGGACAAGAACAGTGTTAAAGTTGTTGTTTTGTTGTTTGTTTTTTTGCAAAATGCAGGAGTAAACAAGACAAAAGAAAGAAAAGAAAATGTCAAGCACCAAAAAAAAAGAAAGAAAGAAAGAAAGAAAGAGAGCAACGGAGCACACAACCAGAGAAGCAAATAAAATTCAAACAAAACGGCTACAAAAAAAGGTGTAAAAAACAGTACCTCCAGCGAAACGCTGCGTGCGCGCCCGCAAAAAGGCAAAAATAAAAACGTCAAACATTCCAGATCTAGAAAACAACCCCAAGGAGGAAAAAGAAAGGAGCGTGCAAAAGCAATGAGCAGCAAGAGTGGAAAAGAGCACACACACACACACACACACACCGAAGCGGGAGAAGAAGAAAAAGGTGTAAAGTGTGTACATCTTCACCGCGGGAAAACAAGCAACGGGAAGGGTGGGGGGAGGGGGGAGGGAGAAAATTAACCTCCTTTCTTGTGTGTGTGTGTGTGTGTGTGTGTGTGTGCTTCATATTTCTTTATTTATTTATTAATCGCGTAGGCGGAGGCGCAAACGGCCCAACCGCCTGCCTTTTGGGGCCTTCCTTTCCCCTTTTCCCCCCCCCCCCCCCCCCCGTCAGGGGGTCGTCGTTGTGTTGTAATGATCGATAGGTGGCGGGTGGAGATGTGATGATGATCATCATCACCGTGTGTGTGTGTGTGTGTGTGTGTGTTTGGTTGGGAAGCGCGGGCAGAGTGCCCGCCAACATGTGGAGGCGATTACTTGAGACTCGATGGAGCCATTTGGCCCACCAGATGGTCCGCGTGATGGCCCGTGATCGACCCCGCGTGTGTGTGTGTGTGTGTGAGGAGTTATTAGGGTTTTTTTTGTTGCTTCTTTTGTGCTCCGTTCATCTCTAAGAGGACGGAAAAAAAGACGGGGGAGAAGGAGAGAGAGAGAGAGAGAGAGCGTGTGCAAGATTCCGTTTTTATTGGAGGTTGAATTGGTTGCTAATGCATATGATTGCCTTTAATTGACGAGCGCGCGCGAGACTACTCCCCCCCCCCCCCCCCCTGGCGGGACCTCAATCTCCCCCCCCCCCTCACCCCCACAAACGTCTCCTTTCCCCGTCTTGCGGCGGTTGGCTGCGACGGGGGAATGGGAATCGGAAAGCAAAATCCTCCTCTTTCCAAAAAAAAAAAAAAAAACAACATTTCCCATCCCACTTTTTACAACCACATAATTAAGCGGGAAGGGAAGAAGGCTTAGCGGCGGCAACAGATTGTTTCCGAGCGGCGCAAGAGTGCTGGCCGCTGCTGCTGAGGGGCACGCGCGAGAGCAGAAGGAACCACTCCGGGCGCTGGCGCGCGCGCGCGCGCGCTTGTGCGATCTCATTTTTCCATACCCATACCCCCCCCCGCCCCTCCTTCTACCCTCCACCGTGTGTGTGTGTGCGCTTTCCGTTTGGTAGGAAAACGCCCGAAGATCATTTTCTATTTTTGCGCGCATCATTGGCGTATGATTTGTTGTGTGAGCGCGTTTCGCAATCTTTTATGGGAGGTTTCCGAGCGCGCACTTCTTTAATGGGGTGGGGGGGTGGACAAAGAGGGGGAACCGGGGGGGGGGGGGGTGATGTCGATCAAGATATTATTATTACTATTTAAGAGGCAAACGAGCAAACAGGGCGCTTTGGGTGGGTGGGGGGAGGGTGGGTGGGTTGGGTGTGATATATACCCGTCACACACACACACACACACACACACACGCGTGTCCTCTTCGTCGGGTTTGGGAGTTTGGTGGGGAGCGGGCGGTGCAGCTCATCGGCAGGAATTTTCCATTCCAAGCACACACACACACACACACACACAGTGGCAGATACGCGTCTAAATGCGCCATTTGGAGATGAGTTTTTTTTTGTTCAAAATCAGATTTGTGACATTCACTTGACACACAGCATGTTTGTGCGGTAAGAGGCAAAGGGTTGGGGGGGGGGGGGGGAGGGTACAAAATCACATCCGGTAGAGGGCGGCCACGGCTCATCGGTTGCGCAGAATGGAGCGTACTGTAAGCGCGCGCCCTCCCGTGCATACTAAAAACGCGTGTTCGTCTCGTCCGCTGCGCTTCACACACACACACACACACACACACACACACACTTAATCTCGCTCAACCAAGCGTGTGTGTGTGTGTCACAGGCGGGAAGAAGGGTGGTTTTTGCGTAGTTTTAACGCCCGCCCCCCCGGGTAGGTAACAACACGTCAAAACCGAAAAGCAACAAAACAAAAACCGCAACCCCAACAACAACTCTGTTCGCACACACACACACACACACAGAGCGTTTGACCTTGATCTTCCCTCGCGTTTTTCCCGCCACCCGGGACCAACCCTCCTGCCCCCGGCTGCCTGCCTCCCCGAGGAGGAGTCGTCGTCGTTGTCGTCGTCACCCGCCCGACTTCCATTACATCATTGGTTGTTGTGGATTTTCTTTTTTTGTTGTTGTTGGGATTTGCTTCCTTTTTGGTTAGATCTTTCTCAGACCATGTGCGACAAAACAGTTTTTTTTTTAATTTTGTTCCTGTGGATACCGGCCGGCAAACACACACACACACACAAGTATTTTTATCCCACCAAAACCCATGGCTGCGCCTCTCCAACCTTACATAATGCACTCAGTGTGTTTGTGTGTGTGTGGTTGATTTTTTTCTTCTGTTTTTCGGCTTCGTACCGGATCGGAAACCCGAGCGACGAAGATGAATGGGACCATAAATTAGCTCTCGGCAACAGCAAAAACCGCCCCCAATAATCAACCCCCCCCCCACCTCTCTCCCCACCGTTCCACTTCACTGATGATGAATGTGAAATCGATCGACCGATCGCCAGTGCTCCAGCACAGCCGAAACGCGCTGAAGAGCGTTGGGGCCTCGGGAAGTCACCGAACCTGCCCGGGGAGTACCTCGGCAACATCTGTCATTTGTGATCTTGGGGGAGGGTGGCATGGGGGAGGGGGGGGGGGGAGGGGAGCTAGAGCAAACGCCAGACCCTTGACAACTACGCAACGGATACGTTCGTGTTCGCGCCTTGAAGGGGGGGGGAGATACCAGAAAACAAAAAGCCACCGCGGATAACTTGAATTTAGCGGTTCTGCTCCAAACTTCCTTCCAGCGCACGATAATGCTCCAACCCGGCGAGGAATTGCCGGTGAGCAACAACGAAGGTGGCAAAAAACGGCCATTGCGCTCTTCCGCCACCTCTTTCGCTGTCCGACGACCTACCGAGAGCAGCAGCAGCAGTAGCAAAAAAAAAAAAGCAGATCGATCGCGCAAATTGGTGGCGCCAGTTGTTAACTAATCTGTTCCTCCTCCCCTGTCTCTGCTTCTTCTCCTCTTCCTGCGTTTGGCGGCTAGACCATTACCGGTTCTCTGTTTTGTGATGCCACTGTTTCGCCACTTCTTTCCTTTTGGCGTTCGCTCGCTCGCCATCCACTTCCCCGACAGCATCCAAATGTTTTCTCTCTCGCTCAATCAAACTAATGTATGCTCTTCTCTCTCTCTCTCTCTCTCTATCGTTACAGAGTGCCAGTTTGGCAAGACCATACGCGAGCTGCACACGACCTGGTTCGCCGATTTGGGCCCCCCGTTTGGCGTCATGTACTGCATCATGTGCGAATGTGTACCGGTAAGTAAGCGGCTGTCTTGGCCCACCACCTGAAAGACCACACAGACGTAGACCTGGCACTGTCGCACCACAAACTGGGAAAGCTATCGGTTTGCGGGATTGTGTCTGGGCCAGTCTCCCAGTTTTTTTTTTTTTTTTTTTTTTGCTAGTTTTTTACAGTCAAAACCGGAATCCGGCGGCAAACACTACAACTGCCCTCCCCCAGGAGACATTCAAAACCCGTGCGGCTCATTTCAAATTCATTCGGGCGATCGTTTTCCCTTCATTCATCTTCTTCCTGTTTTTGATTTTGCACCAAAAAAAATCTGCTGAAAGTGGCCTAACATTCTTCCTCCCTCCCGGCGCGCCCGGTTGCTGCCCAGACGATTGCGGCAGGATTTATTGCCTCGTCAAAGTCATCGATTATCTCGCCCAAGCTTCAACGAAAGCATCCTTTCCCCCCGTGCTCCCTCCCCCTACCTAATGAATTAATTATTTCCCCGGCTTCACAGGCCTTCGAGAAGTCATCCTAACACACCCACCCAACAGCAAAAAAAAAAAAACGAAAGAAGCGGGGGCTTGGAGTTTGCAAATTCATTCACACCAGCCGCAGACACCTCTGATCGCTCTCTCGCTACATCTCTCGCTCTCTCTCTCTCTCTCTCTTTCCAGTTCCAGAAGAAGCGTCGCGTCGTGGGCCGCGTCCAGTGTCGCAACATCAAGAACGAATGCCCGAAGCCGACCTGTGACGATCCGATCCTGCTGCCGGGAAGATGCTGCAAGACCTGTCCGGGAGATGCTCAGAGTAAGTACCGCTCTATATGTCTGTGTGTCTCTCTGTGTATGTGTATGTATGTGTGTGTGTGTTGAGCAGCGTAGACCACCCTTCTGCGGAGGCTTTGCGAGAGGCCAAGTCGTCCCCACTGCTGGTGCCTCCTTCGTATAGGATAAGGTTCTGAGGTTCAGCAGTTGAACCGTTTCACACAGTGCCTCACAGGCTTTAGTGTTTATGGGAAGAGGAGGGGGGGTGGGGGGGGGCACAGGAGCCAACCATTTAGCGCCGGTTCATTGGCGTGTGGTTGTGTTGCTTGTTTTAGTGTTTTATTGTTGTTGTTATTGTTACCCCCTTCAGGCACCATTCACAGTGAGTTCAATCGCTCGGCTCGCGGCGAAGGTGGCGGAGACAACGAACCCCCCCCCTCTAGAGAAGATAGACAGACAGAGAAAGAATGTAACAGAAGCAAAGCAAGGCAAAAAAAAACACACACATCACAACAAACGAGTATGCTTCGCGGCAGGAGGCAAAAGGACGACTTGAGGGGGGGGGGGGGGGGGGGGCAATGGACAAGAGGTGACCGGGTGACCGCACCGCAACAAGGGCAAAAAAGTGGCGGCGGCAGCACCAGACTCGCCAAACCATCGCCACCACGACCGAATGACGTAGTCTCTTGAAGCGCGACGGCGCCATCACGGTGCGCGCTCGCGCGCTCATTTCACACACCGCACGGCCCCCGTCTCCGTCCCGATTGTGCGCCCGGCAGTAGATTTTACGCGCGTTTATTTTGCCCTCACCCACCCCCCCCCCCCCTCCCTTCCTCTTGCCCGGTGACTCTAACTTGGTTGATCTGTTTGCCTGCGGTACGCTTTTGGCGCTTTGGCTCGCTACGTGTGGTGTGGTAGCAGCACTCTACACCTTCTATATCTGGTGAGGCTCCGTCGTCTCGCACAAGGAATGGTTCAGCTTTTTTTTTCTTTTTCTTTTTTTTTTTTGACGAGCTACTGGCGACACCCACACCTACACCACCTACCTGGTGGCGAGGCGTGGCGAACAGAGCGTTCTCTTTTTTTTTTTTTTTTGTTGCCCTCTCTCGCTCTCTATCTCGCTCTCTCTCGCCCCTGCTCTCTCATTGTCCAGTAGCCTGGCGCTACGTGCACTGGACCGTGTTGACCGCAATCGTTATCACCTTGTCAGGGCGCCGCGGCCGTGCGGCTACCCAACACCTGATATCACACCCCCCCCCCCTTGGTAAATCGCATCTGCTTGCTTGCTTGCTGCTGCTGCTGCTGCCGTTAGTGTCGTCGCCCCACACCCCGCATTGCTCATCACCATACTTCCTCTGCTTCCTTCCTTCACACATAAGTTCGCACAAACGACGTCTCCCCGTGTGTGTGTGTGTGTGTGTGTGTGTTAGCCTTGAGCTTTTTCTGCAGGAGGGCGCCCTCGGTGACGACGACTCTGTGCGACTGGTGCCATCACAGAGAGTCCTGAGATTTGCCGAGGATCCAAAGGGTCGGTGGGTTAGAACGTAGCGCACAGCACACAGAAAGGGAGTCATCTTGCCATGCATGCATTGGGATATACGCCAACCCACTTCCGGGAATGGAGATAAGAGCTCACAGTGCTGCTACTACTACTGCCCGCGACGACTCTCTAGCAGCGCAATATGTCAGTGCGTCTGAGGAGTCCTCACTGCTAGAGACGAAGTGCTTCGCACCAGATGTCAGGTTCACTTCCTTCTTCCAACCGTGTGTGTGTGTGTGTGTGTGTGTGTGTGTGAGGCATGTTTTGCACAAGCGCCTCCGGTGTGTGTCTGTGTGGTTTGCCTTCCCCGTGCAAGTCACCACGCACACCCCAAAGATACCAGTGTGTGGCGCCCGGAGCCACTGGTTTGCGCGGGTCTGACCTCGACCGATTTTCTCCCCCCAGTGTGTTGCCGTGTGTGTGTGTGTGTGCGTGTGCCCGCCCGCCAGCCCGCGGTTTTGTTTGCCCGTGGAAGTGTTACTATTATTGATAGCACAGTGCGCCGTGGCTTTAGCAAGCTTGTGGGGAAGAAGGTGAATTGGGAGAGCGGGGTTGGGGGGGGGGGGGGGGGTGTTATGGCTCCTTCCGCTAATCGCGCGCTAGTCTGGCCTATGCCGCCTATCGCACACTCCAATCGCTCGTCAGCGAGCTCCCTGCCGCCCCTTTGCCCCCCTTCCTCCCCCCTCCAGAAACCATACGTCACTGTCGCCTGTATGGTTGGAGCAGTTTTTCCAAGAAACCACCCAGAGCACCTGATCGATTCCTTCGAACCGAACAACACCAAAGCGCGCGTGTGTGTGTGTGTATGTGTGTGTGCGTCAACAACTCTTTCCACATTGCACAGCTGCGACGGCGACGACCCATTACTACTACATAGTGATCCCCGTGCAAACGTTCGATCGTGTCTTTTCGTTTTTTTTTTTTGGGGGCGTCCGTTGTTTTGGCGTTCAGCTGGAGCCTCCTCCTCCACCTCCACCTTCTTCTCCACTGCCACTACCAACACCTCCTCCCGGGGGGTGGACTCACACACAATGCCGACATCTGTGCCAGTTCCGTTGCCCGTTTTTGGGGCGGCGTCGTCATTCCGGAGAAAGTGTGGCCAGTTTTGGAGTTTTATCGGTCTTTGCCTTTTTTTTTGCGTGTGTGTATGTGTGCCCCTCCTCCTCGTAATCTGCGTGCGCGCCTGCCCGCAGCCGGAATTTACGCACTTACCGAGATATGCAAAGATAGCGTTGTGTGGGGCACCACCGTGGACTCCTGCTCGTTCTAGAGCGCACAAAACAAGCGGCTCTGCTGCACCGTTGCGTAACCCCGGTTCCACGCCCGGTCGCCGTGGCTGGCTGGCTGTAGCCCGCGGACGGATCTCACGGACGAAGAAGCTGGTTCCGTGGAGGGATTTTGTGAATGGACACACGGTGGGCACACAAGCGCGGTGATCCCCTTTTCGCGGTGGGTAGCAGCAGCACCACAAGACGCCGGCGACCGTGTGGACGTGCAAACACAGCTCGGGGGCGCACAGGCAAACAAAAGGCAAATCGTGCAAATAAACAACCGTGCCACCACCACCACCACCATCACCGTGCTCGTGTCGCCTTGGCTCGGCTTGACCGCCCCCCCCCCCCCTCCCCGCCCCGCGCGTATCCCCCAGACAGCTAGACAAATAAAGGGAAGTGGCGGCGGCAGCCCCCCGAGCCTGTGACGCAACCACTGTATATGTGTTGTATACCACACACACACACGCACACTGGTCTGTATCTGTCGGGAAGAAAATGCGCCGCTCGGGAAGGAATTAGCACGCAAAACTTGACATCAAACAAACCATGACTGACGCTTCGAGAGCCTTCCGTTTTGGGTTGGGGCGGGTTTCCGGGGACCCGCTTCCTTCCCCCCCCCCCTCCTCCTCCTCCTCCTCCTCCTCCTCCTCCTCCTCCTCCTCCTCCTCCTCACGGATTGTGGGGGATGTGATCTTGAAATTGGAGAAGAAAAAGAACCCATAGGGCACAACGATTCGCAGCAAACCATAACGCGTTCGTCCGTTTCTACCACAGTGCGTAACGTAATGTTATAGTTGCTTTTTTATTATTATTATTTTTTTTTGAAAAAAAACAAGCAAATTGTGGGTGTAGTGGTGATCCTTTACTCAAGCCTTTTTTTTGTTAATGGTTGGTAACTAAAATATTATATTAAAATACATTCGTGGCTGGGTTTAGCCGTGTTTAGATACTTGGCCTGTTTGGAAGCTGAAGGAGCGATTAACGAGAGTCATTTTGTGCATTTTGCCTTTCTGTGTGTTTACAGGGTTTCCCACGATTTATTGGTTGGTTCTCATCAATTTTTGGTGGGTTCCCATATTTTTTTGGTGCGTTCCCACGATTTTTTGGTCATTTCCCAGAATTTTTTGGTCCAATTGTATTGATATCCAATCGGAAAATACCAATAAATTATGGGAACGAACCAAAAATTTATGGGATACGACCAAAAAATCGTGGGAACACACCAAAAAATCATGGGAACTGACCAATAAATCGTGGGAAACCCTGTATAACGGCATAGGAAAAAAAAATAATAATAAAAAAGCCACTTTTTCCAATCGACTTTTTATGTTGATTTTCAGTGCACGAAAAACATTAATCTTACCTGTCGCTCCCTTTTTTTTTGTAACTATTTGCAAACATAAATAACTAAATAAATAAATAAAATCTGCTAGTTGCATAGTTACGCTAAGCACTGTAAGTTGTCAGCGCGCCACACAAGCGCGATAAGCGCGACCTGGCGTATCCGAAACCTGTGCGCGCCCCGGGGCCTTTCACTACATTGACGAGGGAGTGGGGTGGGGGTAATGGGGAAGGAAGGTAGGGAGGGAGGAGGGGGTTGGTGTGTAAACGCAAAAGTGTTACGTCCTTAACGCCGATAAGCAGATAACAAGACCATGAAAGGGGGGGGGGGGGGAAGGGTCGGTGGTCGAGATGGTGCAGTAAAAAGTAGTGAGGTTCGTCGCTTAGGGCCCGGCGCCGCTAGTTTTCGCACAGAAGCCGTCGCTTCCTTCTTATTTGCTTCTTCTTCTTTGATTGCTTTGCCAACAGGCATTGACAGGGCAGGGGTTCAACGCAGGTCATTGCAGTTGTAGAACGACAGACCAAACCCTGCACCATTCCCCGCTGTCCAACCCTCCAAAATCACCCTTGCCGATCGATCGTTATCTTCGTATTTTGCACACACACTCATACACACACATGGCAACAGTATCTTATCATGCAGCAAACGTGTACTTACATGCTTTCTTTTCTTTTCTTCCCCCTCTCTCTCTCTCTGTTTCCCTTCCAGGTCCTGACGTGGTGCAAGATCTTCCCCAGGCGACGATGCCGGAAGAGGAGGAGCGCAGCAAACGTAAGTATTCTCCCCCAATTTACCCTCTCTTCCGTTGGTTGGTTGTTCTAACGTTCTCTCCCTCTCTCTCTCTCTCTCTCTTTGTCCCTCCTTTTTAGACTTTGCGGCCCTGCTGACCGGGCGCACCTCCTCGCTGCTGAAGAAGGACGACATGGGCACGATGTACTCGACGCTGAACCCGCAGAACGTGGTCGCGACCGGCCGGTTCTCGTTCCACAAGAAGAACCTCTACTACAGCTTCTACGTGTCGGAGCGGGCGGCCCGGCCCCGCTCGATCCAGTTCGTGCACGCGAACGGCAACATCCTGGAGGAGCACACGCTCGCCCTGCCGTCGGACGAGGGCCGGCTGAGCGCGTACCAGAACGGCACCGGCAAGGTGTGCGGCGTGTGGAGGCGCGTGCCGCGCGAATACCGCCGGCTGCTGCGCGACGAGCTCGTCAGCGTGGTGTTGCTGTGGGGCAGCAAACATCAGGCCGAGCTGGCAATTGCCGGCCCGATCGCCAAGTATCCGGCCCTCGCGCACGAACTTTTCAGCTCGCTGTTGGAACCGGCAGCGGCGACGACGTCCGACATGATGGGCGGGGCGGGCGGTACCGCCATCGTGTCCACCAGCAGCGGTGTCACCTCCTCCATCCACCTGACGATCGTGCTGAACGGGCTGTTCGCGCTGGACGACGTGGCCGACGTGCCGCTGAGCGTGCGGCTCGAGTCGCTCGACAAGCGCCAGCTCATCCTGGAGGATGTGCAGCGCGTCCGCAAGCCGGCCCACGACATCAACGTGCTCGAGGTGTCGTCCCCGGTGTCCGTGAGCGATCTGCGGCTGCTGACGCGCGGCAAGCTGACGCTCACGGTCGAGTCCCGGCGCCATCCCGAGCTGCTGCGGCTGCAGGGTCCGGTCCGTGGTCGGGTCGCTTGCGAAGTCTTCCAAACGCTGCTCAGCTCGCACGGGGCGGACGCGCGGAGCGACGCGAGCGGGCTCGCCTGGATGTACCAGAACCGGGACGGTGCGCTCGTGTACCACGTGCAGACGCACCGGCTGCCCCACCATCACGGGGCGGCGGCCAGCCCCGTCCTCACGCTGCTCGACGACAGTGCGAAGCGCCGGCCCGAGCTCGAGACGCTCACGCGCGCCTTCACCGGCGAGCACGCGTCCGGCCTGATCGACCGCATGGGGCCGCGCGTGCTCGAGCCGCTGTACGCGGGCGAGCTGGCGATCCAGGTGGCGAACGAACAGAATCTCACCCTGCTGCACGGCAAGTTCGTGACGCGCCAGGTGGCGGACGCGCGCGACTCGGCCGCCCCGGTGCTGCTGCGCCGCGGCGCGGACGCACCGGCCCCGCTAGCGCACGCGGTCGGGCTCGCCTGGCTCGCGGTCGACAACGAGTGCAGCCTGCACTACGACCTCTCGCTCGCCGGCGTCCCGGGCGCCTACCATCCGCTGCAGCTCTACCTGGAGGAGCTGCCGCTCGAGGCACCGAACGCGCCGGTCGCCCGCCGCCTGCTGGAGGACTTTAGCGGCAACCAGCTCGAGGGTTTCCAGCTCGGGCTGCCGCCGCGCGAGCTCGCCAAGCTCGAGACGAGCGTCATCTATCTGGAGGTGCGCTCGAACGGCACCGCCGAGCCGGTGCTGCGGGCCCGCCTCCACACGCCGACGCGCGTCCCACCCCACTGTACCGGCGGGCTGGACAACGAGGTGCAGCAGGACCCGTTCGCCGCGAACGATGTGCCGACGGTGGCCGCCAACGAGAAGTGCTTCCACTCCGGCCGGTTCTACGACGAGGGCGAAACGTGGCGCAGCGCGGTCGAGGCGTGCACCATGTGCTCCTGCGACCACCAGCAGTACAAGTGCGAGAAGATGAAGTGTCCCCCGCTGCGCTGCCGCAAGGAGGACATCGTGCAGAAGAAGGGCGAATGCTGCCCGTCCTGTGCCGGTAAGTGTTTGCTCTCCGCGAGCTGTTTTGATTACATCGTCGCCATTTTCTAACCTTACTCTTTTTTTGTTGTTTGTCTCTTGCTACAGCTCCGAAAGTGGCGGCCGCACCGGCCCCTCCAGCGGCGGCGCCGCCGCCGGCCCCGACCAACAGCAACGGGCGGGGCTGCAGCCTCGGCGACGAGTTCCACGAGGCCGGCACGACCTGGCACCCGTACCTGCACCCGAGCGGCTACGAAACCTGCACCATCTGCACGTGCGAGCTGTTCACGCTGCAGGTGAAGTGTGCGCGGGCCCAGTGTCCGCCGCTGCCGTGCAGCGACAAGGTCGCCTACCGGCCGGACAAGAAGGCGTGCTGCAAGGTGTGCCCGCAGGTGAAGGAACCGAAGGTGTCGAAGCGGACGCACGGCGCACGGCCGGACGTGCAGTACGATGAGGCGGGCGGCTCGGCCGGCACGCTCCGGTCGCCGCAGGCGATACTGGCGGCCGGCGGCTGCCGGTACGAGGAGAACATCTACGAGAACGGGCAGGAGTACCATCCGATACTGGCGACGCACGGCGAGGAGAAGTGCATCAAGTGCCGGTGCAAGGTAGGCACGCTAGCGAACGGAGCAGCGCAACGGGATGAACGATCGCTAACCATTTTCTTCTTTCCCGCTCTTTCTTCTCGCAACAGGATGGACAGCTTAACTGTAGCCGCAAGCGGTGCAACCGCGCCATGTGCAACCGGCAGAATGCGAAGCAGCGTGCACTGCAGCAATCGCAGCAGCAGCCCGCCGACGAGTGCTGCCAGTGCAGGCCCGCCCGCCACCACCGGAAACGGCAACAGCAGCAGCAGCAGCAGCAACAGCAGACAAGCGTCAAGAGTTGAATACGAGGTGGCGTTGTGCAGCTGGCCGAGCGAAAGTAGTAGCAGCAGCAGCAGCAGCAGTGGCGTTTAGTAGCGACGCGGAGTGCCCGTGGGTTTCCCTGTGCCATGTTTGAAGTGTGTTGCTCGCGGGGCTCCGCACCATCCACACTTACCTGTTTGTTTTTTTTTTAAATTACCACCATCCTCTCCAAACCACCCCCCACGCCCCCTCGTCCTGTGCTCTCGCTCTATCACAACGCCTCTCTCTCTCTCTCTGTCTCTGTGTGTCTCAGCGATGTCTCAGAGCGACACCCGCGTGACACGTGTTTGCTGGCGTCATAATCGGCACCATTTTGTAGTGTTCTGTGCGCCGGAGTATTGTATTCTTATTTTTCGAGAAGCTCCGCCACTTTCATCCTCTCCCTCCCCCCTCTCCCCTCACCCATCATTTCCCATTGCGCTTTTGCATTCAGCTTTAGTAATGCTCCGTTACGCGTGTAACGCCCGCCAAAAACAAAAAAAAAAACAAACGTAACACCGCCCGAACGCTTTCTTTGCTCGGTTGGGCAAGGTTTAGTGCAGTGTGCGCCATCTTGGTGCGTACGTTATTAATAATTGGACCCTTTTTCGATTAAGAAGAAGAAGAAGAAAACAAAGATACACATTCACAATAGTGTATGGAGCGTGTGCCGCGCTTCCCCTTCAAGATCGTATTAGGGCGAGCGAGCGAGCGAGAGAGAGAGGGAGAGAGAAAGAATGAGAGAGTGAGAGCAAGGATCTATTTATATGTACTTTAAAAAGGAAAAAAACCCACACATACATACATACATACACACACTCTCACATAATACACATTCAACACATAAACACACACACACATTTTACATTTTAACCATGTAAGGATAAGGAATGCAACACGCATAATAATTTTAATATAAAATCGTATATCTTAACGTATCTTGTAGTGAACGTGCACCCGCAACCCACCCACCCACTCACACACACACACACATACATGCACACGCTTTACGTGTGTCGGTGGCGTGTGTGTCCGGCATGGGCATGGGGTACAGGGTAAGCCGATGAGTGACCTTTTTGAAACGATATACCACACACAAACTGAAAAGAACAACAACAACAAAAACCCACAGTAACACATACAGCAGCAAGTCCCCCCCCCCCCCTTTAAACCCCCTGGCTGTATGGATATATATTCATATATACCTTTTTTATATAAATATATATACATTTATATACCTTGTACATGTAGGCAAACGTAGGTTAACGGAATCATGATGTACTAACTAGCCCTTAGTACACTACCGATGTAAGGACACGTATTTATTTTTGCAAAACAAAAAACACACACACACATATACATACATGCTCACACACACACACATACACCCTCACAGATACGGCAATTGAACAGCACCGTCTGCGCGAAAAGAAAATAGGAAAAAAACAGAGGAAGAGAGAGAGAGAGAAAGAGAGAAAGAGAGAGAGAGAAGGGATGGAGCGGCGTGTGGAGCGTCGCGTTCTGTGTTGCGCCACTCCACGTACCAAAGCGATTTAAGGCGGGCAAATTAGTAGATCTAGCGATAGGTTGGGTGCAAGAGAAAGAAAGAGAGAGAGAGAGAGAGAGAAAAAAGAGAGCTAGAAATGAATCGCGCTCGCGATGGAATGGAATCTTTTCCCAAGGTTGGGTGGGGAGTGCGAAAAGCGAACTTCTTCCCCCCGGAGCAAGCCGGCCCGATGGGCCCCAAACCAGGAACGACAAACCCGAGAGCTTTTGGTTTTTGGCGTTTTGGCGTTTGTCTGTTGCATTGCTTTTTTGTTTTGTTTTTGTCGCTTTTGCAAACTACTGAGCGTGTGGCTTGGGAATATCAAAACAGGGGAAAAAATGGAGGGAAAAAGGTGGCAAAAGGGTGGAAGAGGGGGTTGAGAGGAGACCGGGGGAAACTGCCGGAAAACAGGCTCCCCAGGAACAGGAAAGGAACGCATTTAATTTAACCGGTTTATAGTAGCTTTGTTCGGTGTGTCAGTATAGGTAAGCGGAAGCGGGCGGAAAGCAGAAAAGCAGGGAAAACGACAGAAGTAAACGAACAGAAAAGGAAAAAGAAGAAAAAGAAGAAGACGAAAAATATGATAATGAAGAAGAAGAAAAAACGAAAATGAGAAGAAGAAGAAAAGTAGAAAAAACGAAAACAGAAAAGGAAGCAAACTAAACAAACAAACGAAAGCGCGAATAGAAAAGGAAGAATAGGAAGAATAAAAGGAAGCAAAAAAAACAAACAAACAAAAACAAACAAAAACACGCCACCCATATTACATCTTTTTGTCTTTCTTCCGATGTTGCCCCGGTTTTTTCTCTCCTTCTTTTCTCGGAAAACTCACGGGGCTGAAAGGGCTGGTAGAGCAACTAAGACGTACACTAAGGCCTTTGAGCGCCATCTATACGATTGTGTCTCTGCTTTAATGCACCGAGCATCGTCACCCCTGGGGTGGTGTTTTACTGCACTCTTTCGGTGTTTATTTACTGGTACAAAAAAGCGAAAATAGAGAGAGAGAGAGAGAGAGAGAGAGACACGATAAAAAAATAAAAACAAAACGGAAAGGGAAGGAGAGGAAAGGCCAAACCCCCGCTCCCTCCTCCCACCCCTAAAAATCCCAAAAGTCCTAGTAACAATCCTCGCGCGGAATGCTGGTCATAACAGTCATATAGTTTTTTTTTGGTTGCTTAAAGCGTAACTATTTCGCCATCGTTCCACCATTTTTTTTTGTTTTAATTTGTCGAATCGTTTTTCCCACACCATGGGGTGGTGTGTGGATCGCAAAATTATTGTATCAAAATTATACATTACCTTAGTAGTACTTAACAGCAGCAGCAGTAACGTTATCGAATGCCAAAAAACAAAGTCACGAGGGAAGGAAAAAAGGATGCTTAGGTGTACGGAAGTAAAACAAAATGCTAAGTAAGAACTTTTTTTTAAACGTTTAGGCCTTTCACTTTAATCGCACTTTTGGTTTCGAGTAAAAGTAGTACTAAGAGAAAAAATACAAAAGGAATGGTACGTTTCAAATCAATCAAACAAAAACAACACACAAAAAAAAAAACAGAGAACGTTATACAAAATGATTTCTGCGAAACGAATACTAGGAGAATACTTAGAAAGCAAGAAATGGACAGAGAGAGAGAGAGAGAGAGAAAGAGAGTGGGAGTGAGAAAGAAATGAGAATGAATAGTAGAGGAAGACAATACAAAGCATAGGGCGACAAAACGGCAAAGAAAGAGAAAGAAAATAAGAAGCAAAAAGTCGATGCCTCGATCTCTAGTCAAGCGTCGCACACACGTTGCACGCTCGGGAGGCGATGTCACGAGCACACTAACTGACTGACTACTGAGCCCCGGTACAAAGTGGGTTTTTTGCTTTACTGAGCGGCAGTGGTGACAGCTGCGAGCTGTCACTTTTGGTGTTTGGACGGTCACAAAGCAGCCGTCACAAATTCAAATCAAAACACACACATACAGTGGAAACAAATCGAATGGAATTCACACAATACAAACAGACAATAAGTACATTAAATCACACTTACATACACTCACACTCGTACACACACACACACACACACACACACACACACACACACACACACACACACACACACACACACACACACACACACACACACACACACACACACACACACACACACACACACACACACACACACACACACACACTCACATACTTTAGGAGGTAAAGCAGATAGGGAAGAGAGGCAAGCGTTGTGCGCTGCAAGGTTGTTGCGCAGCCAGTCTTAACAAGTCTTACAACAAACAAACAAACAAACAAACCAGCCGCTAAATACTAATGACGGTGATCGATACCATATACACCTATATATACATTATATATATATATATATATATATCTAGAGATGTAAAACGCAAAAAACTACGGTTACTATGTCTAAAATGTAGTATTTTAAGTATTACTACCCGCATACACATATACATATATATATAGAAGCAGAGATTGCTGTGTACGCGCGCGCCCGACGCCGTACGACTGATAAGCATAATTGCAGCTTTTTTGTTGTTGTTTTTGTTTCCTTCTCCATCTCCTTCCCTTTTCCTTTCCTGCTCTAACACGGCGTGCCCGGAGTCCGAATGTCGCAAGCTAGGTTGTAGGTGTTTCCGTTTTGTTTTGTTTGTTCGTCTCGTTTGGTTTTCGTGTATGCTTCGACTGGGAGCAACGTCACCCTGTGTCACGCTTCGCGTCGTGTCAAGAAGCTGGTCGTGTGTTTCGCGCTGTTTGTATGTGCAAGAACCCCTTCTGAGGATGGAGCGTAGAAGAGTCAGGGTACCCAGTGGCAAACTCTAGGCTCAGTAAATGAAACTCCCACGGCTTCATGTTTGCTGGACTGCGTTACGGCAGGCAAACTAGGAAAAGCAAAACCTCCCTAATAAAAAAAAAAGATGGTCAGTGCACACTACAAAATGGTAGCGATGGGTAATTGGCAGCCAAGAATACAAAAAAAAAATAGATAATGAAAACACACACACACACACACACAACAACTCTTCCCGTTTTGGTTACCACTTACCAAAGAAGACTGAATATTTTAACAGTATACAGAAGCGAAAGAGCGAAAAATAATAAGCAAAACCAAACAGGCACAAACAGAAAGCACAACAAAAACAGGACGGTGGGAGGGGAGCGGGTGGGGGGAAATGCCCAACACTCCAGCTAGCGCGCTAACCCGTGCGCATCTTCACGACTTGGCGGTTGTAATCCAGCTTAGTAGCTTTGGTAGTAAGCAGTCGGTAGTGATGGTCATAGTAGAGCGATTGGGTGAAGCAACCCATCCCTAATGTTAGTTTTCTTTAATTATTGTTTTCTTTTTACTAAACTGTCTGTATTTAAAATGTAAACCGAGAGCTTTAGCCGCACTGGGTGGCTGGACATTCTGTCGAAAACTTAGTGGTAGGTTGCAGGGATCGAACCGATTTGTTTGTACAAAAAGGTGTAGAGAATATGTTAGAGGCGAGAGAGAGAGAGAGAGAGAGAAGCAGACGGAGAGAGAGAAAGAGAGCGAGAGAGGGAGGAGACTCAATGCAAACATGGGATGGAAGTTAGATAGTTAGAAGAAGTCGGTTTTTTAACTCTTACGCACATCAAACGTGTACTACGTGTAGGTCAAGACGGCAAGCTGAGGGCTAGTGGGCGTTGGAAAACGCAAGTACAAGACGGAGAAGAAAGCTTGGTGGAACAAAATTGAACAGTATTCATTTTGAAAACCCCAAGAAACGGAAAAACAAACATAGAAACCAACGCCGCAACGTAGCGTAACTAAAGATTGTTCGAAATATCTCTTTTTTTAACCGCAAAATCCTCCGTTCCTCCCAGTGCACACCGGGAACCGCTATTGCTTAGGAAGGGCGTATTAGATGCGTAACCTAATTGCGCAGAAAAGCGTTGCCAGAATAACAAATAAACAAATAGAAATCGCAAGCGAAAACAGTTTCGAAATTCGGAACGGTCTCTGCCAGGTGTGGCACTGAGCAAACGCGCATTATTATTAATGAAATAAAACCAACCAACTAAGAGCTACAAACACTTAACGAAAATCTTGGTGCTTTTTTTCTTCTTCTTCCTTTTCTGGTCACAGCTAGATAACGATAAGTTACAGGTGAGCGATATTGTGAAGCACAAAAAGAGACGATAGGTGCTGTAGTTACTAGTTGAGAAACGGCTTCTAGATCCTCGTTAGTTCAACGATCTAGTCATAGGTAAAGTTGGCAATCTCCAAATCCGCATTATCCGGAGCCGTCCGGAATCGGAGTCGTCGAGAGTCGCAGTCGTCCGGAATCGGAATCTAACGGAGTCGATGTCGTTCGGAGTCGGCTAGAGCTGTCTGGAGTCGCCCAGAATCGGAGGCCTCTTAAGTCGTCGAATGTCGGAGTCGTCTGAAGTCGTCCAGAGTCGGAGTCATACGGAATCGGAACCGTTCCGAGTCGCAGTCGTCTGGAGTGGCCCGGAGGCATCTGGAGTCGTCCGGAGTTGGAGTTGAACGAAATCGAATTCGAATGGAGTCAGAGACGCCTGGAGTCTTCTGGAGTCGTCCGGAGTCGGAGTAGAACCTGTTTACGAAGTGCACACGCAAGACCGGAGGACGAATATTACGATAGGAAATAAAATATCATCTCCGGACCCTGACACTTACCAACTCCGGGTGACACCGACTTCGAGCAACTTCGACTCCGGGTGGAACTCGGAATCGGAACCGGACTAACAATAACCGGAGTCGGATCCGAGTCGTGTGTGCGCTCCAGAGAACACATCACTACAACGAACATTAACACATTCCAGTTCTGAAGGTTCTCATTCGGAACCTGTTTCCGCTACGGGAAGTGTTCCTGCTCTCGGTCCTGTATCTCTTTGAGCGCAGGAACTATGCACAATTCTGCAACCAGTACAGAAGAATTCCGAATTATTTACCCAGGTTCCAGGAACTTATCCCAAAACTACCACGAGACTGGTACCGAGCAGGAATCCATTTCGATCCAGAAACAAACTCGTAACTTATCCTGCGCTAGTCAATCAGAACCTAAAGCTAGGTAACTGTTCGCAGTGAGCGGTTGAAGCGTTACGAGCGTTACGGGCACGTTTTGTTTCGTTCGCCGACTGCTTCCCCTACCGGTTGATAGATGGCGCTAAATAACCCGCCGCGTACCGCACTGTACCGATCAGCTGATTCATTGTTTACGCGTCCGAGGCACCACACACAGCGCATTAAATATAAATCGCAAAATCAATCCCATCACGTTCACCATATGCCCATGCAGACCCATTACCACCAAAGAGTTCATATAGGTTCGTTTTCCCCGTGTACTTTTAAGTGCAGAGTTGCAAAAACGATGGTTTGTTGTCGTCATTAAATCGCACACGCAAAATCAGACCAAATGCGCTAAAGCAAAAGTGCGGTAGCAATCCACTCTGCCACGAGCGAAACAGTGCGAAGCAGACAACAGAGTATTTGAGCAGATGGGCACCGCATCCAAACAGGCTAGTAAAAGAAACGCACAGGCGTTTGTGTGTTCGAGTTCAACGTCTTGCTTTTTTTTTATTTCATTATAATTCAATAAACAACAGTCACTTCGGTGTTGTAAAACTAAATTCACTTGCTATAGTTCACATTAGCTAATATAATCCTTTTCAGTAAAGGAACAACAATGTTTAAGTTCAAACCGGCCGCTGGCAGCCATTACCGTCTACCTACTTTTGAAGGAGAAGAAATAAAAACTAATAAACAAAAAAACTGCCAATACCGCGGCGGATGTATACGCGTCCAACGCCTTCCCCCGCGTCAGTGGTCGGTAAAACTAAATTCGCTTGCAATAGTTCACATTAGCTACGAAACCCCTCTCAAATGAAGGTCCAACAACGTTTAAATTCAAACCGGTGGCTACGGGCCAGTACCGCCTAGCTATCTTTGAAGTAAATGAACAAAAAACTAATAAACGAAAAACTGCCAATCCCTCGCTGGATATGAAGCGTATATAACGCCCTCCTCCGCTACAGTGGTCGGTGTTGTAAAACGAAATTCACTTGCATTAGTTCACATTAGCTAACAGAACCGTCTCAAATGAAGGAACGACAATTTTTAAATTCAAACCGGCGGCTAGCAGCCTTTGCCGTCTACATATCTATGAATGAAACGGGCGAAGAAGAAAAAACAAACAAACGATAGAGTGCCAACACCTCGCATGGGCGCATCCGCTTCCACCACACACACACCCTCTCCCCCTCTTCTCCGCGTCAGTGTTGGTGCTTCACGTCGACGTGCGGGAAGTCGCGGCGCCACATGTTGATCCACTCCTGCTCGATGCCGTTGCAGTAGCTCAGCTCGAGCAGGCGGAGCGCCGGGCAGCCGATGAAGATCGCGTTGATCGCCTCGCCGGACAGCATCACGGAGCACATCAGGTCCAGGTACTGCAGCCGGGGGCAGTGGCGCGCGATCGCCAGCAGATCGTTGTTGGTGATTCCGCGGAACCCGCCGAGCACGAGCCAGCTCAGGTCGGGACAGGCCGCCGCCAGCTGGGCGAGCGTACCCTCGGCACATTCCTCGTGGTTGCTGTAGCCGAGATCGAGCTCCTGCAGCTTGGTGCAGTGCTGCAGCGGCACCAGCCCGTGCGCCCCGAGCGCGTGCGTCTTCCACAGCTTCAGGCTGAGCAGGGCGCGGTTGTGCTCGCCGATCGTGTGCGTGATGTCGGACAGGCTCGACTGGTCGCAGCTCGCCAGGCTCAGGTGCTGCAGGTGCGGGTTTTGCTGCAGCAGGGCCAGCAGCGTTTCGGACGCACACTGCGCCCGGCTCAGATCGAGCACGGTCAGCCGCTTGCAGACGGACAGCTGGTAGCGCTGGTTGTCCAGCAACGCGTTCTGCATGCACAGCTCGGTCAGCTCGGGACACAGCAGCAGCACGAACGACATGGCGTGCTGCACGCCGATGCAGTTAAGGCGCAGGTGCGTGAGCGTGCGCCCGTGGCGGTTGAAAAACCTGCCAAAATAAGAAGAAGAAGAAGGTAAGTACAATTAGCACATCAGCATGCTCTCTCATGCGGCTTACATCTGCAGGTCGATTATGTTGAACTCGTTGACGATGCCGCACCCGGACAGGTCCAGCTTCTTGATGCCGGTGCAACGGTTGCTCAGCCACAGCAGAAAGTGCGAATCCACCCGGTCCCAGTACGGGCGCAGGTTCACCTCCCGGTAGAGGCGGGCGTCGGCCACCACCTCGGCGCACCGGACGCACACCTTCTCCACGTCGGCGAGCGCGAACCAGTCGAGATGGGAGAGGATGTGATACAGTACCTCGTACGGCATATCGGTAAGGTTAGGCTGGTTGGTGTCTCCCGCCGCCTTGCCTATCAATTCCAATGCTGCCGTCGCCTCCACCGGTGGTGGTGTTGGTGATGCGGCAGCCGATGCTACTGCTTGAACCTTCGCGCGCGCTTCGTGGAAGTCGTGCACGCCGCCCACCAGTATGATGCCGTCCAGCCCGCTGATGTACCGTTGGTCGCGCATGTTTAGCTCGAAACGCAGCACGCGTGTCCGGTGCGGGACGGTGCGCAGGGTCGGCACGAACAGGCGCGCGGGGCTGGCGCTCCTGTCGCCCGCTACGTACTCCCACTTGTCGGAGCGGCCGTCCCAGAGACAGACCCAGCCGACCTTCAGCACGTAGCAGCTGATGCGGCGGATCGTGCCCGGATGCAGCGTTTCGTACACGCCGATCTCGGCCGGATAGACGGCCTGCTCGAAGCTGACGACGAAGAACTCGTCCACCGGCGGATTGTCGCACGGCGCTATCCTCGCCAGCCCGAACTCGGGCCGGTACGACGGTGCCAGCCGGGGCCACTTGCCGTACGAGGACTGGCCGGGGAAGGCAAGGGAAAGGGAGAAGAGTGTGGTTAGCATTTTGGTTTCGTTGTTGTCTCCTGCCGCCCGATCGGTGGGAGCGGCACACCTACCAACAGGTACGAGTCCGTATGGTCGCCGTAGATCGGGAAGTTGGACGGCCGGCCAATCAGATTGATCGAGCTGTAGGAAAGGTTCGGCCCGTACTCGTTGCTGACCATCGGGATGGACTCCACGAACTGCTTCCGCTCGTCGACATAGCAGACCGGGGTGAGCAACGGCCGCTCTCGGCTCATCCTTCAGCAGCTAGCAGCGAGCTGGATGGAAGAAAACAGAAAAGATGGGTGCTGGTGAGCTTGGCGGACGGAGAAGAAGCGGGGGGACAACTCCCGGATGAGCGTGGTACGATCGTGCCACTCACGGAGGTTCGCGCACACTTTGCCACAGTGCTCAGCGTCCGGCCACTGGCTGGCGGTAGTAGGCATCGCTAGGCGGAAAGTGGGGCAAGGGAAGCGACGTGCGCGACACGTTCGATTGTCCTTCCTTTTGCGGTCACACACAAAACAGAAAACAAAGCACCAAGCCACCGGTGGCCGGGAAATCGTAAGCTACTGCCACTGGCCTGCTTCGTTCGATGTCGCTGTCGCATTTGTTTACGTTTTGAGCGGTCCGGCACTGACAGCACAGTGACGTAGACGTAGCCACACGCACACACACAGAGCAGAGCAGAGCTCGCGCGTTCCCATTCCCGCGGATGACGTTTAGCCGGATGACCGAAAACCACTCGTCGATGGCGGACGAAACTTTTCGAAATCAAACAACGCCAAAGAAGCTAAAAAGCCGGGCCGCGGGGCTCAGGACGGAAGCAAACAATGAGCAGTGCCGAGAATGGGAGACTGAGCTGGAAAGGATTATAATGCAACGTTGGGTCTCATTATCTCGTAACTCGGACCGTTAATAACTCATTTGCCGGATATTACGGTGTCTACTTTTTCATTCGCTAGAGGTACTAGAGATGCGGGATTTTCAGCAATTCATCCCATTCATCACGAGACATTTCTACGGACAGTTGCTGGAATACGCTGCACGTATCATTGTTCTTGTGCCGTGTTCCTAGTATCGTCATCTGCTGAGTTGCAAAGTCTTGTATTTAATTCATTCATACTTTTTAGTGCGAGACGGCAAAATTGATTTTCTCTTCTTTTCTGTTCCAACCGAGATCACCCGTTTTCCGAGTATTGGAACACAGATGAAACAAAATGTACCTCGGGCCTACAGCCCTAACCTAACCTTGCATACTGCCAACACAACGCCGCCTGCTCCGCCAGTCCGGCAGATTCAACTTTCACAGATTAGCATACTTTTGCAAAACTATCCTTAATGCGCAGACCTCAAACAAACCTGCTTCCTATCCTCTCAAGCACGCCAACAAACTGCAGACTGTTCCAATCAAGATCACTCACTTCTCGAGAATTGAGCAACAGATGAAACAAAATGTACCTTGGGCCTGGAGCCCTAACCTAACCTCGCATACTGCCAACACAACGCCGCCTGCTCCGCCAGTCCGTCCGACTCAACTTTCGCAGTTTAGCACACTTTTGCAAAACAATCCTCAAACCGCTAACCTAACACAAACTTGCTTACTGTCTTCTCAAGCACGCTAACAAACTGGAGACGCTTAAACTCAAATCCATTGACTTCAATTCTGTTGCAAACAAAATCACACGCTTCCCGAGCAACAGATGAAACAAAATGTACCTTGGGCCTGGAGCCCTAACCTAACCTCGCATACTGCCAACACAACGCCGCCTGCTCCGCCAGTCCGTCAGACTCAACTTTCGCAGTTTAGCACACTTTTGCAAAACAATCCTCAAACCGCTAACCTAACACAAACTTGCTTACTGTCTTCTCAAGCACGCTAACAAACTGGAGACGCTTAAACTCAAATCCATTGACTTCAATTCTGTTGCAAACAAAATCACACGCTTCCCGAGCAACAGATGAAACAAAATGTACCTTGGACCTGGAGCCCTAACCTAACCTCGCATACTGCCAACACAACGCCGCCTGCTCAGCCAATCTAGCAAGCTCAATTTTTGCAATTTAGCACACTTTTGCAAAACTATCCTTAATGCGCAGACCTCAAACAAACCTGCTTCCTATCCTCTCAAGTACGCCAACAAACTGCAGACTGTTCCAATCAAGATCACTCACTTCTCGAGAATTGAGCAACAGATGAAACAAAATGTACCTTGGGCCTGGAGCCCTAACCTAACCTCGCATACTGCCAACACAACGCCGCCTGCTCCGCCAGTCCGTCAGACTCAACTTTCGCAGTTTAGCACACTTTTGCAAAACAATCCTCAAACCGCGAACCTAACACAAACTTGCTTACTGTCTTCTCAAGCACGCTAACAAACTGGAGACGCTTAAACTCAAATCCATTGACTTCAATTCTGTTGCAAACAAAATCACACGCTTCCCGAGCAAGGTGTTATAAATGACAAGGTGAAGTTGTTCAGAGCAAAATGACATTTCTCGACTTGACATTTCTCTTCCGGGGGCTCCGGTATAAAAATCGGGGAGGGCTGGTGCGGGGTAATGAAATTTGTATGCAGAGAGTGACAGATGTCCCCCACGATGTCGCCGAGCAAAAGCGATAAAACTCAACCTTCTAAATACATTATCCTTGCTTCCCGAGCAACAGATGAAACATAATGTACCTTGGACCTGGAACCCTAACCTAACCTCGCATACTGCCAACACAACGCCGCCTGCTCCGCCAATCTAGCAAGCTCAATTTTTGCAATTTAGCACACTTTTGCAAAACTATTCTTAAGCCGCGGACCTAACACAAACTTGCTCCCTGTCCTCTCAAGCACGCCAACAAACTGGAGACGCTCAAACCCAGTAAGTGGGCGAAAAAACACGCAATTCAACAACACACACTCACACAGACATAGACACACAGGCACAGGTCGCGTAATGCTGGATGGAGAAGCCGCACAAGCGTTTCCATTACCGGAAATAAACCACGGGACTGTGAATCGATTTTCTCACGAAGGTTGCGACGACCACGGACAATGACGACAACGGAATGGTTCTTCGGCGACGGACAGGTAGTAATGGCGGATTCCCGTAGCGACAAAGCTGCTGCTGCAAATTTCATGCCGGTGATTCGTTCTCTCAAACACTTTCCCGCACACCGACACCAGCAAGCCCCGCTAAGAAACATTAACAATTCCACCCAGACAATCCCCAAAATCCTTACCGTGAACGCTTAGCTACGGTTCGTGTCCTAGCCTGTGCACGCCTTTCTCACTTTTGTTGGAGTGTTCGACGCTTTCTTCTTCTTTTTCTTCAGCGCCAACTCTCCAACGAATAACGCATGTCACACAGGATCAGCAGCGCCTGTGTACGGTGAATGGTTCGTTTCTCCCGATTTTTGGACACATGTCCGTTTAAATTTAAGCCTATGCCGGTTGACTCGCCTCCAACCTGGGATTTCGATTGCTTATTTATCCGATAATAGTAATCTGATTGACTTGAAATTTAGACTATGAGTGTAAATTACAGTCATCTTGAGCGACGTAGCACGTCATTTTTCTTTGAATTTTCTCGTCATTTTCTTTGAATACTTTTTTTTTAATTTACCCGTGTAGCCAAATCAAATTTGATTGGTTTAAAACCAACCAACTTAGGCTGGAAATAGACGAACCGAGATCATCGCGGTACCGCAAAAATCGCGTATGACTTGAGTTGTCAGTTATGTTATAAAATCTGACATATAGGCGAGATAATCGCGGTTCGTGTATGGAACCATCCGAGGTCTGGTGACGATTGAATGTGCCAAAAAGAAATATTTTTCTATCAATTTGCGAATCAAATTATTTATTTTTATGTTCTTTCGATCGCAGAGGTGGTCGAATAAAACTCACGCGTTACTAATAAATTTACTAACGTATATATTCAACTTCACTTGGTTACAATTTGGTGTTGGCTTCGAGCACGCTTCCTTGCTGACCGCTAGTTCTTCAGTGCGCGCTGGTGTTTGGCGGTCAACGTCCGTGACCGCGCAACCGATGACCCCCGGATCGATCACACGCATACATTGACGGATGACGCTTTGCTGTCATCCGTGAGTTACCGCCGTGAATGAGTCCGGGCCAGGTTAGCTCACAACATTTATGTCACATAGTTTATCCAAATTAAAATACAAAACTCATTTCTCGACACGAGTTTTCACACAAATCCGCCAGAAAAAGTAAAAATAATCGGTTCGCGCTACCGCGAAAATCTCAGCAATACCGAAGATGGGTATCTCTGCGAAACAGCAGGCGCGATTGGAGGCGAGGCAGATTTGACAGCTCTACTGTTCTACAACTGTTATAAACAAGGCGCGAATTTCGCGGTACCGCGACGATCTCGGTTCGTCTATTTCCAGCCTTAGAGCTACAAACACTTAACGAAATTCTTGGTGCTTTTTTTCTTCTTCTTCCTTTTCTGGTAACAGCTAGATAACGATAAGTTACAGGTGAGCGATATTGTGAAGCACAAAAAGAGACGATAGGTGCTGTAGTTACTAGTTGAGAAACGGCTTCTAGATCCTCGTTAGTTCAACGATCTAGTCATAGGTAAAGTTGGCAATCTCCAAATCCGCATTATCCGGAGCCGTCCGGAATCGGAGTCGTCGAGAGTCGCAGTCGTCCGGAATCGGAATCTAACGGAGTCGATGTCGTTCGGAGTCGGCTGGAGCTGTCTGGAGTCGCCCAGAATCGGAGGCCTCTTGAGTCGTCGAATGTCGGAGTCGTCTGAAGTCGTCCAGAGTCAGAGTCATACGGAATCGGAACCGTTCCGAGTCGCAGTCGTCCGGTATCGGAGTTGGAGTCATCTGGAGTCTGGAGTGGCCCGGAGGCATCTGGAGTCGTCCGGAGTTGGAGTTGAACGAAATCGAATTCGAATGGAGTCAGAGACGCCAGGAGTCGTCCGGAGTCGGAGTAAAACCTGTTTACGAAGTGCACACGCAAGACCGGAGGACGAATATTACGATAGGAAATAAAATATCATCTCCGGACCCTGACACTTACCAACTCCGGGTGACACCGACTTCGAGCAACTTCGACTCCGGGTGGAACTCGGAATCGGAACCGGACTAACAATAACCGGAGTCGGATCCGAGTCGTGTGTGCGCTCCAGAGAACACATCACTACAACGAACATTAACACATTCCAGTTCTGAAGGTTCTCATTCGGAACCTGTTTCCGCTACGGGAAGTGTTCCTGCTCTCGGTCCTGTATCTCTTTGAGCGCAGGAACTATGCACAATTCTGCAACCAGTACAGAAGAATTCCGAATTATTTACCCAGGTTCCAGGAACTTATCCCAAAACTACCACGAGACTGGTACCGAGCAGGAATCCATTTCGATCCAGAAACAAACTCGTAACTTATCCTGCGCTAGTCAATCAGAACCTAAAGCTAGGTAACTGTTCGCAGTGAGCGGTTGAAGCGTTACGAGCGTTACGGGCACGTTTTGTTTCGTTCGCCGACTGCTTCCCCTACCGGTTGATAGATGGCGCTAAATAACCCGCCGCGTACCGCACTGTACCGATCAGCTGATTCATTGTTTACGCGTCCGAGGCACCACACACAGCGCATTAAATATAAATCGCAAAATCAATCCCATCACGTTCACCATATGCCCATGCAGACCCATTACCACCAAAGAGTTCATATAGGTTCGTTTTCCCCGTGTACTTTTAAGTGCAGAGTTGCAAAAACGATGGTTTGTTGTCGTCATTAAATCGCACACGCAAAATCAGACCAAATGCGCTAAAGCAAAAGTGCGCTAGCAATCCACTCTGCCACGAGCGAAACAGTGCGAAGCAGACAACAAAGTATTTGAGCAGATGGGCACCGCATCCAAACAGGCTAGTAAAAGAAACGCACAGGCGTTTGTGTGTTCGAGTTCAGCGTCTTGCTTTTTATTTTTAATTCATTATAATTCAATAAACAACAGTCACGTCGGTGTTGTAAAACTAAATTCACTTGCTATAGTTCACATTAGCTAATATAATCCTTTTCAGTCAAGGAACAACAATGTTTAAGTTCAAACCGGCCGCTGGCAGCCATTACCGTCTACCTACTTTTGAAGGAGAAGAAATAAAAACTAATAAACAAAAAAACTGCCAATACCGCGGCGGATGTATACGCGTCCAACGCCTTCCCTTGCGTCAGTGGTCGGTGTTGTGAAACTAAATTCGCTTGCAATAGTTCACATTAGCTAAGAAACCCCTCTCAAATGAAGGTCCAACAACGTTTAAATTCAAACCGGTGGCTACGAGCCAGTACCGCCTAGCTATCTTTGAAGTAAATGAACAAAAAACTAATAAACGAAAAACTGCCAATACCTCGCTGGATATGAAGCGTATATAACGCCTTCCCCCGCGTCAGTGGTCGGTAAAACTAAATTCGCTTGCAATAGTTCACATTAGCTAAGAAACCCCCCTCAAATGAAGGTCCAACAACGTTTAAATTAAAACCGGTGGCTACGAGCCAGTACCGCCTAGCTATCTTTGAAGTAAATGAACAAAAAACTAATAAACGAAAAACTGCCAATCCCTCGCTGGATATGAAGCGTATATAACGCCCTCCTCCGCTACAGTGGTCGGTGTTGTAAAACGAAATTCACTTGCATTAGTTCACATTAGCTAACAGAACCGTCTCAAATGAAGGAACGACAATTTTTAAATTCAAACCGGCGGCTAGCAGCCTTTGCCGTCTACCTATCTATGAATGAAACGGGCGAAGAAGAAAAAACAAACAAACGATAGAGTGCCAACACCTCGCATGGGCGCATCCGCTTCCACCACACACACACCCTCTCCCCCTCTTCTCCGCGTCAGTGTTGGTGCTTCACGTCGACGTGCGGGAAGTCGCGGCGCCACATGTTGATCCACTCCTGCTCGATGCCGTTGCAGTAGCTCAGCTCGAGCAGGCGGAGCGCCGGGCAGCCGATAAAGATCGCGTTGATCGCCTCGCCGGACAGCATCACGGAGCACATCAGGTCCAGGTACTGCAGCCGGGGGCAGTGGCGCGCGATCGCCAGCAGATCGTTGTTGGTGATGCCGCGGAACCCGCCGAGCACGACCCAGCGCAGGTCGGGACAGGCCGCCGCCAGCTGGGCGAGCGTACCCTCGGCACATTCCTCGTGGTTGCTGTAGCCGAGATCGAGCTCCTGCAGCTTGGTGCAGTGCTGCAGCGGCACCAGCCCGTGCGCCCCGAGCGCGTGCGTCTTCCACAGCTTCAGGCTGAGCAGGGCGCGGTTGTGCTCGCCGATCGTGTGCGTGATGTCGGACAGGCTCGACTGGTCGCAGCTCGCCAGGCTCAGGTGCTGCAGGTGCGGGTTTTGCTGCAGCAGGGCCAGCAGCGTTTCGGACGCACACTGCGCCCGGCTCAGATCGAGCACGGTCAGCCGCTTGCAGACGGACGGCTGGTAGCGCTGGTTGTCCAGCAACGCGTTCTGCATGCACAGCTCGGTCAGCTCGGGACACAGCAGCAGCACGAACGACATGGCGTGCTGCACGCCGATGCAGTTAAGGCGCAGGTGCGTGAGCGTGCGCCCGTGGCGGTTGAAAAACCTGCCAAAATAAGAAGAAGAAGAAGGTAAGTACAATTAGCACATCAGCATGCTCTCTCATGCGGCTTACATCTGCAGGTCGATTATGTTGAACTCGTTGACGATGCCGCACCCGGACAGGTCCAGCTTCTTGATGCCGGTGCAACGGTTGCTCAGCCACAGCAGAAAGTGCGAATCCACCCGGTCCCAGTACGGGCGCAGGTTCACCTCCCGGTAGAGGCGGGCGTCGGCCACCACCTCGGCGCACCGGACGCACACCTTCTCCACGTCGGCGAGCGCGAACCAGTCGAGATGGGAGAGGATGTGATACAGTACCTCGTACGGCATATCGGTAAGGTTTGGCTGGTTGGTGCCTCCCGCCGCCTTGCCTATCAATTCCAATGCTGCCGTCGCCTCCACCGGTGGTGGTGTTGGTGATGCGGCAGCCGATGCTACTACTTGAACCTTCGCGCGCGCTTCGTGGAAGTCGTGCACGCCGCCCACCAGTATGATGCCGTCCAGCCCGCTGATGTACCGTTGGTCGCGCATGTTTAGCTCGAAACGCAGCACGCGTGTCCGGTGCTGGACGGTGCGCAGGGTCGGCACGAACAGGCGCGCGGGGCTAGCGCTCCTGTCGCCCGCTACGTACTCCCACTTGTCGGAGCGGCCGTCCCAGAGACAGACCCAGCCGACCTTCAGCACGTAGCAGCTGATGCGGCGGATCGTGCCCGGATGCAGCGTTTCGTACACGCCGATCTCGGCCGGATAGACGGCCTGCTCGAAGCTGACGACGAAGAACTCGTCCACCGGCGGATTGTCGCACGGCGCTATCCTCGCCAGCCCGAACTCGGGCCGGTACGACGGTGCCAGCCGGGGCCACTTGCCGTACGAGGACTGGCCGGGGAAGGCAAGGGAAAGGGAGAAGAGTGTGGTTAGCATTTTGGTTTCGTTGTTGTCTCCTGCCGCCCGATCGGTGGGAGCGGCACACCTACCAACAGGTACGAGTCCGTATGGTCGCCGTAGATCGGGAAGTTGGACGGCCGGCCAATCAGATTGATCGAGCTGTAGGAAAGGTTCGGCCCGTACTCGTTGCTGGCCATCAGGATGGACTCCACGAACTGCTTCCGCTCGCCGACATAGCAGACCGGGGTGAGCAACGGCCGCTCTCGGCTCATCCTTCAGCAGCTACCAGCGAGCTGGATGGAAGAAAACAGAAAAGATGGGTGCTGGTGAGCTTGGCGGACGGAGAAGAAGCGGGGGGACAACTCCCGGATGAGCGTGGTACGATCGTGCCACTCACGGAGGTTCGCGCACACTTTGCCACAGTGCTCAGCGTCCGGCCACTGGCTGGCGGTAGTAGGCATCGCTAGGCGGAAAGTGGGACAAGGGAAGCGACGTGCGCGACACGTTCGATTGTCCTTCCTTTTGCGGTCACACACAAAACAGAAAACAAAGCACCAAGCCACCGGTGGCCGGGAAGTCGTAAGCTACTGCCACTGGCCTGCTTCGTTCGATGTCGCTGTCGCATTTGTTTACGTTTTGAGCGGTCCGGCACTGACAGCACAGTGACGTAGACGTAGCCACACGCACACACACAGAGCAGAGCAGAGCTCACGCGTTCCCATTCCCGCGGATGACGTTTAGCCGGATGACCGAAAACCACTCGTCGATGGCGGACGAAACTTTTCGAAATCAAACAACGCCAAAGAAGCTAAAAAGCCGGGCGCGGGGCTCAGGACGGAAGCAAACAATGAGCAGTGCCGAGAATGGGAGACTGAGCTGGAAAGGATTATAATGCAACGTTGGGTCTCATTATCTCGTAACTCGGACCGTTAATAACTCATTTGCCGGATATTACGGTGTCTACTTTTTCATTCGCTAGAGGTGCTAGAGATGCGGGATTTTCAGCAATTCATCCCATTCATCGCGGGACATTTCTACGGACAGTTGCTGGAATACGCTGCACGTATCATTGTTCTTGTGCCGTGTTCCTAGTATCGTCATCTGCTGAGTTGCAAAGTATTGTATTTAATTCATTCGTACTTTTTAGTGCGAGACGGCAAAATTGATTTTCTCTTCTTTTCTGTTCCAACCGAGATCACCCGTTTTCCGAGAATTGGAACACAGATGAAACAAAATGTACCTCGGGCCTACAGCCCTAACCTAACCTTGCATACTGCCAACACAACGCCGCCTGCTCCGCCAGTCCGGCAGATTCAACTTTCACAGATTAGCATACTTCTGCAAAACTATCCTTAATGCGCAGACCTCAAACAAACCTGCTTCCTATCCTCTCAAGCACGCCAACAAACTGCAGACTGTTCCAATCAAGATCACTCACTTCTCGAGAATTGAGCAACAGATGAAACAAAATGTACCTTGGGCCTGGAGCCCTAACCTAACCTCGCATACTGCCAACACAACGCCGCCTGCTCCGCCAGTCCGTCAGACTCAACTTTCGCAGTTTAGCACACTTTTGCAAAACAATCCTCAAACCGCTAACCTAACACAAACTTGCTTACTGTCTTCTCAAGCACGCTAACAAACTGGAGACGCTTAAACTCAAATCCATTGACTTCAATTCTGTTGCAAACAAAATCACACGCTTCCCGAGCAACAGATGAAACATAATGTACTTTGGACCTGGAGCCCTAACCTAACCTCGCATACTGCCAACACAACGCCGCCTGCTCAGCCAATCTAGCAAGCTTAATTTTCGAAGTTTAGCACACTTTTGCAAAACTATCCTTAATGCGCAGACCTCAAACAAACCTGCTTCCTATCCTCTCAAGCACGCCAACAAACTGCAGACTGTTCCAATCAAGATCACTCACTTCTCGAGAATTGAGCAACAGATGAAACAAAATGTACCTTGGGCCTGGAGCCCTAACCTAACCTCGCATACTGCCAACACAACGCCGCCTGCTCCGCCAGTCCGTCAGACTCAACTTTCGCAGTTTAGCACACTTTTGCAAAACAATCCTCAAACCGCTAACCTAACACAAACTTGCTTACTGTCTTCTCAAGCACGCTAACAAACTGGAGACGCTTAAACTCAAATCCATTGACTTCAATTCTGTTGCAAACAAAATCACACGCTTCCCGAGCAACAGATGAAACATAATGTACTTTGGACCTGGAACCCTAACCTAACCTCGCATACTGCCAACACAACGCCGCCTACTCCGCCAATCTAGCAAGCTAAATTTTTGCAATTTAGCACACTTTTGCAAAACTATCCTTAATGCGCAGACCTCAAACAAACCTGCTTCCTATCCTCTCAAGCACGCCAACAAACTGCAGACTGTTCCAATCAAGATCACTCACTTTTCGAGAATTGAGCAACAGATGAAACAAAATGTACCTTGGGCCTGGAGCCCTAACCTAACCTCGCATACTGCCAACACAACGCCGCCTGCTCCGCCAGTCCGTCAGACTCAACTTTCGCAGTTTAGCACACTTTTGCAAAACAATCCTCAAACCGCGAACCTAACACAAACTTGCTTACTGTCTTCTCAAGCACGCCAACAAACTGGAGACGCTTAAACTCAAATCCATTGACTTCAATTCTGTTGCAAACAAAATCACACGCTTCCCGAGCAACAGATGAAACAAAATGTACCTTGGACCTGGAACCCTAACCTAACCTCGCATACTGCCAACACAACGCCGCCTGCTCAGCCAATCTAGCAAGCTTAATTTTCGAAGTTTAGCACACTTTTGCAAAACTATTCTTAAGCCGCGGACCTAACACAAACTTGCTCCCTGTCCTCTCAAGCACGCCAACAAACTGGAGACAGTTCCAATCAAGATCACTCACTTCTCGAGAATTGAGCAACAGATGAAACAAAATGTACCTTGGGCCTGGAGCCCTAACCTAACCTCGCATACTGCCAACACAACGCCGCCTGCTCCGCCAGTCCGTCAGACTCAACTTTCGCAGTTTAGCACACTTTTGCAAAACAATCCTCAAACCGCTAACCTAACACAATCTTGCTTACTGTCTTCTCAAGCACGCTAACAAACTGGAGACGCTTAAACTCAAATCCATTGACTTCAATTCTGTTGCAAACAAAATCACACGCTTCCCGAGCAACAGATGAAACAAAATGTACCTTGGACCTGGAACCCTAACCTAACCTCGCATACTGCCAACACAACGCCGCCTGCTCAGCCAATCTAGCAAGCTTAATTTTCGAAGTTTAGCACACTTTTGCAAAACTATCCTTAATGCGCAGACCTCAAACAAACCTGCTTCCTATCCTCTCAAGCACGCCAACAAACTGCAGACTGTTCCAATCAAGATCACTCACTTCTCCAGAATTGAGCAACAGATGAAACAAAATGTACCTTGGGCCTGGAGCCCTAACCTAACCTCGCATACTGCCAACACAACGCCGCCTGCTCCGCCAGTCCGTCAGACTCAACTTTCGCAGTTTAGCACACTTTTGCAAAACAATCCTCAAACCACGAACCTAACACAAACTTGCTTACTGTCTTCTCAAGCACGCCAACAAACTGGAGACGCTTAAACTCAAATCCATTGACTTCAATTCTGTTGCAAACAAAATCACACGCTTCCCGAGCAACAGATGAAACAAAATGTACCTTGGACCTGGAACCCTAACCTAACCTCGCATACTGCCAACACAACGCCGCCTGCTCCGCCAATCTAGCAAGCTCAATTTTTGCAATTTAGCACACTTTTGCAAAACTATTCTTAAGCCGCGGACCTAACACAAACTTGCTCCCTGTCCTCTCAAGCACGCCAACAAACTGGAGACGCTCAAACCCAGTAAGTGGGCGAAAAAACACGCAATTCAACAACACACACTCACACAGACATAGACACACAGGCACAGGTCGCGTAATGCTGGATGGAGAAGCCGCACAAGCGTTTCCATTACCGGAAATAAACCACGGGACTGTGGATCGATTTTCTCACGAAGGTTGCGACGACCACGGACAATGACGACAACGGAATGGTTCTTCGGCGACGGACAGGTAGTAATGGCGGATTCCCGTAGCGACAAAGCTGCTGCTGCAAATTTCATGCCGGTGATTCGTTCTCTCAAACACTTTCCCGCACACCGACACCAGCAAGCCCCGCTAAGAAACATTAACAATTCCACCCAGACAATCCCCAAAATCCTTACCGTGTACGCTCAGCTACGGTTCGTGTCCTAGCCTGTGCACGCCTTTCTCACTTTTGTTGAAGTGTTCGACGCTTTCTTCTTCTTTTTCTTTAGCGCCAACTCTCCAACGAACAACGCATGTCAAACAGGATCAGCAGCGCCTGTTTACGGTGTATGGTTCGTTTCTCCCGATTTTTGGACACACGTCCGTTTAAATTTTAGCCTATGCCGGTTGACTCGCCTCCAACCTGGGATTTCGATTGCTTATTTATCCGATAATAGTAATCTGATTGACTTGAAATTTAGACTATGAGTGTAAATTACAGTCATCTTGAGCGACGTAGCACGTCATTTTTCTTGGAATTTTCTCGTCATTTTCTTTGAATACTTTTTTTTAATCTACCCGTGTAGCCAAATCAAATTCGATTGGTTATTTCTCCGATTCTAGTTGTCCGATTTACTTAAAATTTGGAAGATGAGTGTAAATTACAGTTTTCTTTATCTATAATTTTTCTAAGAATTTTTGGATCAGATTAAACCCGTTTTTGCAATCAATTATTGCGGCACCCTTTTCTAGGCAACCGGGTTGCACGGGTAGCCAAGTTTGTTTTGATTTCTTTTTTCTCCAATTGTAGTAATCCGATTGACTTAAAATTTGAACTGTGTGTAAAGTACAGATATCTTTACCTGAAAATGTTGTTTGAGTTTTAGGATCACAAAAAACTCGTTTTTAGAATTAATTATCACGATTCCAGGAAACAGTCTACACGGGTAGCCAAATCAATTTCGATTGGTTATTTATTCGATTCTAGTAATCCGATAAAATTGAAACTTTAACTGTGTGTGTAAATCACAATTATCTATAATTTTACTTTGAATTTTTGGATCAGAATGAACTCATTTTTAGAATCAATTATTTCGCTCCCCCTTTTCTCATGCAACCGGACTAAGCGGGTAGCCAGCGGTTTTGGAAGCTTACAGGTTTTGAGTGCGCAATCCAATAAGAATGCAATATTAGGATGAAAATTAAAGCAACTAATATAGCTTCCATAGCTGTGCATCGATCGGTTGCTCCTGGCTGCTAGGGAGTATATTAAACGTGTAACATACACTATGAAGATCTTTTATACGAGTAACTATAAAGAAAAAGGAGTATCCATTTCAAAATCCGCCAGCTAGCACGTGTATCTCGGTAACCTGAAAGTAATAAAGTTTTTTTTTCGGTTGTCAGAGAAAACGTTACAATCAGTTTTGTTTTTTTTTGTTAAATTGGGATTGGTGCTGAAAACAACAGCGCGCTTGTATTTCTCCAAAAAAGTACCTACACTAAAAACCGTTCGTACAAAAATGTGTATTGTGTGTGTGTATGTGTGAGGGTGTGGGTGTGTGCGCGCGCGCTTCTATCACGGTTCGTTTTGTCGTATGCAAAAAGCCTCGATGAGCGAATGTGGCCTTTCCCTCGTCTCTCTCTTTCTCTCTCTCTTCCTCTCTCTCTCCCTCTCTCTCTCTCTTCCTCTCTCTTTCTTTCTTTTGCTACCACATTTGCATTCTGTAAAAATCACTGTGGTTGTGCAGCTTTTCCCTACTTGTGCCTGTGGGGGTGCGTGTGTGTTTGTGTTTACATTTTTTTGTTTAAAATCAATAATTAATACAACAACGCACGACAAACGGAAGGCAAAACACCTCTGGGTACGGGTATTCGGTAAAGGCCTGAGAAAAATTGGCGCAATGCGTGTGTGTGTGTGTCTTTCTGTGTGTTTGATCGTGTGGTAGGAAAATATTCACGGCTAGGCCATGATAACAACTAATTCGCTACGTCCACTATTCGATTATCATGCATCCACGTGGCTCACGAGGCGGGAGTCGGTGATTATCCTTGCGGGGGGTTTTGTTTTTGCGGGAGGAGGCAGGGTGTGTGAATGCGTTCGTCGCATCTAGTACCGTTTCGGGACGGCGTTCGCGTCCAGGCCCACCTTGTGCATTTCCACGGCGAGCGAGAACAGATAGTCGTAGCACTCCGCCCTAGAAGGGGGTGGAAAGAAAACATAAAATTACATTCTATTGGAAAAAGACACACACACACACACACACAAATGACCCTCGAAAACGTACATCGTCTTTGCCTTCTGCCAGTTGTGGCCCCACACGTACACGCCGTGGCGGCGCACCAGGATCGCGGACGTCCCCGGGTAGTCGCGCAGCGCGTTCGCCATCGACTCCTCCAGGTCCTTCTCGAACAGCGTGTTCTCGATGATCGGCACCACCAGCTCCTCGTCGTACATGAGATTGCGGTTCAGCTCGTAGTCGTAGATGCCCTTGATCATCTCGAGATGCGTGCAGCGGAACTCCTTGCCCGGCCAGAGCAGCGTGGTCATGACGGCGGCCGGGCTGTGCGTGTGGATTACCGCCCCGGCGCTGCGCTCCTTGTACGCGAGCATAAACAGTGGCGTGCACTGGCTCTTCGTTAGTCTGGCGACAAAAAAAAAAAAAAAACATCAAACAAACGGGCAAAATATAATAGCCAATGGGGGTTTTTGCTTTCGCCCGGGCAGCGTTACTTTTTGTAGTCCGGTGGCGTTTGCAGATCGTCCCCCTCGATGTTCTGTATGAAGAGATCGTCCGGCTGGATCCGCTCCTTCTGCACGCCGGACGGGGCAATGTAGATTTCATCGCTGAAACGGAAGAGGGAAGAAGCAAAAAAGCAAAGAAAAAAAAGAAAACATTAGAAAATACGGCATTCCAGGTGATGAGGTGTACGGAGGGACCAAAAGGCAAGAACTATACGAACTCCAGCTTAATACTTATACCGCCACCGGTGCCGGTCACCCATCCGAGGTTGTAGAACTGTTTGCACAGCTCCGGTATCAGCTTGCGGGGATGCTCCTGCACAGGAAAAGGGAACGCCAGCGCCGATGTTTGGCATCCATGATGATTAAGTTGACAATGGGTGGGAAAGACAGAACAGACAGCAAAGAGATTGTAAGTTAGAGCGCTGGTTTTCTCAGCCGACAAACGACAACGAAATAAAAAATAAATAAACAGAAAAACACAACAAACAGTCAAGAGAAAACTAAAAAAAAAACACACAGAACAACGAAACGAAAAGCCATCGCATAAATCGCGCATGGTGAACTAAACAACGAAAAACAAAAGAACAGTGGCAATGTGTGTATATGAAATTTACCTTATTGATTACATTATCATAAATCTAATACGAGCGAGGAGAATAACCGGACACAACAGAGGCAAATCAAGAAAAGAAAAGGTACATTCATTACCAAGGGTGATCTTTATTTTTTTAGTGTTATTTTAAGTTAAGTGCTTGTGTTATTTGTGGCTGCCGTGCGGGCGATCCGCGGAAGGGAGGGGAAGAGGGTTTTTGTGGAACGATTATGTCAGTCTTTTTAGACAGGGAGGATAGTGGGAAGCGGTAGGGCGTTTTAGATTGGATTTGATTGTTGGACAAGAGACTCAACTCTGTGTGTGTGTGTGTGTGTGTGTGTGTGTGTGTGTGTGTGTGTGTGTGTGTGTGTGTATGTGTGTGTGTGTGTGTATGTGTGTGTGTGTGTGTGTGTGTGTGTGTGTATGTGTGTGTGCTGTTGCTACAGCATAAGCATGCAGGAAGCACAGCGGTGATAACAGCGACGACAAGAATTGAAGTTCGGTTCGAACTAGTATTGGGTACATCTGATTCCGATTCATGATTCTGAATGAATCGTTGAAATCTTTCAATGAATCTGAATCTTGGATGGAAAGATTCATAAATCTCAAACATTAATGAATTTTAAAAAATTCATGAACTTCAGAGATACATTAATCTCGTAAGATTCATAAACTTTGAAAGTCTCGAAAGATTCAAGAACTCTTATGTCTCGAAAGATTCAAGAATCTCTAAAGATCCATGAATCTCTTGGCATTCATAAATCTCTAAATACCCAAAAAAAACTTTGACTTTTTTACTCATCTTCTTGGCGTAACAACCTACGTGGTCATGCCAGCCTATAGAGGCTTTCGAGACAAAATCAATATTTTGGAAATTATACATCTCTAAAGGCACATGAATCCCTGCAGATATATCAATTTTAATGGATTTATGAATCTTTCAGATCCATGAATCTCAAGAGATTCATGAATTCTTGGAAAGTCATGAATTCTTGGAAATTCATGAATTCTTGGAGATCCATGAATTTTTGGAAATTCATGAATACTTACAGATTCACGAATTCTTGAAGATTCATAGATCTTTAGAGATTCATTTGTTTTTATTTATGTTTACACTCATTTTGAGCCGATTGCAAGCGTCCACACATGAGGTCCAAAACAACAGACGTTATACAAAATCATGAAAAAGTCAACTCCCTTGCGTTCCGGCGTCCACCCGACGATTACCGACCCGAACCGAATAGATTTGTTCGTTAAACATGTGCGCGTATCAAATAGCAGCACTTCAGCTATCCCTCTTACGTTCATGGAGAAGATATAATCGTATGCTATCGGCTCTGCCCTCGGGCCTGGGCAGACCCGTGGGCGTCGTCTGTACGCGGGCATTGGCCTCATTCGCCTCTTTTGAGAGATTCATGACTCTTTCAAGATTCAATTCGAAGTTCGAATCACTCATCACTGAAGATTCATACGAATGAATTTCATCGAAATATACATCAAACCCAACATTAGTTCGGACCCTTACCGTCAGCCCCTGCACAGCGCACGTGGTCGTGTTGGTCGAACGGTTGTACTATTTTGTGTGAATTTAACACAAACACACACACACACACAGACAGAAGGGGCTCCACCAAAGGAAGGGAAGAAAGTGTTGAAAAACCAACCAGAAAAAGGAACAAAGAAGAAGAAAACCAAAAAGAACGGTCGGGAAACAAGTGGCTATTGTGTCTAGAATTACCCTACTGCTTAAGGAAAGGAAAAATCTTTTACGAGACACACACACACACACACACAGCCACACACACAAACACACATACACCTGTCTCGGCGCACGTGCTCGTGTGCTCATCCTGGTTAGCGGCGCCGCGGAACGCGCATTATTGATTTCTCCGTCCGGTTCCCCGGTCGGTGCCTTACATCACATCAGCCCCAAAATCGATCGACTCCTTCAGCTCCTCCCCATCTTCTCTTCCTCCTCCTCCTCCTCCCCCAATCCCATCCCACAATAAGGACCCACTTATCGAAACCTCAATAGCTCCGCGTTGGTTGCGAAACGATTTGTTCGGTGGCGCTGGAACCAATCGAGCGTCCGCGGATTTTCCCGGAAAACAAAAAAAAAACACCACAATTTGCTCCAATCAATGCGGGGGAGTTTTGCGACAACGTGTGCCTCTTAATTGATAGCCTTAATTCTCAGGAAATGTACTGGGTGTACCTGTGTGTGTATATGTCTGTGGCTGCTAAAGACCGGCTTAAAGGTGAGATTTCTAGTCTAAATTATCAGACATTGCTAGAACAAACATATCCTACGCAACACCGGGATATAGAGATAGAGAGAGATACATTGAGAGGGAGGTGGTTGGGGCAGGGAGGATGTGGTACAAGTGGTTAAACAAAAGATTAAATATTGGAGAACGGAAAGTAAAAACCGTGTCCGTTTCATTCATTCCTTTCCTAAGCAGAGATAGAGAGAGAGGTGCGTTCAAATAAAATCCCCCGTCCCGTGTACGTCCTCCCAATTTCCTTCTTTTTTTTTTGCTTTTATATGCTGCTTTTGGGTTCGCACTACAAGCACGGTCCGCACTTCCTGGACTCACCCGAACTCCGGAATCGAACGTACCTCGGACAGATCCTGATAGATGGATGACCTTCCCGATGCCATGCCCTCGCGATGCTTTTGGGGGGAGGGGCTGGGGAGACCCTAGGAGATAAGCGACAACACAAACTCGTACACACACACACGCACGCACTCAAGCACACACACTTGCTTGTCCCGGGAGAAGCCTGGAAGAAGCCGGAGAAGGCTTCGGATTGTGTGCTGAGCGATATGGAAGCTGCGACACGGTGCGAACGACTGACAGCCCGACACGGGCAACTGTTTATACGACGTCAACTTCCCCCTCGCACCTCCAACTCTCCGCCCCTTCCCCCTGATTCCACGACCAGTCCGTCACACAGTGGTCAGCAGCTGTGTCAATAGCGATGGGTCCGTAGTGATGGAGCTGCGGTCCATATGGATTCGGATTCGATTCCGAAGTAGGGGGAGCCAAGTCCACCCCGATATCGGACGTGCATCCAATTGCAATTTAGCATGGGCGATGAAATTTGTTTTTGATTCCATTGAGTCGTTGCATACGATTTTTTTTCAGTCAACCTGATCATGTAGGTTTTGTAACAACAACCTCAAACATATGTTTTAATCTCGTTAAACTATAAAACGATGCCAATAAACCCTGATAACTATTCAACAACATGTGGCAAACGATCATTAAAATGTTAAATGAACCCAACAAGATTATGGTAAGCAACGAAAAAACTATATTAAACACGGTGATCGCTACACGAATCGGAATAGTATTGAGAAGTACCATGTGAAAAAAAAATTATCCAATGCAGCACTGACACCAACTAAGCATAAAGCAAAAAATGTGTCTCACCCATTCGTAATATGTAATCATCAAACGTGGGGACATTCTACGCTTCAACATATATAAACACCATGGTGTACCCCAAACGTCAGATAAAGGAATCCTAACCGCCTGTTTACACATGCCAAACCCCAGTAGCGAACCGATCGAGCATCTGTTGATGAGCCAAAACTGTTGGCGCCATCTGTTGGTGACTGCATAACCAACCAGTGGAGTTTTTTTCGCTTTGCAAAAAAAAGGACAGCAATATAACGATGAGTAAAACTGCTGTCCAGCAAGACATGAGACTCGAGCAAACGTAGAGAGTTATGTGGGACATCTCCAACAAACAAGACTAAATTCTATACGTTTTTCGAGACTGATGGCTTGTTCTATAGCTGCCAGAGCTCAGGTGTTAGTCGAATTGGGAGGTTTTCAGCCAAAAGGTTTTAGCTACTACATCATCAATTTCATATGATTCTGACTAAAGATTAGCATCTGCCATGCACCATCTTGTCCGCATTAAATATTGATAGATCGCTGTCAAAGCATGCTGTTAGTTATTTTCTCAGCTGCTTTCTTGGTGTATGTAGAAACGCTCAGACAGATAGGTTTGAATAACTTACCTGGATCAACCTGTAGTAGTTTTTTTTTTAATTTCCAACAGGCTAGCAAAGCCCCGAATCCAACAAAGGTTCCGCACCTGGTGGTAGGTCCGGGACCAGGATCATGTCCACCCATCACTACCACGCAAGCTACCGTCGTTCGAATTGTTTACAAACATTGCGCATTGCGTTCGGCATCGTAAAAATTAATACCAACGGCACAAAATATCATGCATTTTCAGTTGAAATTGGGTTATTAAAAAAAATGCACGGGCAAAACCAACAATGGTTTGGTTAATAATATAGCTCACATTTCACCTTTGCGCATCCTAAATGCAGCAACACTGATGGTCACATTAAAACGTCAGGGGTGCTCAAAGCTGTCATCATCGCATATTGTCACTTGTTTTTAGGTGCAACTTTTTTCTCTCCAATTGTTCATAATACTAAAACAATATAAGAAATCAACCTTTAAAACGATACTCAACCGTAAACTTCCCGCTTTGGCGTGCACATTCCGTGAAATCGCTCGATTTCGTGCGTTTGTGTTTTCACTGCGATGACAGCTCCCTAGCGGCGAAGGAATGCACAAGTGACAGCCACAACAGCGAGCTGTCATCCGTCAGTCCCATCCAAACGTTCCATCACAGCAGCAGCAGCAGCAGCAGTAGCAGCAGGAGCAGAAGCAGCGGTCCGTTTCCTATTTTGTTGGGCTTTATTTTTGCGTTCTGCAAGGTAAACTCTTTTCCACAGCGTGACCCTTGATTGTCGGCGAAACAATATTCGCCATTTTGTGCGTGTGGTGGCAGTGATGGTGGCATATTTCCCGTGTGCCTGTGTGTGATGTGTATGCTGGCTGTTAAGTGAATCGTGCGAGGCGCACGCCAGCAGCAGCGGACATCGGTCTGCCTGGTGCTTTCCGTACAACAACAATCAATCCCGGTCCAATCAGCCAACCCAAACAGAACAACCTCGGCCAGAGGCGAACCCCCCCACCCCCGGGTCCCACGCGTGCTCAATCAAGTGCCGTTCAAACTTTCGTACAATCAGCACCTCAAGCGCCCCACCAACAACAACAACAACGAAGACAAACAAAAACGCAGAAAATCTCTCCCGGCAGAAGAAAATAAAGTAAAACAACAAAACGATGGATCCCACCGATGAGGAGGCTTCGGCTAACCAGCTGTCGTCCGACGATATCGAGCAAAACTTCCTGACGCAGTTTAGCTGTAAGTGGCTGCATTCGCCCTTTGTTTACCTTTCCAGCGTTACAGCGCGGGAAGACGGGGAGAGAAAGAGAGAGACGGGAGGGGTTACCCGCAGTTGCGCTAATCTTAAACCTCTTTGTTTCCGCACAGCGATGGTGACAACGGACAAGGAGGAGCTGATCCACCAGTTTCAGTCGATCGGCGAGAACGTTAATTACTCCACGGCGACCTTCTTCCTCGATATGACCAACTGGTAAGCGTTGCCTGGGTGCTTGCTTGCAGGGCAGTGCTGCAAAATGCAACTAAAAAAAAAAAATCTGACTGAAACAAAATTCATGTCAGCATCACATACTCGATTGTAACAATCAGACATACTCGATTGTAACAATCAGAGATGATACTCAAAACGATTGGTGTGACTAATGCATGTTTCGTGACATTTTTGCAACCAACGCCACTATGTCATGACTTTTTTTTACTGTGATCAGTTCTGCAAAATGTCACTGACATAGTCATGTCAAATTCCGACTGAAGCAACATAATGTCAGCGTTACGAGCTCTGTTGTGATGATCAGAGCTGAGACTCAAACAGTTGGTGTGACCATCACATGCTTGGCGACATTTTGTGCAATCAACTCTTGGTCAGTCACTTTGTTTGCGTGTCATGATGATCACCGACAGAAAATGTCATGACCAAGTGAGTGACCAAGAGTTGTTCATTGTTCATACCAAGTGAGTGCCATATGTTCATTGTTTTCGATTGGTGAACATCTCGTGATGCTCATGACATTTTGCAGCACTGCTTGTGGGGCAGGTTCGCCAATGACTTTCATTTTTCTTCTCATCACACACACACACACACACACACACTCGTATAAAACAACCCCTCCCTTGCCCCTCTCGCCCACCGACATGCAGGAATCTGCAGGCCGCGGTAGGATGTTACTTTGATTTTATGGCCCAAAATCGGCAACCGTCGATGAAGCTGCTCAACGACATCACAGTAGGCAAGGGCGAGAAGATCACACCAAACACAGCGTAAGTATTTATACCATCCCTCCCCAGATCCACCAGACCTTTAATGGTTTCCCCCTCTATCTTGTCCCCCCCTTAAACCGACAGTATCAAGCTGACCTGGCTGCTGCAGAACAATGGTGAGGTGGCGTGGCCAAGCGGCACGTACGTGAGCCTGCGCCAGATCCCCAACCTGCGGGAGCAAAACATTCCGCTGTCGTACGAGGACCTGAAGTACTACGTGCCTGCCGTGCTGCCGAACGATACGGTGACCGTGTCGGTGCAGCTGGTCAGCCCGTCCACGGTCGGGCTGTTCGAAACCGTCTGGTCGATCTACACCCCGAGCGGCATCAGCTTCGGAGGTAAATTTGCGTGCCGTTAGCAGTAGCTTCTCTTCCTGTATCTCTCTATGACCATCATGCGCTGAGTAGTCCTCTGGTTAAGGTTATTGAGAGGAAATAAGGTCGCAATAAGGGATCGTTGCATGAAAGTATTACGATATTTAGATTTTATATTAACATATGTTGTTGCTTAACCTTAAATACGGGCGCTTTTACGTAGCGTCAACATTCGATGCTTTTGTTACACAATTAGGGCATCAAATTTTGTCTCCGTAAAGGACAGGAATGACCAAACTTTTCGAGCAGTGAGCCACTTTTGTTTCAAAATCGTCTTGGCGGGCGATAGGGGAATTACTTTCGACATTTTATGATGAACTTTGAACACAACATTTATTAGTATAGTGGCACCCCTCATCATAACGAGCTAAATCCGTTCCGGTGACTCACTCGTTATGCTTGAGTTACAGCTCCAGTGAAATTAATCGTGAAATTTGGTCATTTTTTTGCTATATTTCATTAAATGTTCATCAGACTATGGCATATCGTACATCAAAAGAAAGGAAATATAATTCCCCAACTATTTAGACTATTAAATATATTGAAATAATGAATTAAATGCATTAAATGCAAACATGAAAAAATAATGCTCAGTGGGGAATAATAAAGAAATGCATTTAATTCATTATTTCAATGTGTTTTACGGTTCAATTAGTTGCGGCTTTAAACGTCCTTTCTTTTGGGGTGCGATGAGCCATATTCTGATGAATATTTAATTAAATATATTTAAAAAAAAATCCAAAATTTCACGTTCCTTTTGACGCATGGTCTAAATCGACCTTTATGCGGTAGGCTCTATTCCATATGTCGTTATTGAAAAAGTGTTAAATTGTTTTAGTTTTTTTTTTAATGTTTCCCAAAAACATCGTTTTAGAACGATCTATTCTGGTTTGTGTCTGAAAGAAGGTTTTGTTGTTCTGTCTGCCTTCTGGACTTTTTTTTTCAGAAACAAGCCAGTTGTTCATCCTAATTGTACATTTTTGTACATGTAGTCACACATATGTAGTCATATAAAGTTGACTAAAAATGACAGCAGTTGGTAGGGGAAACATTCGCTTTTATTAGCAAATAGATCCAGAAATAGCGCGATAGACACACTCGTCCACATATACGCCACACACTTGTGCCGAAGTCAATTATACGTCACTTTTCCTCCTGGCAACGATTTTTCGTATCGAAACTCTCATTTGTCTGAGCTATAATCAACTTTCCATACGCTTACGATACGCCGCTTTCCTTCAAAGAATTATCGAATCAGTATCAAAAGAGAGTCTGAGCCAAATCTTGATTTTGGCAGCAGGTTTTAATCACTTTATTCCCAACTCGCTGGCAAAATGCTGCGAAAATGTTTGAAATAGTTAATCGTTAGCTTCTACGGTCACTAGTTTAACGAAGTATTCTTGATTTTATGATACTTGATCGCAGATGCTATTTGCCACTCATTGATTGCTGTCTTACTATTGCACTTAATATTATTATGTGATTATTTTTAACTTTTAAGTGATATCGCTATACCCCCTGCGTAACCAATTATTCAAAATGATTGTGAGCAAATGGTTCGTTATCATTAAAGAATCATTTTCAATATTGAATCTACCTTATTGTTGACATTTGGTCAACATAGCAAATTTAAAAAATTGTTTCAAAGCCTTCATCCTTGATAAAGGCCTAAAAATCATAATATTCCTTCCCACCTAATAACGAAAGCTTCCATAACGTCAAATATTGTACTTTTCGCATTCACAAACCCGTTTCGTACTCCTTTGTAATTTATGAGCGCCTATCGACGGGGACGCAATCAATCGCTGGTACAGTTCTGTTGGCTTAGCACTGTAAGAATGCTGGTACTGCTTAATTTGACCGAATACGCTTAAACCGCTTTCTGAGAAGACGATATTTTAATTTGCTTTGTGGTAGAAAATCGGAAAAGCCTGCGCTAGAATGTTTTTAATCGATTGACTCTTCCTTCCAGAAAACATCATTTCGCGGATCGAGGTAAGCGCGGATGGCACGATGGCGGTCACGCAACAGTTTTCCCATCTGCAAACTAGCTCGACCGCCGAGCTGAATCCGCAGCAGAACGCCCCGGAGTCGCAGGTACGTGTCTATATGGCCGCCGCACCGTACCGCGAGCTGTATGTATTGTTTTTTTTTGTTTGTTTTCCCTGCATTCCTTCCAGCCGAACCAGCTGGACGATAGCGAAATGTGGGGATAGCCAAGCGACAACAGCGTTCGGACTACCGCGCCAGCCACCTCTGTACAGCACACTGTAGTGTAATGACTTGTTTCCGGCCCTTGTGTCTGCGTTGCCGTTCCTACCCTCAGTTGCTGGCTGCCGCATACTACACTCTCCACTAATCGAGTTCGTTAGTTTATTTAAATTATTGAATTGCCACTTTTCTGACTAAACAGATCATACCAAAACATTGCGATGCGTATTCAATTCGGAGCTTGCTTGGCGGAGCTGATCGATCCCCCTTTTGATCAAGGCTTGATTTTGCATGATTTTCCTTCCCGCGGCCCGTGCTGCTGTTGCTTGGTTGGTGCGGAGTGGCGGGTGGAGCAGTGGGGAATGGCAAAAATACATGTTTTTAATGAAAAATATTATTGTAGAGGAACGCTGCTAATGCTTGAGGCATATAATATTCCTTTCTTTGGTGTGCTATGCTCTATATTTCAATGGACGTTCTTTAAAACGTCATAAAAAAAAACAAATTGTCACGTTCACTCCCAATCACTAAACCGATCGTTTATTTAGCCTCATTTATTTAACGTAGATCGGAAAACGCTAAAAAGGTAGAGGCGTTTCATTGTAGTAAACTTTACCAACAAAGACATTTTAAAAAGAATTATTTATTTACATCTAACATCTCTTTGTGCAATGCACGCTGTGAAAACGCATTGGCAACGCTTACCGCTTTTGAAAGCATTACAATCTTTCACGACCCTTCTGCTCTCCACCCCACCCCGAAAGCCCTTCAGCTGCACAGGACAGGGCGCGCGTTCGACAATAAGTTTTCGGAAAGTTGAGCGAAACAAGCCTTGATCCCCTATGCGCTTTGGCTGTGTGCTACGGAGCTCGACCGGAGCATCGCTGATTTATACTAAAGATTTGCTCAAACGAAAGCATCACAACTGCAACAAAAAAAAACGGCAAAACCTTACACAAATAGGGGCTCAGCAGAGGGAAACCGTTGTAGCAACCAAAGGATTATTAGAGAACCGTTTGAATCGAAAGGGCTGCGCGCACGGCTAGTGCGGTGGATGGAGAAAGGATAAGAATTTAATCGTTAAGAACCCTTTTGCTCCCCTCCGCTATCGTCTAAAAAAAAACGAAACAAAGCAACCCAAACCTCGTCCCACAAAACGTCTGAAACTCAAGATCGAAACTCGCGCGACCGCCTGGAAAGCAGCCGGAAGACTTAATTTATTTGCTTGCTGTGTGGCAAAGCGACGAGAATCTAAATTTAATTTATCTGATTAGAATTGTTAAACTCTCACAACTGACAGGCACGGCAACGGGGTGGGAAAAGCGAAGCACGAGAGCGTTTGTAAACCAACTCCTCTCGCGACTCCATCCATGCGCAACATCTATGCCGGGGTTGTAGGCGAAGCAAAAGGGAATTGTTATTGCAGCTCCCCATTGCTACCTTGTACAGAAACACCACTTGCGCGTGATTGTTCTTTTTTTGTTCGCTCATTAATGTTGTCGTTTTTCGTGCGATTTAATAATAAGTAAGTAATTTTGCGTAATTTTGCGTAATTTTGCATGCAAAGTTAACCCATTACTGCCCGGGCGTTGCTCAAATGAGCTGAAACTGTATATTACACCTTAGGTTTGTGCCAACATGCGGGGCGGAGAGACAGATTTGTTGTTGTTGTTTGCGAAAAGATCTGTTTAGAGGCTACCTGAAACGCCGGGCAGCTAGCAGCTATCAAAAGCCGGAAATCATTTGAAAATCGAACTTAAAATCGGGTTTGCTCATCATCAAATGGAATTCAGAAATGATTTTAATAATTCATCACCACTATCGGCTTAAGAATCGTTGTGTGTGGAGGCTGGACGAGGTACTGCGAAGGGTGCATATTAGTCAGAATCGGTTCCGGATTTGCATTCGGGTTCAGATTCGCAATCGGGTCCGGATTCGCAATCGGGTCCGGAATCGAAATCGGCTCCGGAATCGGCTTCGAAATCGGAAACGGCTCCGGAATCGGAATTGGTTCCGAAATCGGAAACGGCACCGGAATAGGAATTGGATCCGGAATAGGAATCGGCTCCGGAATCAGAATCGGCTCCGGAATCGGAATCGGATCTGCTTTTGGAATCGGAATCGGTTCTGGAATCGGAATCGGCTCCGGGATCAGAATCGGCTCTGGAATCGGAATTGGCTCCGGAATCAGAATCGGTTTCGGAATCGAAATCCAACTGGGCTCCGAGATCAGAATTGGCTTAGAAATCGGAGTCAGTTTCGGCATCTTCACAAGAATAGACTTTGGATGCAATGATGCTACATATTGATAGCCGCAAAGAATCTAAATTTACTTGTACACGATAGCCTTTCTCATGGAGATTCCAGGACTGATATCGCTTCTGAAACTTCTTATTTCAATTCAAAAACTGATTCGCATCCCGGAGCTAATTCCAATTCTGGAGTCAATTCTGATTCCGTTTCCGGATCCAATTTCGACAACGGAATTGGCTCCGGGTCAAACTTCGGAATCGGAATCGATTCAAGCATCGGTGCCGAGCTCCCACCAGTAGTGCAAATCCAGACATATTCAACATGCTCCGCTGATTTTTGTTTGGATTCGTGCTCATCAAATGATTTATTTCGCCAGATTTAACTTCCGATGATTTTGGTGACACACCATTTTCAAACGAAGAAGGATTCAAAAACTTAAAAAAAAAATTACTACTCCTTGTGCTTGATATCTCCTTTTTACACTTGGCTAGTAACGTTTTGTCCCAATTTTGAGGAATATAATCAATCCTTCAAGATGGAAGAAACGGCGTAATTCAAACACAACAAAACCCAAAAAGAAAAATAGAAAAGACAGATGATACTGGCACAAAAGAGCACTATATTAAATTATAGTGTTATATCATTTACAATGCGCGTTCAGCTGGTGGAAAATAGCTCTCCAAAAACGGACTGTTTACGCTAGGCAGTAATGGGTTAAAAGCAAGCGCAACAGTGCGCACAGCGCACGCGTGATCTCACACAGCTTCTTTAACAAAGTCTGATCCACACATCTACCACCCGCCGGACAGGGCAGGTCAGGTGCGGCACAGTGCGGCACACACACACAGCCTGTGCTTGTGGTTTTGCTGCTTGACCATAGCAGCTCGTTTTGGCATCTGAAGTCGATTAAGCCAGGGCGGCAGGGTTTCAGGGCTGTCCTGCTGGGTGTATATGCGAGTGTGTGTGTGTGTGTGTGCGTCCGTCAATTCTTGCTGATGCATGAAAAGCTTGCAGCGTTCTGCAGGCGAGCCACTTTTTAAGCAAGCACTGACACACCGAAGAAGAGTGGCTTGTAATATCATCAAAATCGCTAACCCATTGTATAAATAAATGATAAAATTGAAAAAAAAAAACATTTTGGTGCAAAGACAGAGAGAGAGAAAGAGTGAGATAGACAGAGAGAGAAAGAGTGAGATAGAGAGAGAGAGGAGAGAACGAGCGTAGTGCTAAGTAGCGTTAGCAGTAAGTGATGAAGTGTTAACAGAATTTTGATACTATGATTAGTGGGATTTTTTTTCTCTCCTTTTTGTTCATTTTTCTTTGTTTATTTGTTTGCTTGTTTGCCGCGGGGGGAAAAGGAGGGGGGACGGGCGTGAGAACCGGTGCCATACGCACGATTACGAGTTAGGGAGTTATTCATATTGCGAGCGATTTTTACGCCACATACCCTTTGTGCAGTTGATTTGTACTTGTTTTTTTTTTTCATTTTGTCTTGTCCAAAGTTAAGTAACTTTTTTTGCCCTCTAGTGGGGGTGATGATAGATATAAGAGAAAGAAGAGGAAGCAGAATAAAACAAAACTAGAAACAGCTGTTTCACACCTTGTAGTTGTATAAGTTTCATTTCAACACCAAAAAAAAGAAGGAGACGACTGAAAAGTGTTACGGTAAGAAAGCTTATTGAATGTCCCATATGGATTCACATCTGCTAAAAACGAATTTTCATATTGGAATATTTCAGGCAATCTACAATGGGACAAATTGGATGCACTCGTCGGTTGGGGTTTTTTGGCGCCTGAGACTGAGCCTTAACATTCTACACAAAATGGCTGGATGGAAACGATGAGCCCACGGAAACAGCTGTGACACACAAAAAGACAGACAAGTTGCACAGCATAAAATAATTTATTACTCAAACCAGGTCACCTAGGGGTGCGCAGCGAAAGCACAGCACAGAAGAAACAAAACAAAAAAAAACAGCTAAACACCTAATTACAACAGCGTGTCACCAATTGGGGAGGACGAGGAGGGAGATGAATGGGGAAGTGTCCATCACATCAGGCCGCGGGTGCACACGTAGCGGTCCGAGCACGCCC